>NC_141075.1:50317364-50807364 GCF_041138505.1 Cibotium barometz
AGAGGGAGGGAGGGAGAGAGAGAGAGAATCAAATCTTGTGCGACCTCAAACTTTTCAATCTCCTTTTAGGCATTTGGGTATTCGCTCACTCCTCTCGGTGTCTAGGACTCTTCAATTCACTCGGTTTCTTCCCATGCTACTTCCTCATCTTTTCTTGTCAACTCTTGTTCTTGGTTTGACTCAGTGGATATGGTTTCAACTGTTCCTTCATCCGAACCATCCTAAATTACTACATCAGTCTCCTCATCCCACCTTCTTTGCTCATCTTCTTCTTTGTTGTTCGCATGTGTTAGCCCGTGAAGTGCGTGCACTCCATGTGAAACACCCTCAACCGCCATTACCCTTCACCTACCCTTAACTGCAGCTACCCTTCACCTACCCTTAATGGCCATAACTTACAGCTACCTTATGTTTTTTTTTTGTGGGCATTCACGAATGGATTCTGTGAGCAAGAAGCTTGAATGGAAATCTCTCTCTTCTTTCTTTTCTTTTTGTGTTTTTCCCTTTCTTTGCACATAGTTCCCTGTTAGGGCTCAGGCCATAACACATTTGGCGACCCACGATGTCAAGAACCTCCTATTGTGAAGCTATCGCTTTCATTTTCATGTTCCCTCAATCGCACAAGGCTCCTCGCTTGAGTCTTAGCTTGTCTCACTTGCTCTGTGAGGAGGTCGTTTTGCGAAGGTGGTTTCTGTCTTGCCGGTGGTTGAGGTGGGTGCGAAGCCCTCTATTCCCGGCATTTGCGGTCCGTGGAGTTTTGAATCGCCACTAATCTGAGGGTTCTGGTGGTGTTGTTTCCAAAACCAAAGTGTTTGCCAAGACCCAGCTGGCCATGTCAAGCATTCTGCACAGTGTGGCAGTCCTTTGATCGGATTCTGTGATCAATATATGTGAGGGCAAAAGGACAAAGGACCAGATGTATGAGAGATCAGAGCAAAACCACATAGCATGAAATATGTGAGCGAATATATATATAAGGGTGAGTGCAAATATGTACAAGAGCCCTCCCTCAGGTGTGAGGTGACTTTGAGTAGAAAGACCAATGCAGAAGCAGAGATGATGTCAGAGCTGAAGCACAGTCGATGACGAAGGCTCATGTCGGTGTGAGGCAAAGCACTCCGAGTGGTGGTCGGTGTTGAAGGCTCGCGTCGGTGGAAGCAAAGGCACTCCGAGGTGGTAGTGGCAGCGGAAGATGAGGTGATGCAGGCTCTGATGACAAGGGTGTTGCTGTACGTGAGGTGGTAGATGAAGAGCAGAGAGGGCTGCCGTCCCGAGTGGTGGTGGTGGTGGTGGTGGTGCGAGCTCTGATGACAAGGGTGCTGCAAGACCTGAAGGTGCAAGCTCTGGTGACACGGGTGCTGCGTACCTGAAGGGTGCAGGCTCTGATGACAAGGGTGCTGAAGAGCAGAGAGGGCTGCTGTCCCGAGTGGTGCAAGCTCTGGTGACACGGTGCTACGTACTTGAATGGTGCAGGCTCTGCTGACAAGGGTGATGTGTACCTGAAGGGTGGTGAGGAGCAGAGAGGGCTTCCGTCCCGAGTGGTGCAAGCTCTGGTGGCATGGGTGCTGCGTACCTGATGTGAAAAGGAGCAGAGAGAGGGCTGCCGTCCCGAGTGGTGCAAGCTCTGGTGACACGGGTGCTGCATACCTGATATGATGTCGATGGTGAAGCTAGGTAGAGAGGGCTGCCATCCCAATGTAGCAGAGAGTGGGCTGTTGTCCCGATGGTGAGAGCTGAGGCAAAAGCGCTGATATGCTCCATGTATAGCAGAGGGGGCTGCTGTCCCATAGGCAATGGTAAAACGCAGATGATATGCTGATGTAAGCACTGATGTGAGCGCTGATGTAAGTGCTCATGTAAGCCTGAAGAAAAACACTGATGTCAGCCCAGATGTAAGCGCTGAAGACAGGCTGATGTCAGCCCAGATGTAAACGCCGATGTAAGCCTGATGACAGGCTGATGTGTAACACAAATGTCAGTAGATGAGGTGCTGATGTAAGCGCTGATGTCTGCTGATGTAAAACGCAGATGTAAGCCTGATGATGAATCGCTGATGTAGGCTCAGATGGTGTGCTGAAGTAAACGCTGATGTTCACCTGATGTAAACGTAGATGTAAGCCTGAGGTAAATGCAGATGACAGGCTGATGTAAAACGCTGATATATGCTGAAGTGAAACGCTGATAGCAGAGAGGGCTGCTGTCCCACGGTGGCCTGTAGCAGAGGGGGCTGCTGTCCCAAGTAGTGACCATATGGTACTGGATATAACAATGAAGTGGTACATGAATGATGAAAGATAGGCAAGGCTATATATACTGAGGGGGGGGGGGGGGTGCAGGTCGGTCAGCCTAAAAGGTGCAGGCCAGCAGCCAAGACAAAAAACCCCAAATAAATCATAAAATACCCAGAAAAATACCTTTTTTAGGGCTGGGAAAAATACTGTTTTCTCACATATCCTAGCACTTTGATCAAATTCCCTGTAGCCAGCTTGTTATCTGTCCACCCACTTTGGTGGGGAGATTACACGAACTGCTAGCAACTTCTTTGATCAACACGACAGATCTTCTGAAAAGTTGGGGCAGACAGTCAGGCTGAGAAAGGCAAACCGACTGAGCCGGATAGAGCGGAGTCAGAGGTCTAACCAGAAATTGGATGAACCAGCATGCGACCAAAGTCCAGATAGCTTGATGTAATTGGATGGGTAGACAGACCAAGCAGATTAATCTGCCTTCCATCTCTGTTTGTTTAGATTCAGTGCTGCTCCGTTCCCTGAAGCAGATCCAAGGATCTGATCCTATCACAGTTAACGTCGACGACATGGGGGCAGTCCACATTCGGAATTGGAGAAGCCAAGAAGGCCAGTCTGACTCCGAAGTCAGAGGTTTGGGTAGCGTGGCCTTGGCGAGGCCATGCTTCCTGTAAGCAGCTGGAATAAAGCCAGACCCTGACATTGATGTGTTCATGAAGGCAATTGCAATGGAAGGGCAGGAAACCAAGTAATGTCACGGATTATGTGTTAAAGTTTGCCCTCCAGACCATGCATTGCTACCCGAATCTGAATAGCATCACGGGTGCGTGATTCGACTGGTGTCCGAGCAGAGCAACAGTCCAACTTTGGCGGACCATTTGACCGGTGAGGAGTCAGCCCGACGGACCATCCAGCCATGGACTATCCGACCGGTGGGCGGGGGGTCAAACTGTCATGTGCATAGCATGCCATGCACATTCTCAGATGCTGGTCCAGAAGAGCCATCCAGCCATGGACTATCCGACTGGTGGGCGGGGAGTCAAACTGTCATGTGCATAGCATGCCATGCACATTCTCAGATGCTGGTCCTGAAGAGGCAGCCAGAAAAAGAGTATAAGAACCAAAACCTGGAGCACAAGGTGCAAATGAAAGCGGTAGGTTGGACTTGGAGGACTTGAAGGGGGTACTATCAGCTGCAAGAGAGTCCTGTCGGCTGTACCAGAACAGTGTCAGCTGCAAGCGCATCATTACAGAGCAAGATATCCAAAAGGCGCAGCCCGACCAGGGATTTATTGGGGTCCAAAGCCAGTCGGGTGGTCCGATAGCAGTCGGCCAGTTCTTCCTTGGGTCAAGAGCCTATATAAGGCATAAGGTGCTCTTTGTTTTAGGTACTCATTCCTTTATGGAATGGGTCCTTAGGGTCCAGCATTAGGACCAGATTTTGGGTGTTTCCCACCTTTTTATGAAGGCAGCCAAGGGCTGTAGATTAGGCTTTTTGTACTATATGAATATACTGAATTTCCAGCATCTCTCTCTCTCTCTACTCTCTCTTCATGTCTGCATTTTGCATCAGATTGTTTCGAGGGCTGAAAGAAGACCTTCCGCATGTTACATTGGTATCAGAGCATCAGGCTCAGCAAAGCTAAACACTGAATCAGTCCCATATGATGGTGCACAAGTCCAAGGTACAGGAAAGTACACGGAGACCAAGCCCAAGGCAAGGAACACAAAATCGGGAAGAGCTCCCAGGAGGTTTGTTGGTGGTGTTCCACAAAGCTAGAGGGGATCAATCCTCTGAGCCAGATAGGTTCTCGGGCAACGGTCCCAAGGGAGGATTATCCTCCAAGGGGTGATGTGAGAGTGCCAGACTCATTTCTCAGGAATGAAGACCAAGACGGTGTTCAGAGTCAGGTCAAGAATGGATTGGGGACTGGAGGGAACATATGCATAGATCTTATTTAGAGTCAGAGTGGTTTTGGAGAACGGGCCGGATTTTCAGAAAAAAGGGTTTACCAAGGATGGATGGATGACAGAGGGAGTTCGGGAAAAGGATGGGATGATGACAATCATCCAAGAGCAGGTTGGAAGCCCGTCATCACGTTTAGCAGAGGGGGATGTCATGTGCATAGCATGCCATGGACGTTCTCAGATGTTGGTCTAGAAGAGGCAACCAAAAAAAGAGTATAAGAATCGGAACCTCGAGCACAAGGTGCAGATGAAAGCAGTAGGTTGGACTTGGAGGACTTGGAGGGGATACTAGAGAGTTTGTCAACTGTACCAGAACAGTGTCAGCTGCAAGCGCATCATTACAGAGCAAGATATCCAAAAGGCGCAGCCCAACAAGGGATTTATTGGGGTCCAAAGCCAGTCGGCTGGTCCGATAGCAATCGGCCAGCTCTTCCTTGGGTCAAGAGCCTATATAAGGCATAAGGTGCTCATTGTTTTAGGTATTGAGTCCTTTATGGAATGGGTCCTTAGGGTCCAGCATTAGGACCAAATTTTGGGTGTTTCCCACCTTTTTATGAAGGCAGCCAAGGGCTGTAGATTAGGAGTATCTTTTTGTACTATATGAATATACTGAATTTCCAGCATATCTCTCTCTCTCTACTCTCTCTTCATGTCTGCGTTGTGCATCAGATTGTTTCCAATGGTGTTTAGGGCTGAAAGAAGACCCCCAAGAGCTTCCGTGTGTTACATTGGTATCAGAGCATCAGGCTCAGCAAAGCTAAACACTGAATCAGTGCCATATGATGGTGTACAGGTCCAAGGCACAGGAAAGCACACGAAGACGAAGCCCAAGGCAAGGAACACAGAATTGGGAAGAGCTCCTAGGAGGTATGTTGGTGGTGTTCCACAAAGCCAAAGGGGATGGCAATCCTGTGAGCCAGATAGGTTCTCGGGCAACGGTTTCAAGGGAGGATTATCCTCCAAGGGGTGATGTGAGAGTGCCAGACTCATTTCTCAAGAATGAAGACCAAGACGGTGTTTAGAGTCAGGGCAAGAATGGATTGGGGACTGGAGGGAGCAGATGCATAGATCTTATTCAGAGTCAAAGTGGTTTTGGAGAATAGGCCGGGTTTTCAGAAAAAAGGGTTTGCCAAGGATGGATGGATGACAGAGGGAGTTCGGAAAAAGGATGGGATGATGACAATCATCCAAGAGCAGGTTGGAAGCCCGTCAACAAGTTTAGCAGAGGGGGATGTCATGTGCATAGCATGCCATGGACATTCTCAGATGCTGGTCTAGAAGAGGCAACCAGAAAAAGAGTATAAGAACCAGAACCTGGAGCACAAAAGGTGCAGATGAAAGCAGTAGGTTGGACTTCGAGGACTTGGAGGACTTGAAGGGGGTACTGTCGGCTGCAAGAGAGTCTGTCGGCTGTACCAGAACAGTGTCGGCTGCAAGCGCATCATTACAGAGCAAGATATCGAAAGGCGCAGCCCGACCAGGGATTTATTGGGGTCCAAAGCCAGTCGCCTGGTCCGATAGCAGTCGGCCAGCTCTTCCTTGGGTCAAGAGCCTATATAAGGCATAAGGTAGTCGGCCAGCTCTTCCTTGGGTCAAGAGCCTATATAAGGCATAAGGTGCTCATTGTTTTAGGTATTCATTCCTTTATGGAATGGGTCCTTAGGGTCCAGCATTAGGACCAGATTTTGGGTGTTTCCCACCTTTTTATGAAGGCAACCAAGGGCTGTAGATTAGGAGTACCTTTTTGTACTATATGAATATACTGAATTTCCAGCATCTCTCTCTCTCTCTACTCTCTCTTCATGTCTGCATTTTGCATCAGATTGTTTACAGTGGTGTTTAGGGCTGAAAGAATACCCCTAGAGCTTCCACGTGTTACACAAACCATCGACTCAGGGGAAAATACATAAAATGCCATAAAATAGGCTTTGCCTAGAAACACTGAGATGCACTAATTCTAACATGCAGCTCCTTCTTTTCTTCTAGTCTTTTTTCCAAGGCACGACAACTATCTTCCTCATTTGTGAGCTTCGCCTGCACATTGAGCATCTGTGTATGTGCCTTTGCTGCCTGCAACTCAACAACCTCGAGTTTGTGCTGTTTGGTGAGGCCCTCCACCTGGATCTGTAGCTATCTGTTGTGGGATCTTTCTTCTAGGACCTCTTACTTCTAGGACTCCAGCAACAACTGCTCAAGGGGTGTGCTTGTATTTATGTGGTGAGGGCTTGTATTTATGTGGTGAGGGCTTGGTTGGCATCGGATAACTCCTTTTGCTTAAGCTTGTTGAGATGTACGGAGACACACGTCTCTATCTGCCAGCTCAGCATGGATAGGCAGAGCACACCATACGCCAATATAAGCGGGACACGCAGCTTATCACTACCGGCACATTAGATGTAGTGTATTTTTAGTGCCTGCGTATATAAGGCACACTTAGAGATTTTGTGTATAACGCACCTTAAGAAAAAGATAAGAAAGAAGAGCCTAAGAAGCTCCCTTTCTCCTCTCTCACGTGTATTGTTGTGTGTGTAGATGTGTGATACCTGTCAAATCTTTGACATGGTATCAGAGCCCCTTGCAGGCTTGTGGGTGTGTTGAGTTTTGTGCAAGAGTGCTCTCAGTCATTGAGCAGCAAAAAACAGTGAAGAGTTACAGGTCATAGTAACAGTGCAGCAGCAGCAGTGGAGCTGCTGGACAAGGTGGAGAAGAAGCCTTGGAGTGTGGGAACTCGCTCTTGAAACATTTCGGCCTCTTCCAGACCCCCAGAAATTAGTGAGTACATTCTTGCCCTGGACATCTTCAGCCCAAAGCTTGATCTTGAAGGCAGACTGCTTCATATGTGGGCATAGTGTTGGATGCTTGGGAAGCTGATTGTCATGCCATGGATGTCGTTTGTGATGCCGGTAATGCTGTGAATACATGTACAACAATACATTGTGGTGAAAATGTAGATTTGGATGCTTCCCTTGTGGGTTTGCTTTGGTGAGAAAAACGCTAGGTTTATGCATAATATGCCGTGTGAAGCGGTTTGAGCAAGCATTGCTCATTGGAAAGTTGCATGTGAGTCCGTGTTGGACACTTGGCTTGCATTCTATCCGTGCTAGAAAATAGATAGGCGGGATGTTTTGATAAAAGCAGGTTTTACATGCTTTATGCCTAAAATAGGCAGTGTTTGGCACATGCTTTATAGACTGATGAGTGTACAGGGAATTTGTGCAGCAAATTTGGGCTTACTTGGCACATTGTGTATGCTGATTTGAGTAGCGGATTACATCAATTTTGAGGGGACATTGTTCTTTTCTTTTTTTTGTATGCAGGCATTGCGCATTGAGACATGGTGAACGAATCGTCAGTGAGTGTGTCGGCTACTGGTGAGAAGCTCGGGAAGAATAACTACCCAACTTGGAAATTTTGCATTAAAAAATATCTTTTTGGCAAGGATTTGTGGGATATTGTAGATGTACTGAGGCACGGCCGGCAAGCCCAGTGAGACTGACACCGTAGTGTGTGCATGGGTCAAGAAGACCTGCCAGGCGATTCACTATATGTCCACCATAGAGGACAGCATTCTTGAGCACATCCAAGATAAAGACATGGCGATGTAAGAATGGGTATTATGCTAAGATACCCACAAAGAAATGCTGCAAGAACTGTACAACACTGTATATGGACAGCAAGCATAAAGAGAAGAGAAGATCACTGCTGAATATCACCAATAAAGTAGTACATCACGTGGAGCAGCATGAGGGAGGTCCCCTAGATGCTGCCTATCACTGCAGAAGCTGAAAAGAGAGATGATAATGATGCTAAGCCTAGCCACCTTTATATAGGTGGGAGAGGAGCTGGTCGGCCAGTAGCAAATCAGAAGACTGGCCGACAATGCATAAAAAATCTAAAATAATGTCTAAAAATAGGCAAAAAAATATGCAGTGCCTAGATGCATATGCAGGGCTTCATATGGAGCCACATACAAGCATGAATGTGCATGGGAAAGTCCATCTGGGGATGAAATAATTTCCAACAAGCGAAGGATGCATGGGATGCAATCGGAAAGCTCTTTGAAACGAGCAAAAAGGCTCGTAAGCTACAGTTAAAACAAGAGTTGCATGATGTCGAGCGCAAAAGCACAAGCATTCAGGACTGTGTGTTGAAGATCCTAACTGTAGCTTACGAGCAAAAAGGCTTGTAAGCTACGGGTAAAACAGGAGTTACATGATGTCAAGCGCAAAAGCACAAGAATTCAGGACTATGTGTTGAAGATCTGCAGTATCATTGACCAGTTTGGTAGCATTGGTGTGGTTGTAGATGATGACAATGTGGTTGCAGCCTGCTTGCACGAACTTGGGAAAGAGTATCAGTCTTTCATTACGAGTATCTCCGTACGGGAGAACATACCCTGGTTCAATGACTTGGTTCCGCTCATGATATGTGAAGAGATGCGCTTGGTCAAGGAAGGTGTGCTTGCAAGCAGGATTGGTGCTTCAACAGTGAAGCAAGAGCATGCTTTGGCAACCAGCAATAACAAAGGAAGAGGCCAAATAATGTACGAGGCCAAGGTGTAGGCCATGAAAATTGGCAGCAGCAAGCTGGAAATCAGCAGCAAAATCAACCCCGAAATCAGCCTTTTCGAGGCTGTAATGCTCGCGGCGGGGGGGTTGCAAGAGGCCATGGTGGCCAGCCAACAAGCTAGGAAACCCAGATTGTGCAATTAGTGTGGTATTGCCAGTCACTATGCGTATGAGTGTTGCAAGAAACAAGCGGACATACGATCCGGAAATTTACCTCAAGGAAACTATGCCACGAATAATGAGTCTCATGCCGGTGAATTGCTTGCAATGGAACATGTAATGGGTACAATACATACTATAGGTGAAGAGTGGTATGTTGATTCCAGTGCATCAAATCATATGACAGCGCTTGTGGAATGGTTGAAAGACCTTAAGCCAGTCAAGCATGCATCATATGTATACAGAGGAGATGACACTAAGCATGCCGTTACACATACATGGGATGTACCCATCGAATCAATGCATGGCAAAGAGTCAGACGCTTGGAGATGTCATGTATGTTCCAAGCATTATGAAAAATCTTGTGTCAGTTGGCCAAATGACTGAGCGTGACTTGGAAGTCCGCTTCAATAAGCATGGGTGTATGTATTGGATATGTGCCATAAACATGCGCATAGTGGCACAAGGACAAAAGGTCGGAAGGATGTTCAATAAGTTGAATGCGATTATGCCAAGCATAAAGGCGGACAAATTTGCTTATGTGCATGCTGAAATTTCAGACCTAGAAATGTGGCATAAAGGGATTGGGCATATGAACTATCAATGGTCATTGAAGTTGAATGCGATTTTGCCACGCATAAAGCAAACAAATTTGCTTATATGCATGCTGAAATTTCAGACCTAATGTGGCATAAACGGATTGGGCATATGAACTATCAACGGCTTAAGTCATTGCCGACGTTGGGGTTTGTCACCGGAGTGCCGAAATTCCGTGTAGTGGAGCCGCCATGTGTGTGCAGTGCATGTCAGTTTGCGAAGCAATCACACAAACACTTCCGGTTGAAAGTCAAAGAGCTCACTGAATACTTGAGTAGGTGCATTCGGATGTATGGACAGCGTCTCAACCGAGCATGATTGGGCTGAAATATTATGGGTCTTTCATTCATGATTTCTCAAGGAAGACATGGGCCTCTCTCCTGCGAGAGAAGTCTGAAGTGTTCGGCAAATTTCAGCAATTACAGGCAATGGTAGAGCGTGAAACCAGTCAATACATTGGTACCATCCATTCGGATGGAGAGGGAGAATACATGTCAAGAGAGTTTACTACATACTTGAATGGGCAGGTCTCATGTGCTCACACCCCACAGCAAAATGGTGTTGTAGAGAGGAAGAACAGGAGTATAGCGAAGGAGCCTTGTTGAATGAAAAGCACATGCCTAGATACTATTGGGTAGAGGCCATACAATGCGCAATCTATATTATGAATCGGATGCCTACCACAGTGCATGATAAGTCGCTGAGGAGGTGTTTACGGGCAATAAACTGGATGTCGCTCACTTTAAGGTGTTTGGTTGCATTTGCTATGCGCATAATCCGGATGAGAAACGAAAGAAGCTAGACCCCAAGGTTGAGAAATGCATATTTTTCAGGTATGCATTGGAATCAAAAGGCTACAAGTGTTGCAATCTGACAACAAGAGAGCTACACATTAGCCGCGATGTAGTCTTCGATGATCTTAGTACCTGGCACAAGCCAAAGCATTTAACTTGGGACACTGATGTTGATATGGCTGACACACAGGTTTATGGACAGCCACATCCGAGCAAATCATCCGCTAACGGAAGTGAAGTTACACATGTCAGAAATGCTAGCCCATGGTCAGGTAGGTTGCGAAGCAATGCGAGGCAACCAGGCACGGTGACAATTGCACGAAGTATGGCTAATCTTACTGCTGTAAATCAGCTCCAAATTACTGACTTTGGTGACACTGCATCAGCTCCAGTCACATGGAAATGGGAGCACCAATATTCAGCCCCGTATGGATGTGTTTCGTAGTCCAAATGTAACTTCTGGTACAGCAGATTTTGAGCATGAAATGGGGTTAGATGCGAGTCCGGAAAACAACTCGCAAAATGTCATGCCACGGAGATCAACTTGGGTGAGATACCCGGTTAATCAATTGACATACGCTGGGTTTGTGGCAGTACATCATGCCCATATGTCAGAAGTTTTGAATGAGAAAGACCCAGAAATGAATAAGAGTACTTATTTTTGAATAATGTAAACTTGAGTATTTTTAGTAACAATTAAATTTTTATTGTTTATTTATTACAAGAACATTAACAAATTCACAGATTTATCGCTGAAAAAAGTGTATATATTGCTGATTATAAACCAAACCTTATTTTTCTTACTATTTTCAAAGTAAAAAAGAACTATACTAAAGGCTTTCACTTCGTCACTTGAAATTTCTTCAAATTTCAAAAACTTAGAAAATTTTATGACATTTTTTCAAACGAACCCAAGACTCGTTTTTTTTTCTTTTTGTTTCTGCCTCTAGGAAATTGTGGTTCACTCATGGAAGGCTCTTCACCACGCTGCCACACAAACAACATCCTGATACCTTTCCCCTTCTCCCAAAAATGGAAACAAGAGGGGGCACAACTCAAGTCTGAATTGATGAAAAAACAAAAAATATCTTTCTCGTAGCATATCAAGAAATAAACAGAATGAAATAAAATGTTATTTAGGCGAAATGTACACCACAGCAGTAATGGGGATAGGAAGAGTCCCAAACCCCGTTGTTGAATAGGCAGGCTACAGAGAAGATGTGCTTTGCTGTGATCGCCAGGCTGTTTCTTCTTCTTCCATATCGCCGTCCGCATCCTGATCAGAGAAGGCATCCTGGAGGATGATCTCCAGCGCTTGCTCCATGAGGGCAGGGCTGGTCCGGATCATGGCCACACAAAACTGCTCGAGATCTAGCTCACCGCGGCCACCCGTGTCGCCCAGCCTGATCATGTCCTGGAGCTCACGGTCGTTCATGGGCGGGAGGCCCAGTCTCACGGCGTTGTGCCTGAGGCTGGACAGGGTGATGGTTTGAGTGGCCGGGTCAGCCAGCAGCTGGAAGCCCTTAGCCAGCTCCTGCATAAGGCCTTGTCCGCCCAGCCTTTCCGCCATCAAGGGCAGGAAGTCCTCGAAAACCACTTCAGAATTCATCATGGTTTGGTTTGATAGCTATGAAATTGAAAGAGGCTACTTACTTGCAGCAGGAAGAAGGTGATTAAGAAGGTGTGAGCAGAACCATTCTGTAGAGTTCGGGAGCAGGAAGCTCCACTTATATCACAACAGGGGGAGATGGATCAATGATGCTGCCTTGCAGCTGCAGTCCAAGGAAGGTGAGGGCTCACGGGCCGTGTGAAGACGAAGCCGCCCTTGCCGGTGGTGGTAGGTACGTGCAAGCATGGAATGGAAGCTGCCCGGCATGCTCTCACGTACGTTCTCAGCAGCTTCCTAGTCAGAGCATCTCCCTGTCAATACCAAGCCAAGCAAAGAATAGCTGTCACGCCCTTTGGAATATGCCTAGGACGGAGTGATTACATTTTCTTAAGCCATATATATAGAATGCTGTCACGCCCTCGGTATGTAAAAAAATATTGCTTTGGAATATGCCTAGGACGGAGTGATTACATTTTCTTAAGCCATATTTATAGGGCTTACTTTCTCTTTCACGACACGTGTCACAAAAGAATGAAGGTGGCCCAAAGACTAGTGAGAGACGCATTCGTTTGAAATTTACTGGCATTGGTAGGAGGTTGGCGTTGACTGTGGAGAGAGAGTCGTTGGCAAGTTGGCATTGAATGCGGAGAGAGAGAGAGCTGTTACCCAATGTTTATTGGCCAACTCTCCCTCCCTTCTTTATTCTCTAGCCCCTCCGCTAGCACCAACTCTCCCTCCCTTCTTCATTCTCTAACCCCTCCGCCATCACACCCAACACATGCCACAAGTTGGTCTTCTGCATGGCATGTGCAAAGATGTTGGGGTTTTGACGGACGTGGATGCGTGTGGATGAAAGAAACGAAATGCTTTTCCCCCCAGTTCCCCCTATTTTCTAGATGTTTGGGTTCTGACGGGGACGTGGTGTGCTCCTTGCTACAGGTCAGAAAGAGGAGAACGCACAAGAGAGAGAGCGGATGAAGCTGAAGCAGAAAGCGGCCGTGTTCCGACTGCTGGTCCTTCCGTTGGGTCAAACGATCCAAGCTGCCCTACTCCTGTTGAAGATGACCCTCCCTCTAGCCCAGGAGAAAAGAAACGTCTTACTACTGAGATGGCAACGTTCGATGAGTTCTCCAGCGCTTTCACAAGGCTATGATGCCTTCTGGTTCTGACGGACATGGGTGCACGTGTGGATGAAAGAAACGAAACGCCTTTCCCCCCATTTTCTAGACGTGATCGTGTTCCGACTGCTGGTCCTTTCGTTGGTCAAACGATCCAAGCTACCCTGCTACTGTTGAAGACGACCCTCCCTCTAGCCGAGGAGAAAAGAAACATCTTACTACTGAGATGTTAACGTTCGATGGGTTTCGCAAGGCTACGACGCCGTCTGGTGCCCTCTCCATCCCTTGATTCGGCGTGGTCGACGGTTACAGCAGCCTAACCGATGCCACCCATGTAGCAGCACATGGCCTCGACAACGTAACCGTGTCCTCGTCTCCTCATTTGGTCCTTTCATATTTGCGATATCATGATGCTCACGACCCTTCTCTGTAGCGAAATTTTTTTCCACCGACCCTTGGCTCTGGCCCTGGCGGCCCTCATGCTGACTCGCCTCAGCACCCTTCGCCCAGCAACAAGGTCCATCCGTGGGTCTGTGGCCCTGGCAGCCCTCATGCTAACTTGCCTCGGCACCCTTCGCCCAACAGCAAGGTCCATCGGTGGTCTGTGGCCATGACGGCCCTCATGCTGACTCGCCTCAGCACCCTTCGACCAGCAAGTTCCATTGGGTTTTCTACTCTGGTAAGCATGGTGCATGATCCATGGGAAATGATAGCGTCAAGATTGGATTGAAATGCCCATTTTTTTGTAACCACCAAAGAGCCTAAAACAATGGCCCAGGCTCAAAGACTTTCTTGCTTAAATGCAAAAATGGTGGATGACGAACAAGTATTTTCAAGCATGCTTTGCCTTGATTTAGAAGAAACACAAGGCTAAAACAACCAAGACAAGCTCAGAAGCTTAACTCTCTTCTGTCAGTCCAAGTAATCACTTGTTTTGTGACTCATGTACGCGTGCACCGGATGTTTATTGTGATTTCCCTTGCTGATAATTGTATTTAAAGAAAGTGGATTTTATTGACTTCGTCTAAATGATCATTTGCTTCCTCCCTACCTCTCTCTCTCTCTCTCTCTCATGAGAGAGAGAGAGAGTGAGAGAGAGAGAGATGCACAATAATATCTGTGCTTACTTATAATGGAAGCACACAATAGCTAAATGCAGTACGAGGCTATTTTTTGTTGACATTTGTGGTGGTCCATGCTCTCAAGTCATCTCTAACATTGCATTTGTGCATGCTGTGAGTCCAAGACTTAGTCACTACCTTGATTTGCTCACCATCTCTTTCATGGAGGGGTGCCTTGATGGTCTTACCGTATCTGGCTTGCCAAATGACGATGGGTAAGGGGAGTATACATAAATACATATACATAAATACATACATACATATACATAAATACATATACATAAATACATACACATAAATATATACATACATATACATAAATACATATATGTATGTATGTATACATATATGTGTGTGGGGTAAACATGTGTTTTTACTTGCCTTGCGTGCGCCGCGTGCACACACACAATATACATTTATGAATGTATGTGTATAAACATGAGAGAGAGAGAGAGACATGTGTGTGCAGCATACTGCAATGCTCTAATTTCTGAGAGATACCGTCCAGCAACAAGCGGGAGTCAATTCTGGCCACCGCGACTAGCAAACTTCGATGGCACATCACATGGCCTTAGACGCCTTTCCTTTGGCTGCCTTGCCAGCAGCGCCCTGCACAGTCTTGTGCTCCTCCCTTAGCCACAACCTTGGAGTCTCCCATGTGTCTGCAACGATCGCATGCTCACACGGCCTTGTGCGACCTCCTGTAAGCCTTGATCCGCCTCGTTCACACGGAGCCGGCCGGCCGGCCAAGGGTAGTGCACCAGAAGCTCTTCCAGGGCACTCTTCAGCACTGCGGCCACGTAATTCTCCATGCCCACACCAGCAACGCACCCTTCTCATGGGGAGACATAGAACAACACAACTTCTGTGTACCAGTCGTAGATCTCGATAGCTCGATTGCTTTCTCACTAGCGTGTCGGCCGCAGTCGCCACCCCCGCCGTTGAGAGTTTCCGTGTGTTCACCATAACCGAGAGAAGCATCAGACCACATCCAATGATCCTCTTTACGTTGTGGTGAGCTTTGGTCGTATCTCTTCTTACGTTTAGGCTTAGGTTTTCTATTGTAATTCATCTGGTTGCTCACCTATTTATTTGTATCTCTAATCTTATTATAATATAATATATCACATCGTTGCCAGACGGTGGCCGCATTGTTGTTGGCATCATGGTCACGTTTGATTGCTCTGCTTGTGGATGTGTATGAATCAAGTAACCATTTCCCACAGCAGTGAAACCTACATCTGGTGGCTCAGCGGTCACCGTAGGGACGACACGCCCCTGCTGAGGGTTGCAACAGTAGTTAATTGGTGCAAGACAATCAAAATTAATTTGAAGAAACAATGTGTCAAAATTGATTTACAAGGATATATTGAAAAGTTGCTCTATATTTCTAACAAACTGAATGTTTTCAAGTGGTAACGTGGCAACATGAATCGGAGGTCCCTGTAGATTTGTGAAGCACTGCAAGCTATGGATTGCAATGCATTGAGCCAGCACAACACACGGAGCATGCCTTATACATGATCTCCCCCCCTCCTCAAGTTGTGATGAATCGAGACATCTTTTATATAGTATACTCAATGTAATGTTAGAAGTGTGGGGTCACATTAGAGGTACCCCCTCCTCACATTGTAATGAATCCAGATGCCCTTCATATTGAATCAAAATCAGTACAACACGATAAGGATACCCCAAAAATTGTGTGCCAACCTCCTCGCGTTGTAGTGATTTCACACTTAAAATAATCTTATATTATGGAACTTGCGACAAATTAGTACAAATCGAGGGGGGGAGGCCTCATGTACTCAATGCATTACAACGCGAGTAGAGGTGGGGTCACATCAGAGGGACCCCTCCTCGCGTTGTAATGTATTGAGCACATGAAGCCCCCTCGCCCCCCCTTCGATTTGTAGTAATTTTTCTCAAGTAACATTGTATAAGATTATTTTAAGTGTGAAATCATTGCAATGTGAGGAGAGTACCCCCAACAACTGTGTGCCAACCTCCTCACGTTGTAGTGATTTCACACTTAAAATAATCTTATATTATGTAGCTTGCATGGAAAACTAGTACAAATCGAGAGGGGGAGGGGGCACCTCATGTTCTCAATGCATTACAACGCGAGTAGGGGTGGGGTCACATCAGAGGGACCCCTTCCTCGCGTTGTAATGCATTGAGCACATGACCCCCCCCCTTTCAATTTGTACTAATTTGCACGATATAAGATTGTTTTTGGGGTAAAATCACTACAATGCGAGGAGGTTGACATGCAATTGTTAAGGGTTCCCTTCTCACGTTGTATTGATTTTGATTCAATAATATCATAAATGGATCTAACAATGGCTGGAATGGTAGCATTGAAACGGCACTTTGCATGTGCCTAAGCACCATATATAATTCCTGAAGGACACACCTATGTTGCTCGTACCTTTTATTCCTCATTGTTTGCATGGTGGACACGCAATACTCAAGACCGCAGGTCTACATGAGGTTTGTATTCAGCCTCGGTAGTGCAGCTATCATGTGGTAAAAGAAGCAACATATCGTTGCTTTAAATATGGTCTCAAAAGTGGTTGCTTTAAATATGGTCTCAAAAGTGGTTGGGTGTGGGCAGTGGCTAAGCAACCTTGCATCTTAGTTTAATTAGGGTAACTAGGGGGTTGTGTTAGGGATATAGAAGAGGCAGAAGGTGTGGGAAAGGAAGGAAATGTATGTGCAATGTGTATGTATTGGTGTATATATGTACACATGCTAAACACCTATTTTATAAGTACGTGCACCAATCAATACAACGCGAGACACGAGCCCGTAAGTGCACTGTCCAAGATAAGAAGATGACACATAGAGAGTGACCATTGACCAAAGCGTAAATATCATCTTGTTGACTACCATACTCCTGCTCAGATATTATCAATGATGTACAAGGATGCTCTTCACTATGAAGCCAACCTTCTCACTGAAGAGGAATTTGAAGATATTCAACGAAGGCTCAATAGTTCGTAATTTTATTCAAGCCACTAATTTATAATTGTGAAGTTTATTAAAGAATCAAATTTTCGATATCCACAGCATTAAGCCCCGCGAATTCAATGTGTTATGTTGGCTTTGGCTTCTTTCTCGTCTATCATCCTAACTGCAATCCTCCTACACCACCACATGAGTAATTGCCTCAATGCACTGACTTCGTGGATTTCACCACCATGCGAGGTGGCCTTCTAAAACCCATAATGAGCTTGCCAATGTGAGTGCTCCATGCCTTGGGTAGACCATATTGAACACTGAAGTACTGAGGAGGATCACCTAGATTTATGGAAGGATCCAATGCCATGTTTCATCAATGTCAAACTTACTCTTTCTATCTTTCAATTCTTCATAATTTCACTTTCATCAAGTTTTAGGACAAATTTCAATGTGCCACCACATTCTTGAACAAACATATCATAGAACTTCACCATTGCATCTTGCAATTTACAAACATCCAAGACATAATTGTTGTTTGGATTCGGATCGAAGGTCACTTCTTTAGCACAATGCTTGAATACATGTGAGTGAACTATGTGTAAAGGCTCCACCAACGAATTCAAGGATATTGTTATTCAATTGTTGCCTTGATTTTCTGGCACTAAAAGGGCACTGCAGAAGAGTTACCCTTTTGTTTTGCAACACGGACTTAAAACCTGCATCCATTTGTCTATAGATCCAACTTTGTCACAAATACCTCGAGCTTCAGTTGTAGTTACCAACTCATTGTATTCATTCTCCTTGTTAGACAGTCAAGGATTTAACTGCTTGATTTGAGCTTCCTTCATCATCCGCATCTTTTGTGATGATATCCAAACACTTTGCACCTCACTAGAAACCCTTGTTGTGTAACCAAGCAAGCCAACATTGCCCTCACAAACATATTTGATCAAAGAAGTTAGGCCTGAAAATTTAGGTGGTTGTTGGGTCTAGAGATCAAGTGGGTAAATTGGTCCTTCCACCCATATATCAACATGTTTTCTCCCTAATTCCCTAACGTGTTGCATTACGTAAGGGTTGACCTTAGAAGCCTCTGTTCTCTTATAGAGAGGAGCATACTCATCATCCAGGTCCACATGTATACATCGCTTCTTAGAATTATCTCTGATGTTCTACACAGACCACAAAACAATACTGAAATTGCAACTAACTCCTTTCTTTACCAAAATATACAGTGTAGTAAAACAATATCATTAATTTCAGACACTTGCATTTCAAATAACATAAAAATTAATGCCATACCTCCATTGAGCACTGTAGAAATACTTCTTGATGCCCTTCTTGATGCAATAACACTTCTTGGTAGCAAAAGAATCGATTATAGAAAATCCATGAAGAAAAATATGACTTTTTGGTTCCATTTGAAGCACCCGAAAGCCAAATCTCTCTTCATTGTCGTCATGCATAAATAGAATGCGAGGAAAAAGGAGATTCAGGTGAAATCTTAGAGGCTTCCTTGAGAGATTGAAGATTTGAATGGAGGGAAATTCGGAGAAGAGTGGCTATTGAATTTAAAAAACTCGCCCAATCAAAACCACCATAACTTCAAGAAAATGCACTAGAATAGAACTTAAGCGTGTTTAATTGCACTGAAAAAAAGAACTTTTCAAAATACTAAGTTCCCTTCAAGATATATTCGTGTTCTTTTAAAAAATGCCACTATTTTCAATCAACATCTTCTAATTCCATGTTTTACTTATGTCAAAAATATAGTTGCATAGTTACATATGTTAGAAATATCCTCATACTTGTTTTTTTGCTTTATAGAGTACTAGCTCTTCACATTTATGAATTTTCACTCGTAATGGTTGAAGTTACGTAGAATTTAAGAACATTGGAAAAAAAATAATCATTAAATCTCTTTAGAAAATATGGAATAAGGAGAATTTAGATTCAAAAAGAAAAGAGAGAAACCCAATATAATAATATTATTTTTACACTTTTCTAGGATTCTAGGATGAGAGACAAAGCCCTTAAAGGGCCCATTTGGAGCCTGAATTTCCCCTAATGTAGTATGGTACTTTGATAGTGGTGCTAGCATGCACATCACATCGCAGCATTATCTCTTGTCTTCTTTGGAAGATCCTCAATGACATGAGGGGGGCATAGTTACATGTGCAAAAAACTCCAGTTATATTGTTAGAGGAGTTGGAAACATTGGGCTCATTGCTACGAGTGATGGGATGATCACTCTAATAAGGCCAAGTGGTAAAAGATTATCCTTCCACGAGTGTGGTAGTTACATGTAGAGTGAAGTTCAAAACTGAAGCATGTTGTGGGCCATTGGCAAACAGAATGTAGTGGGGTCATGATGAAGAAGGTGAAGCATGTTGGTGGGACTGTCCCCTACAAGGGGAGGTGAGGGGTCACAACGGGGGACTCATTGCAAGAGAGTGTAGTCTGAGTCTTCCTCTCCCTCATGCAGGAGCTTGTTGTCACCATCACCTCCTCAGAAGCTGCATCTCTAAGGAGATGCTATAGCAAGTGCAAAGCCCCCAACTCCATCTCCAGCTCATAGACAGAAAGGAAAACCTTCAACTACCCCACCTCCTGTAAGGTCTTCAGGAAAAATAGCTTCAAAATGGCATCTTCTAGAAACTCAAAAAGGGCATCCCGTTCACAGACTTCAACATGTGACACTCTGTCCCTCTCTCTCTCTCTCTCTCTCTCTCTCTCTCTCTCTCTCTCTCACTAACTCATTCATGTGTATGTGTACGAGCGTATCTATGTGTATGTATGACACACATGAGGAAGGATGATTGCACCCAATCTTGGAGTCGAGCTTTTGTGAGCTAAGTATTTTTATTTATTTTTGAATATATTTATCATGATCATGTGGTGTTTGATGAATTGTTTGAATTTACATCAATTCTTGCAAATTTATTTAAATTCTATCTGCCTAGAAATTTAGATCCGTGATAGTGGTACCTAGGGAGAAGGGGAGAAGAATTGAGTGGTAAAAAACTAAATTCAAAGGTTTGCTTCTATTAACCAAAGGGCAAAAACCAAAGGTTAAGAGGAGGGTGATAAACCACTTTCAGAAAACCATGAAGTCTCTTTATACTTGAAAAGCGGTTTTCTAGATTCTTAACCTCATCCTGATCCATCTGTATGAATGAAATTTATAATTGATAGGGAATCCGGCTTAGCTTTTGGATTGCTAAACTAGTGCTGGAGGGAGAAATCTATAATGGACGGTGTTTGTGTGTCTATAAGTCAATTTGCGAGAAATATACAGACTGGAAGGTTTTTAGAAAAAGAGGTTTAGTTAATTAGATTTCTTTTTTTTCGTTCTTCCTTTCCTTCTATCCACGGGCGACAGGACATTAGGACTTGTTTGGGGTCTTCTTGGGCCCTTTTATTTGGACACTTAGTGAAATGCTTAAAATGCTAATCAAGCTTTGACCAAGCTAGTGGCCTAGGCCTGAAAATGCATTTTTCCTTTTCTACAAAAAAGAAAATAGGCCAAAAGATGATCTAATCATTAGATCTTCTGTCCTTGGGAAGGAATATGGACCTAACTACCTTTTTGTCTTGTAGTGAAGTACCTTTCACAAAGAATGTTTGAAAATTTTCGTCACTTTGTTCCCTCCCTTTTTGGAGGTGCTGCAGATCCCACTCTCTCTCTACACTCTCTCTCTAAAACATGTTTAGGGTGTTTTACTTGGGTAAGGGCTTCTTTTTCTCTCTCTAGGAGCCATGGCTTGCAGATCTGGACCTCCTACTCCATCATCCTCTCCACCAGCTCTCATGGAAGAGCTCACCATCCCCTCTTGTGAAGGTACAGATCTACACATCCTTGCAAGCTGAAGCTCTCCATCTCCATCACTAGCAAGCTCTCCATATCTATCATCCTCTCCACCAGCTCTCATGGAAGAGCTCACCATCCCCTCCTGTGAAGGTACAGATCTACACATCCTTGCAAGCTGAAGCTCTCCATCTCCATCACTAGCAAGCTCTCCATATCTATCTCCTCAAGGCCTCCATTTCCATCTGTGTATCCATCTGCATCTCCTCCACCTCCATCTCCATCACCATCTCCATCTTCATCTCCTCCATCACCATCCACATTTCCATCCTCCACCTCCATCCTCCATCTCCATCATCTCCATCACCATCCACATTTCCATCTCTGTATCCATCTACATCTCCATCTCCATTTGCTAGGTATAATGGCTCTACGGGACATCACCAACAAGCAATCAAAGTTTCGCTTGCACGTGGACTTAGACGAGGAGTATGCCACAATGCGAAGTAATCGAACAAAGGGATGTATTCCTGTTGAGGTACTACGACTTCAAGGTGCAAAAGCCATTGATCTTTGGACTGATGGAAGCATTTATCCCCTTGATCCACAGACTGGTGCACCTCCCCCTTTTCGTAATATCACGCAGGTCGTACGCTGTGTGCGACACAGCAGGTATCAGTGATAAGGGATATAGGGCTTTGTAGACTTGCATCACAGCACGTCTACGAGGCAAAGGAATGACACGATCTATACTTCCAACACCATACAGTATAGTTATGGCAAGGAAGTCAGCAAACAACAATATTGCCGACTTGCTAGGTGGCTACAGATGGGTGGATGGTAGCATGCCAATGTCAAATTCAAAAGATTTTGCTTACAACAAGTTTAACAATGTTTACATCGAGATGGAGGCGCTTCAACGAGCTATGATTCAGTTTTATGATATGACATTAGAGGAGACGGATGGAAAGGCTATATTTGTCCTCAAATTGGATGAATGTTAGGTTGTAAAGGGCCAAAGGGTGGAATGTACAAGTCTGACACTCATGAGTAGGGCATTGAAGCGAAAGAGCTTAGACGGCGAAGATGAAACAGGTGATGCGGAGAATAACTTGCACACAAAGTGACGTAAGCAAGATTACTTTGGAGTGCAGTCTGAGAAGAACATATGGTGGCAGGCGGCATGTACCCTTCCGCACGAGGACCATGACAGTCTGAGGTGGTACTTCACCCGTACAGGTATTCAAGGAGTGATACACAGGTAATCAAATGGTGAAGTCTTGCATGTGCCTGGCACTGGTCACTTTGAAATAGAGTGGCACCTTGGTGGTGATCTCAAGACCCTCAAATGCATGTTGGGAACTAAAAGCGGTGCTACTGCATCTTTTGTTGTCATCCAAGGATGCTAAGTGTCGCAGTGGGGAAGGCCAAACAAGCAACCAAGGTGAAAGGTCGTAAGCAGGCAAGTGCAAATGGCTCAAATCAATTACAAAAAGGGAAGGGTATGCACGTCTGGCTCAATGGAATTATGAGCTGCAATCAAAGCAAGGCACCATCTCGCGCAGAGGAGGATGCTACTTGGAACCCTATTCTTTCAATTCCACTGTCGCGAGTGCAAAGGGCTCAAATCAATTACAAAAAGGGAAGGGTATGCACATCTGGCTCAATGGAATTATGAGCTGCAATCAAAGCAAGGCACTATCTCGCGCAGAGGAGGATGCTACTTGGAACCCTATTCTTTCAATTCCACTGTCTCGCGAGTACATGTGTGTACCTTGCATGTAAGACTTAGAATTCTGGACAAATTGTTGATGCTCCACATCAATTATGCTTGGAACATGGAGCCAGAGTCACGGCGAGAACAGGGCATCCAAGAGCTTGAAGTTGTTTTATCATCCGTGGGGCTTCATGCAGGTGCTGTCACCCTCTCTAAGGATCGCAAAAACCCATCAAGTACCCAAGATAACCCTAATAAGATATGTATGGCTGGTGCAAAAGCAAGACACCTGCTCTCAAACTATGGTGAGGCTCAAAGCCATACACATTTTGAATTATGGAAGCAGATTTGTGATGTAACAACCTATCGAGGCAATGAGGCGACACTAGGATTGAAGCATGCACATGTGTGGGAAGCTTGTGATGAGATGATGAGGCTTCTTGAGCGCCCGTATCTTGATGAAGCAGAGATAGCTACATTCAAGACTTCGATTGACAGATTCACAGAAGAAATGATCGATGCTTGGGGGGAAACTCATATAACACACTACATGCATATTCTCTATGCGCACAGTTCCTTTTTTCTAGATGAATATGGGTCTCTTGCACTCTGGAGCAACCAAGGCATGGAACGATCACATTACCAAGCCAAGGCGGCCTATTTTAAGAACACGGGTCATGGCGGTGGCAAGGTTCGCAGCAATGTGTTTCAGGAAATGTTCAATTGGTTTTACCGTGCACTTACTGGGAGAAAGGCCCAAAAGCGAGCCGAAAATTTGTCTTTGAGGCGCAAAATCATGAAGGTGGTAGGTGCAAGGCGAAAGAGAAGGGTGCAATGCGTCAATGGCACGCGAAAGAGCGAGGCAATGGCACAGTGGTCGACTAAGAAATGGCCGCGTGTGGTTACCCACGCAATAATTCTTGTTCGCCACTTTTTGGCGCGTTCATTATAAATTGACTTTTTTGTAATTTTGCCCCCCTATAAATATCAGTGAGTTTTATAGTCATTTTTAAAAGTCTTGACTTGTGAGCTCTCTCTCTCTTCCTCTCCCCTTGACTCTCTCGCGCTCTCTCTCTCTCTCTCTCTCTCTCTCTCTCTCTCTCTGTCTCGCTCGTGCACTAATATCTCACGCACATGGAGCCCCCAAATGATCCTCCCTCCAATACGCAGGATGACATTTTCAAAGACTTTGGGCCCTTACCGGTGGCACATAGAACTAAAATCCCAAACATTTACCCACAAGCCCAAATGGATCTGGGAGCTGAGCGTGCGAGAGGCCCAAGAAGCCCAAGAACGCCAAGAAGCGGAGAGATTACAGAAAGAAGCAGAGGACATGGAGGCAGCTGAGAGAGTAAGAAAAGAAGCCGAAGAGACCGTCAGAACACAGGAGGAGGATGAGGCAGCAAAGAAAGCACAGGAGGATGAGACTGCCAAGAAGGCGGAGGAAGACGAGGCAGTTAGGAAGGCGGAGGCAGATAAGAAGGCTGCAGAAGAAGCTCAGGCCGCCGCAAGCAACGAGAGAAGATTAGCATTCTTTGCTGTGGAGGAGGATTGGCTTAACAGAAAAGCTCGCGGATTTGTTGCTGACCTGCGAATGGCCGGATATGAAGATGACACAATTTTGGAAGCGGTTATACAAGGTCTTCGAGCAGAATATACAAAGAGGAGAAATGAAGACACAATGGAAAGGGAGCACCTGCCGAGTAATAGGATTCTCAATGCAATGCTAGACAGAGTCTTGGCTCGTGCACTTGGTAAAGGAAAGAGAAAACTCTCAGCTGAGGAAGTAGAAAATAAGAGACAGAAGCTTGAACGAGAAGCCAGGGCAGTAAACACACGGAGGCTTCGTGAGGAAAAAGAAAGGAAAGATGAAGAGGAGCGAGTAAGGAAGGAGGCAGAGCAGAGAGCAGCTCAGAAGACTCCATCTGCAAAGGCAAAGAAAACTCCAACACTTGCAAAGGCTAAGAAGGGGAAAACCATTCCTAAACGCACAGAACCCCCTTCCGATAACTTCCAAGAGCAGCGACAAAAGTTCAAAAATGACATGCCAGTTTGGACTCGCCACGCGCAAGCACCACCGCCCCCAACAACGCAGAAGAAGCAAAGGTGGAGACCAGGGACAGTTGCCCTTAGAGAAATTCGCAAATATCAGAAGACCTGCACACCAATTATTCCAAAGGCACCTTTTGCGCGTCTCGTCAAAGAGATTATCCATGACCAGCGCCGGGATGTCAATCGTGTGCAAGCGGCGGCACTAGGCGCTCTGCAACAAGGTGCCGAGGATATTTTGGTTTCGCTTTTCCAAGACGCGGTTTTGTGCATGGTGCATGCAAAACGTGTCACTTTGAAGCCATCTGATCTTCGTCTAGCTAGGCGTATCCGTGGAGACGACGCTCTCTTTCACTAGATAGGAGAAGCCTTTGTAATGCAACAAATCCGTGTTTTGTAATCTCAATTTGATTAATGAAAAACCATGTCTATTTTCAAAACAGTTATTTTCTATTGCAAGTGATTGTCGTCTTGTCAAGGTAATTGTAGTCTTTTGCATGTAATTGTTGTCACTACGTACATTCGACCTCATGTGAACGCTCGTCTGCCACCACCCGTCCGGCTTTGGCTCCGACTTGACGGGCCGATTTCTCCTGCGTATGGCCCCAAAAGGGTAGATCAGATGTGCGGGGTGCGCTGGGGCCGACGGGGGGGGGGGGGGGGTCGGTGGTCGCGCCGTGGAACCTGTGCGCCACGGAGCGACTGTAGCCTGTTTGACCTCCATGGCGCACAGGTTCCATGGCGCGACCACCGGCCCCCCTCGTCGGCCCCGGCGCACCCCGCACATCTGATCTACCCTTTTGGGGCCATATGCAGGAGAAATCAGCCCGTCGAGTCGAGCCAAAGTCGGACGGGTGGTGGCAGACGAGCGTTCACAAAAATTGATTGAAACATCATGACACGACACGACAACAACATATAAACACATCAAGAAGATAAAACTTAAAATCAGCTCGACAAACATCTTGATGTCATTAATTGTTTGATTTTCACAAAAGGCAAATGAGTACATTGGATCTAGCCAACTCGCTTGATGAGCTTGGTGAAAGCCTCGTGGGTGAGAGTCTACCGATGGTTTGTCACCAATGCGTTCGGCTATGTCTTTGGCATCAGTGATGCCTTGTCCAAGGCATCACTGATGGTTTGTCACCAATGCGTTCGGCTATGTCTTTGGCATCAGTGATGCCTTGTCCAAGGCTAAGGCCACAAAATCCTAGGAAAGACCCCGCACTTTTATCACCCAAAGCTATAGATAGCTGCTTCCCTATTTACAAGAATACATTTATGGGCATTTTGGGCTATAGGGGCTTCACACAGGATGGCGCTTAGGGCTCTGCACTTCAAAAATTCAGCTTGCGCGTCATTTGAAAAGTCGTTGTGAATCACGCGAAGCATCTCGGCATTGAAGCTCGGGATGTAGTGCCATAGCGCAGCATCTTTCCCCTCCACCTCCTTTCGTGCTCCACCCTTTCGGCTTGCGAACTAGTCCATTTCTCTTGCGGTCTACAAAGTAGATAGAAGAATGAGTTGACTTCAAAAAATTACAAATTAAGAGGGAAGAAATTGGGTGTATTACCTCAGTGGCATCATCATGATCCGTAAGGTCTACATCACTAATATTGATGCTCCCGAGGCTGACGGAATTCGAAATGGCAAGCGGCTTGTGAGGGGCAAATCTAGTTTCTGGCACACTCTCGTAGAAATCCTTGCACTGGGATATTTGTACAAGAGTCTCTGCCACAAGGGACTCTATTGAGGCATGATTTTCCGAGAGCGCAAGCACCTTTGTGACATCTGCGGAACTGAAGTCAATGCGGATGTCATCATCTTTGGACGGCTGTTGTGTGTCTCGCATGCCCGCGTACATAGCAATGACTGAGAGAGTTTCATCCTGTGCAGCCCGAGGACATGGGCGATGTCATCCAAAAATAAGAACTCTACACCTTCTACTATGATGGGGTGTAGAGTTCACACTTCGAGCTCTGGAACTTCATCCATGACATCGTCCCCTTCGATGTCCCGTTTCACAGCCTCAGCTTGCAGCTCTTCCGCCAGAGTCACAAGTGCAAGAGATGCTTCTTGCACTGGGGTGACAATCTCCCCTTTGGGTCAGCTTCCTTGATCAAGAGATAAGGTGTGGCTTTCTTTGGAGGAGTGGCCTTCCTCTTTCCCTTGCTTTTCTCTGCTCCCTCGAAGATCAGGAGGGCAAGAGTCATGTCCCACCTCAAAAAACTTGTGTCGATGTTGCCCATTCCAAGATCTACCAGGTTATCTTCTTCCTCCTCCCTTAGATATGTGCTACTAAGGCCTTTGAGGAATCCTGCAAGCCTGAACCTGAAATTTTTGTCCGCTTTATAGGTATGCTTGATAAGATCCACAGGCACCCAAGTCCCCTCCTCGTCTTTAAAGTTGACACAATATTCAGCCATGTATGTGTCCATGTAGCTAGTGAACGCCCCAAACACGTCATTATGGAGTTCGGTGGTGCCTTCCATGTCAATAGATGTCTGAAAGATGGGTGCAAGCTTCTCGATCAAGTGACCGAGGTCAAGCTTGTGCAATTGAGATAGGAGAGCTTGGGCGGGGGTGGCCATGCTTGAGTAGCGAAGAAGGCGAGGGGACCGCAAAGATGCCGAGAGTGAGGAGATGAACTCAAAGTGGCCAAAAGTGACTTATAAAGAGGTCTTTAAAACTTTTTTTATGTTTAAAAATTCACTTAAAACCTCCAAAAAAATAAAAACACGCGACATAACTTAAAAGTGCACAAAATTGAACGCAAATTGCGAGTAGCCAAAATTGTTTTGAATTAATCTCTCAAAATCTGTTACATAGCTTGCTTGATATGGATACATCTAGGGAAGGGAATGCTTTTACAAAAGTAAGATGCCTCTTTCCTCTTACGTAGAGGTGTGTTATCAATCACAAATGAAAAGTCACCTTTCAGTGCAAACCTAAGGCCTAAGTACTCCCTTAGGTTCGCCATATTCCAATTAGCATTTACTACGATATCCCACACATCAGCTTGCGTGCTAACATGTACATCAAGCTGTTCTGCATCATTGATGTCCGAATCGAGTGCTTGCCATTCGCCTCCAGTCAGCTTCCAACGTCTGTAAGGAAAGATAATAGAGAGTTGTTGCTTTCCAAGCTGGTACCGAACGACCATCTTCTCCGACACCACCATGCACTTTATCTTGTCACCCTGATGTTGAATAACCTTCAAATCCCACGAAGGTGGCAGAAAGGCACTCATTGCTGTGCCTCCCTTTGTAATCCACATTGTAGGAGTCCAGTGAACATCAGCCTCCTTGAACAAAAACACAAACAAATGTAAAGGCATGAAGAACGTGAGAGTCGCACGATGTGACCCATAGGTGCACTTCATTGCATTGCACACATCAATCTCAATCCGACGTCTAGTTAGTGCAACCAAAGTATTTTCGGGCTTTGGCCAATCATGGTCCGTGAGACTTGGTGTAGGGAGCCTCCGTAGAGTCCCAGAACCATCTCTTGACGTGGGTACAATATACTCTGCATGAAAGAAGAAAACTGAGCGCTCTAAAAGCTTTGATGTCGAACAACCAGTATATAGTAGCTTGCCGATTTCAAAGTGGTGCACCTCAAAGGTTCCAGAAAGGGCCTTTAAAGGCTCCCATTCCACAAATGTCGATGGAAAGATGTCTGCACAGAACATTACAAGAACACACTTGAAAAAATCAAGCTTCCGTAACATGAAATGATATTAGCATGTCTCAGTGCAGCCCATAAAACAAGAAGCACAAATAAAACTTACAATTTACAGGAAAGCGTTTGTGATTGGCATTGTCAACACGGAGTTGTGATGCCTTGTAGACGTGTTGGATCATCAGCTGCTTGCTTCCGTCAGCCCCCTGCTTGAGATCCACTATGCGACCCTTCCAATGGTGCGACTTTAAACCTATGTATCTGCGAGAGGCTTTGTGGGCTCCCCTTGTGCTTGGATGCATCGTCACCCACATTCCTTTTGCAAAGGTGCTTGTAACCCACAAGCCAGTGTCGTCTTGTTCGTTTGCTGCTGCTAAAGGACTCCACCCTTGAACGAGGTCGGCGACTCATTGTGCTTGGCTAACCAATTAAGCTAAATGCTATGAAGTTGTAGGGTGTGTAAGAAGATCTCTGCAACCTAATGCTAGCAGAGCATATAAGCTGGCAAGAGGAGTCAAGAATGTGTATAAGCTAGCAAGAGGAGAGTGAAGAATGTGTGCAAGCAAGAGAGGATGGACTTGATGAGGGAAAAAGTGGACTGTTTTCCAAGCTTTCCATAGCCAAGAAGATCTCTGCAACAACCTAATGCTAGCAGAGCATATAAGCTGGCAAGAGGAGTCAAGAATGTGTATAAGCTAGCAAGAGGAGAGTGAAGAATGTGTGCAAGCAAGAGAGGATGGACTTGATGGGGGAAAAAGTGGACTGTTTTCCAAGCTTTCCATAGCCAAGAAGGCACAGAAAGATAGATCTAACTTTAGGAGGGAAGGGGAAGGCTGAATGGGGAGGGAGGAGGCCAAAAAAAGACTCTTTTAGTTAGAGAGAGACTCAAAACCGAATTGCTAGTTTTAGAGAGAGGAAGAGGGAGTGGGGAGAGGGAAAAGTAGCTTTAAATGAGGGATAATGATGGGGGGGCGTTTTTGGCCCTAGCCCACTTTTTGAGGTGGGGTCATTTATACCAGTTTGAGCTGTCTTTATTAAAAAAAGGTGGGAAATTTGATTTTATTGAAAGATTTTGCATTTTTCAGCCCAATTTCTTAAAAAAATGGTATGATTTAAGTTTGACCCCTACATATTAGGGGCAGGGAAACCCAACATTTTTCTCCACATGGCCTTCTTCCATTGCACCACTCCTTAATGACTGTCATTAGGCTTGGGGCAAATTAAAGGGCCCAAGAAGACCCCAAACAAGTCCTAATGGTAGCAAAGAGCTTCCAAGAAAAAAAAATCTTCAATTAAGCCCGTGTTGGGGGTGGTTGCAAGATTAGGGTGCCCAGTTTTGTCCACTCAAGTATCCTGTAAACAGTAAAAAAATAGGCATTGGTTTAGCTTTAGTGGCTAATCTCTCTCCTAGCTAACAAGGGAATTTCCTTTCAAGTTCTTTTGTTGGAACATCACATGCAAAGTTGGCAATATAGTTGCATAATTTGATTAATCATTAGATAGTCCAAAGTCCTCATTTCCTTAGGTACAAAGTCAATGTATACACCCTCTCCCAAATTTGGACTGATTCCATAACATGCTAATATCTTTTACATATAAACTCATATGAGATTCCCACTTTGCATCTTAGATCTTCACATAATAAAGAGATTAACTTGATTTTTTGAGAAAACTTTAAGCTTATTTTCTATTTTAATTAAATATTTCAAGGTCTTTAAAGTGATAATATATACCACTTTTTGTACCCACAATAACTACCACTTAAAATGCCCAATCTTGTAGATCAAAAGAGTGGTAGATAGTGAGACATTAGTAGAATGTGGTGGTTAGTCAAAATTGCAAATCCAATGGTTGGATTTTTAATGATCTCTTTTCCAAGATTCTTCCAAGCTGTCTCACAAGGCCTGTAAATATTAATAATCTAATTAGTAAAATTACATTTTTGATGTAAATCATCTAAAACCTATAGGGACTAGTGTACTTGTAATGGTGCATTGATGGAAAAAAAATTGAATCACTCTAAGTATGGAAAGATCATTTTTAATCATTTCATCATATTTTTTATTAGTTTTGATTAATTAGACTAATTTATATTAACTTAAGTTATATTGGGTTAATTTGAGTGCATGTGTATTTTCTATTAGCTTCTTGATCTCATTTGAAGTACCTGCCCCTCCCAAATTTACTCTCCAAGCATTGTCCCAGTCCAGCATAAAGTGGACAAAACTGGACACCCTGATCTTGCAACAACCCTGGGCTGCGCTATGTGAATTACTCCAAGGAGGAGAAGAAGCCGACTTAAAGCGTAGCTAAGCTTTAATAAGCTTTATAAAACAATCTTTATATATATATATATATATATAATCCACTCTACTTCTAGCTGCATCCGTGCAGCTCAGTTCAAGGAGAGAAACTCCATTATTGTTCTCAAAGCAAGCCTTGCAATTAAACTTTGCCAATAAGCTTTAAAAAACTAAAAAACCTATCCTTAAAAAAAAAAAAGTTTCAAGAGAACTCACACTCCCCACAAAAAGGTAACAATTCAGAAAAATTCAGAAATCTCAAATCTTTTAGAGGATGGAATCGAGCCAATCATTCCGTGACTAATTCAAAGGCTAAATTCTCCATCTTAATTTAGTTGCAATGGCTACTTTACGCATTCCACCCACAGTACAAGAAAAAATCTTAGCACTTCAAGAACAAATTGCTAGTGAATGAGAACTCTGACACAAATTAGAGCGTCAAGTCAAGCATACCAAACGCAAATGCGATGCTTCTAATTCTTCCGACTTAGATGTGGAGGAAAGTGATCATGTTAGACGCACTGTTAAAGCTACATTACATGCTCAAAATTCTAAGAAAGATTCACGAATCAGTCGAAAGGCATTCACTTTCAAAAATTATGATGGCAAGAAGGATGCACTAGTCCTCATTGCTTGGATTAGCCAACTAGATGACTATTTCTCTGGTTGGCGAGAAGTTCTCAAAAAAGGATAAAATTAAATGTGCTTGTAATCATTTGATCGAAAGTGCAGATTTATGGTGGAACATGATTAAACAAGGTAAACATCGACCTTCAACATGGAAAGAGTTTCAGAAACTCTTAAAGAAACATTTTCTACCATCACAGTATAAAGCTAAAGCACGTCAACGATGGGACACTCTATGCTAGATTGATAGAGAAAATATCCAAGCTTATATTGATAAATTTTGGGATATTGTTTTACAAGTTCAAGTAATTGATTAAGTCAAGGAAAAAGAGCAACGCAGAAAATTCATTGCAGGAGACTTAAATCTACCATTAGGGGAGATGTTAACATGTTTCATCCACATAACCTTAGCTATGGACCTTGCCAAAAATTCAGAACGTAAAATAGCTATATCTAGAGATTTCAAGATGCAGGATAAATCTTTTACAAAATCTACTAATCTTATTTCCCTTCTAGTACTTTTGATAAATCCAGGATGCAAAAGGGTAAAGATATGGCTAAAGGAGGTACTCGGAAGGACAACAACAACAAACCTTCGAATGGACAACCAAAGAATTGAATCTTCAAGTACCACAATTGTCATAAGGAAGGACACCTCACACAGGATTGCCCTGACAAAAGTTCAAGAGAATAAACTCTATGTCAATCCTGAAAAGAGTAAAATTTTTCAAGAAGAAATTGAATACCTAGGACATATTGTCTCTACTGATGGTATTCGAGTAGATCCCAAAAAGATCGAAAGCATTGTCATAAGCTTAAACCAGCAGAAAGAAACTATAGTACATATAGACAAAGAATTAGTTGCGGTTGTCCATGCTTTAAGACTTTGGAAACATTATTAATGGGATCTGAATTCTTAATTAAGACAGACCAACAAAGCATTCATCATTTGTTGACCCAACCATTGATCTCTGATCGACATATCGAATGGGCTTCATTTATCTAAAGTTTCCAACCCATGATTCAATATCAACGAGGCAAAGAAAATGTTGTGGTCAATACTTTAAGTAGACATCCTAGTATTCACAACATTTTCTGTTATTCAAAGTCAACCATTAAGCCCTATGAGAGAATCCTATGATACAAACCCAAATTTTTTTGAAATTTGGACTAAGCTTAGAGATGATAATTGGAAACCTATTGGTGATTAGTCATGCCATGATGGTTATCTTTTCTTCCAAAAAAGATTGTGTCTTACACAACCTTTTAGACAATTCATACTGGAGGAAATGCATCAACCACCATACATGGGTCATCGAGGTGTTTCAACTACCTTACAATTAGTATCGAGAGAATTCTTTTCGCCTCATCTCAAACAAGATATAGCAAAATTCGTGGCTGAATGTTCTGTTTTTGTCAGAAGATTAAAAGCTACAAAGGTAAAACCCAAGGACTTCTTACCCCCTACTAATTCCTAATGATACTTGGGAACAAATATCCATGGACTTCATCACATGTTTGCCTACTACATCGAGTCATAACGATATGATTTGGACAATAATTGACCGTTTGAGTAAGCAAACAGACTTCTTACCTTGTAAGAAAACTTTAACTTTCCAACTAGCCGTGAATATGTTTATCAAACAAATCTTTGTACTTCACGGATTGCCAAAAGTCATTGTTTCTGACAGAAATTCAAGATTTTATACTAACTTTTGGATCACATTATTCTCCAACTTAGGCACTAAAGTAGATTTCTCAACAGCTTTCCATCCAGAAACGAATGGGCAAACTGAGGTTACTAATAACACTATCTTAGATCTACTCTCAGAGCCTATGTTGCCCAACAACCTAACTCATGGAATAAGTCTTCTCCAATTTTCTTACACTAATACTCCTCATTCGGCTACTACTGATCGAGCACCTTTCGAAACTATGTATGGAAAAATTTTGCCTATTCTGACAACTACACTTTCTAACAAAATTGAAGCTACTGATCAATTCACTATTGATTTTACTACCATTCTGAATGACGTAAAACATTCTATTGCTCATGCTCAAGAAAAGTATGTTAAGCAAGCAAATTATAAACGTAAAGCTATATCTTTTGAACTTGGAGACTATGTACTTTTTTGAAAATTGAAAAGCGTCGACTTAAAAGTGTCGAAAAATTCCCGGCTGTTAATCTTGCACCAAGATTTTATGGACCTTTTAAAGTGATCCACAAAATTAATAATATTGCATATAAACTTGAATTACCTTCTCATTGGCAGATTCATAATTCATTTCATGTTAGCTTATTAAAACCTTTCAAAGGACCACTTCCCACTCGTCTAGTATATGAAGAACCACCTCTTATTTAAGGAGACCAAGAAATTTTACTCCCAGATACTATCATTGACCAAATTATACCAACTCGTACTAGGAACCAATATAGCAAATATTTAATAACTTTCAAGAATCATCCTCGTGAAGATGCAAGATGGGTGCCTGAGAAATATTTTTGTGCTTTCCCTGAGATCCTCCGTTCTTTTCAACAAACCAGCAATTGACGGCAATTGCATACTTAAGCAAGAGGGAATGTTATGGGAATATATTTTAAGCCCTCTTAAAAATACTGTGATACAGAAATGTGCATTTTGCCTAAATAACATGTGATTTCACTCTCTGTCCATTCCATCAGAGTTAATTGTTTCTACTTTTTTTGCATGCTTTTGAGAATGAAGCAAACTGTACGAGAAACAGTTCACTTGACGTTTTTTTAATTTTGGCACCAATTCTCTACTTCCTTCTTTCTTTCTTTTTTTTTTTAGAGGAGGGGACAATGCGGTATAGGGAAAATTTTTAGATTTGAAATTTGAAAGGAAAGTATAGTATTTCAGGCTTGGGAAAGCATTTTTTGTGGATGCACGAGTCACCTACTTATGTGCATAATGCATTATAAATAATAATAGTAAGTTATATGTATAATTCATCCAAATAAATCACAAGTCAGAAAATACAAATCCAAGAGTCCTTTAAAAGTTCTAGTAGAAGTGCTATCAATGATGAATTTTGGTCAGAATGTGATTGTGACATTTTATATCTTGATGACAAGGCGATGCACTTTTCCCTTCTGTGTGTTGTGCTTTTTTAAAAAAAAAATCCAACATAATGAATATGGTAGCTAATTGTTGTCCCTAGTTTACTTCTTTTCTCTAGTTTACTTTTCGATCGACGCATCCAAAATTACAGTGGATCACGTGTAATCTCAGAGCTATCGATCCTATCTGACACTGATAAAGAGCTTTATTTTTATCGTGATGCTTGTGACGATGACACCACCAGAACAATCCAAAGGTGAGGACCTATGTGACCAATATTTATCCATGTATACATGAAAAAGCACTTTTATCTATATATCCTAGGAGTCTTAGAAAGAAACTTGCAAAAAGCAAGGTCAATCGATCAAGCACGTGAGGTCTTATAGCCATCAATACTCCTCACAGAAGCCATTAGTTCTTCCTTTCTTGCATGGATAGTCATCCCATCGGTTAGGTCTTGATGAAGCCATCAATACTCCCTCGCGGAAGCCATTGATTCTTCCTTTTTTCCATCGATTTGTCCCATCCATTTGAGAGTTGGGGCATGTTAGAATGATTTAATTTTGAGCCAAAGCACCCTTCATAGTAAAGGTTCAAAAGGAATTTAGGAGACCCTCAATGCAAATTGAACTAAAGGCATGTTGCAGGGACGTGTCTCTTATTTGACATTTCATTGACTCTTGCTTTGATTTTTGGTTATAAATTTCTTCTGTATCTCAAAAAATTTCTATGTACTTTCATTGTTTTTCCTTGGTTTTTCTTTGACTTTTATATACTTCCCTAATCTTTTTCTTCACCTTTTCTTCTTTCCATCTTCCATTCTCTCTTTGTGCTCCTTCTCTATTCATCTTTACTTTTTGTCTTCCGACGTCTCTCCCCTTTTACTTTGTTTTTTTGTGATCTAGCTTCTTTTACTTGTCATCTTCTAACTTTCTCCTTTTCTATCCTATTATCTTTCCACTTCTCTTTTCGATTTAAAACATGGAAAAGAAAATAAATGCATGATTCTTAACATTCAAATCGAAGGAAAAAATGAAACCTCTACTTATCAATTTTGAAAGGAGAAAGCCTCATATGAGGTAGAAAAATACATTATACATATATCATTATTATCAAATAGAGATAAAATGAGCATACCTCATCAAAGTTTGAGTGTTGCATCATTTTAGCTTGCTTGGACTCTAATAAAATTTTGTGCATCTAAGTGAAATCAAAATATTTCATTATAATCAAAGTGAACTCAAAGAGAATTTAGAGATCAAGAATTGAACCTTACAAGGGTCTTGACATTCTAAAACATTCCAAAGTCCAAAGAGAAAAGCATTACATATATATTACTGTCAATTGAATCCCACAATAATCTTGACATTCTAAAGCCATCCAAAAGAAAGAAAAAAACTTACATATATAATATTATCATCATATAGAAAGTATACCTCATCAAAGTTTGAGTGTTACATCATTTTAACTTGCTTGGCTTTCAATAAAAATATTTGCATCTCAATGAGAGAGATATCATTTGTGATAAATCAATGTATACCATATATCAAGATACAAAATTACAAGAGCTCCAACATTCACAACACGATAAAGAAAATGATTAATGGATGCATATTGTTATCATTTCAACTTTCTTGGTTTTTAATAAAAGTGTTTGCATCTAAGTAAAATCAATATCGTTTGTGATAAAATAAATGTTACCATATATCAAGATATAGAATTACAAGAGTTCCAACATTCACAAAAATAATTAATGGGTGCATATTGTTATTATTTAAAAAAACAAAAAATCATTATACCTCATTGGATTTAAAGTGTTGTATTATTTCATCTTCACCGGTCTCCAATAAAAATTTTATTGTATTTGAAGTGTTGTATTATTTCATCTTCATGTGTCTTCAATAAAATTTTATTCATGTAAGTAAAAGCAATATGTTTCATAATTTATTGCAATCAAAGCATTCTATATATTAAGATTAAAAAAGTTATGATTTAAATAGCTATTTTGAGTACCTCAAGTGTAGAAGAAGATATTTCCAAGCTATCTTACATTAAAATAAGTGAAAGATTATGTAAGAGCTCAAATGCTCTCAATGATAAAATTAGAAATATATAACATAATCATACTCATTTAAAATGTAAAGCTAGGATATAAGAAGTTGTCTTTCTTACCTCATTTAAAGAAGTGTTGTCATCTGAATACTAAAAAATGAGATGCAATAAGCTCTCATTCTTTACCTTGTGTTGATAAGGGCTCATATCATACTTATGCTCCAAATTACAGACATTAAGTCACAAGGTGAGATATGAATACTCAAGCTCAAAATGCACTACAAATCATAATTCTACAGGGCCTTAAAATTCATCCTAAGATATCAAACCACACAAAAAGAAGATGAATGTGTATTATATGTGTTTTCAGTATATATGTATAAAGACAAGAATGTATACTATTTATCTCATTCAAGATTTATAGATGCTCTATTTCAACATGCTTAGTTTGTAATAGGGTTTTTCTCATCTATATAAACAGAAAAGAATATAAAGAGGATATTAAGAACAATATTACTATTTCAACATGCTTAGTTTGTGCTAGGGTTTTTCTCACCTATATAAACACAAAAGAATATAAAGATGATAAGAAAAATATTACTATATCTAGTCATTCAATAACAAGTTTAAATATACATCCACAAAGAAGAACATATTGAATGAAACAAAAAAGAATTTAAACTTACATTTGTGACACTTGTGGAGCCTTTCCTTATATTGTATTTTATACTTCCTTTGGTTAGAGGAAATCCAACAATGGTAGATATCTTCTTGTTTCCATATGTATTTAGCACTTTGGTAGATGTCTTCTTGTTTCCATATGTATTCAGTCCTTGAAAATTTCAAAGATTTCATCTCATGGTGGTGGTGATTCTCCTCAACAGGGTAAAAAATAAGACACCAACAATGTGTAAGTGTAGATGGGTGGGCGAATATGTGCTCTATAAAAACCTAGAAATTTAAAAAATTGGACAAATCTTTTGAAATAATTGGGCGAATAATCTTTTGAATGATTGGTATAAAATAGCCCATAAGTTTTGGAGAACCCTAAAAAATAGCCATTGAGCTATAAATAGCCTCTATTTTTTTCCTTGCTCCTCAATCACTTGGCATATCTTCTTGTTTCCATATGTATTCAGTCCTTGAAAATTTCAGAGGTTTGACCTCATGGTGATGATTCTCCTCGATCGCTTGGCAAATCTTGCCTTGCGCTTCTTTATTATGACTTAAGTCACACGACCACATCTAATCTCTAAACTAGCTATACATACAATGATTAAAAAAGGTGTAATATGGTGATGTTTGAAATATGTTACTAGAAGCTTTTTCCCATAAATTTTTTAACCATATCCAAGACACTTCTATGGTACACAAAATACCTCATCATATGTTGGAATGCAAGTACCCAAGTTTTATGCTCAATGGTGGTCCTCATCTATCTATAATACATTATGGGGAACCTACCATGTGGCAGCTTTTCAGCATAGCCACGTGGCTTCTCCATAGCTTCTCAGCTCCTCAGCGATTTCCAAACCTTAGCTCCTCATTAGATCTGCGATCTGCCCCATCGATAATCATATGAGAGAGAGTGGCAAGTGCAAGCCTGATCATTGATGTGATCAAGGGGCAGCACGACTGCAAGCTTGATCCTCATCAGATCCGTGATCCACTAACGATAATCATGAGGCAAGCGCAAGCTTGATCAGTGATGTGAGCAAGGGGCAGCATGCAAGCTTAATCATGATCATTTAATAAATAAGCGTAAGGATACGTATGATTATTAAGCTTGACGATCAAGCATAAATAAGCTTCCATTACATGTGGGCCCTCAAGCTCTCTGAGGTGACGCCCTCAAGCTGCTGAAGATCTCTGAGGAGACGCCCTCTTTATGCAAGCCGTCAAGCAGGTTTAGGGAGACTGGATCGACCGCTGAGCTCAAAGCCGTCTATGTAGCATCGACGCCCTCTGCTCAACGCCCTCTACTCGACGCCCTCAAGCTCTCTGAGGAGACGCCCTCAAGCTGCTGAAGATATCTGAGGAGACGCCCTCTTTATGCAAGCCGTCAAGCAGGTTTAGGGAGATTGGATCGAACGCTGAGCTCAAAGGTGTCTGGCTCAAAGGAGTTCTCCTTTTGTACGACCGCTGTGCAGCAATCAAGACGTGTGCGGCAAAGAACGAGGTTTTTGCAAACTGCGGTTTTCCCTTTCCTTTGCTGTGTCTGCTTTTATTCCATGTTTCTTTCATTTGGGTCTAGCTCGGGCTGGAAGTGGATAAGGAGTCCCATATGTCGTTGATCAAGGATCAGGCGGGGCCGAGTCCCAGTCTGACTCTCAGAGACATGGAAGGCTCAGTAGCAGGGCTGGTCCAAGCCTTCTCATCTGGAGAATATTTAAGGAAACCAATAGGGTCGTGGCCCCCGCTCAGCTCCAAAGATAAAGGGCCATGGACGAATGTCAGTGAAATGGATCTGAGACTCCAGCTAGAGGAAGCCCATCGCCAAATACACGTCCTCAACAGCCAGATAGGAGAAGCAAATGTTCACAAGGAAACTCAAATACTCCCTGAGGATATCATGGAGCAAGATACCAATCACCTCACCAACGTAGGCTCCACTACTGTAAAAGTTGATCTCCCTCTAGATCTACTTCGGGATGTGGAAGCGGACTACTCAGGAAGATGTCTTATTGGCCAACTATTCGGCCCTAGACCTCCGGTGGACCACCTTAAAAAATGGATGGAAGATACGTGGAGGCCATTGGACATAGAAATTGAAGCTGTCCAAATCCTACCTAAAGGGTACTACCTTTTCCTATTCAAAAATAGATCAATGGCTCTCAAAATTCTGGGAGCAGGCCAATGGATGTACAGGAACGCACCCTTTTGCTTTTTCAGGTGGACAAAAGAGTTCTCAGCAAGTGGGCCTAAGCTCTCCACTTGCCCGGTCTGGATTGAGCTCCCGGATCTGCCTTACCACATGTACCCATGGACTGACAAAATTGCAGGCTCCCTTGGAAGGGTTCTTGGTCACAGACCGAAGTCATTTATCAACCCATCCTGGCACCCTCAAGTGCTGGTTGAGATAGACCTGGACAAGCCCTTAAAGGAGTCCATCTCTATCAACTGTGGAGAATTCAGTATAGAGCAAAAAGTTCTTTATAAGCATCTCCCGAATGCGTGCTTCCATTGTGGAATGAAAGGGCATGTCATCAAAGAATGTCCCTCAAAAGCTCCATCTAAGGGCAATGCTCCACAAAGAAATGTAGTTCAGAAGGGAAAACAGTCCAACCTCGGATTTGCCCTACAAAAGGACTCAGCTATGGAGGATGTGCAAGCTAACGCAGCCTCTACTTCAACTGGTAACCTGTCCACCTTTGAAAACCCTTCTGGTAGCGACTCCCAGATAGGGAAGGGTAAGAACGATGGATTTATTCCACCCCCTAAACGAAAGACCTTCAAACAGAAGAAGAACAACTCATCAAATCCCAAAGCTAACTTCTATTCCCTTCTGGACAAACCTGATCTTTCAGACTCAGATGAGGAATTTATTGATTCAACTCCAGTTAATCAGCTCAATCTGGACCGTTTGGCCTCTGAGATGGCTAAACTGGAAGATACCCAAAATCAAGAAGAGGATGACTCCATGCAAGAGAAAACGAAGGAGCAGCAACAAAGACAAACCTCTACCTTAGACAATGCCATGGACATATCCATAGATCTCAAAAGAAACCATGTACAAATGGAGGGTTCCCCCAAAGATGCAAATAAGAATAGAAGACAGAGGAAACAAAACCAAGCCCCCCCTCCATGAAGATATTGTCTTTGAATGTCAAAGGTCTTACAGACCCTAATAAAGGGAAAAAAGTTAAGGCATGGTTGAAACAACATGGTGATGTCGATGCTGTAGTGCTGACGGAGATTAAAGTCAGTGGAGATAATCTCATCCAAAGACTGAATGCAATAGATAAAAATCTCATATGGATTTATACCGCTCACCCTCAAGGCTCTGGAGGGGTAGCTTGTGGGTTGCACCCTAGATGGGAGAACCAGATCAGGGATATCCAAGTCGACCCTCTTGACCAGTGGGTGGCGTTTGAACTTGAGGATTTTGTTCTGATAGGCATGTATGCAAACTGCCCGCAGACTCAAAGAGCTCGTATCTGGAATTCAGTCATGCAGGAGTATGATGAACCTGTCATTCTGATAGGAGATCTGAATATGGTAGAACTAGAGGAAGATAGATTCAATAAATTGGGGAAGCTTATCTCAGGTGCAGAAAAACTTGCTTGGAGCAAATGCAAGGAACAGCTCAACCTAGTTGACATAGGAATACCAGGACAATTTACTTGGCAAAACTATGGAACAGGTGATCTATTAAGGAAGGCTAGAATTGATAGATGCTATGTCAGTCAGGAAGTGTGCAAAATGTTTGTTACTGTGGAATGCAAAGCCATTTTTGACACTTGCCTATCAGATCACTATCCCATTCTAGCGTCTCTGGAGAAAGTTGTTGAGAAAAAGTGCTGCAAGTGGTTCCATACGGACCCTTCCCTCTTTAAACTCCCCATGGTACAAGCAGAAGTGAAGAGAATATGGGATCATTTCTTTAGCTTAGGATTGACCCCCGCTAAGGCATGGTCTTTGGCAGTGAAGTCCACACAATCCTTGCTCATTTGTGCTAGGAAAGGAGTCAAAAAGATAAGAGAGAAGAAGAAAAAAGAGTGTCTAGAAGAGATTGAAAAACTTGAGAACAGGGTCAACCTTGGTGATGTCTCTGCTCAGACTGCCCTGAGGGACACTAGAGCCCACCTCCATAAAATAGAAGACAAAGAACTAGAGGATAGTGCCTTGTTTTTCAGAGAGTGGTGGGCTGGTAAAGCTGACAGACCATCCAAAGAAATGTTTCAAATGCTAAAAGTGAAACATGCAGCAGAGACCATTCCCCTTTTGAAAGACAGTTCAGGCATCCAATTGCGCTCCAATGAGGAGAATAAAGCTTGGATAGCCCAACACTTCCAAAGTCTCTTTTCGGAATCTACGACAAATCAAGCAGAGCAAACTGCCTCAACTAAGCTCATAGAGCAGTGTAGAATTAAAACAGTGCCAGAACAACAAGCTCAGTGGCTTGACCAACCAATCACAAAAGAAGAGATATCCAGGGCTATTGACATGCTTAAAGACAAAAAATCCCCTGGAAATGATGGTCTTCCAGCGGAATTTTTCAAAACCTTCAAAAACACTTTGATAGAGCCTCTGTCAGAAATTTGGAAAGAAGCCCTTCTCTTTGAAGCCCTCCCCCGAACCATCAATGCAGGCATCATTAAGCTGATACATAAGAAGGATGATAAGGATGTTATCACCAATTGGAGACCAATTACGCTCCTAAACTGTGCATATAAAATTTTTGCCAAAGTGTTGGCTCTAAGGCTGAAAGATCACATGAATGATTGGATTTGTAAGGAACAGAAAGGATTTATCAAGGGTAGATATATCCTAGACACTATCATTACGCTCTGGGAAGCTATGGAATTCGCTGAAGAATCAGAACAAGATTACATCTTCTTCAAAATTGACTTTGACAAAGCTTATGACAGACTGAGCTGGGGATATATGATAGATGCATTGAAACACATGGGCTGTGGCTCAAGGTTCTGCAGTATGGTAAAGACACTGCTTGGTAATGCATCTGCTCGGGTATGCGTCAATGGGGACCTCACTCAAGATTTTCATCTGACTAGATCAATTAGACAAGGATGTCCTTTGGCCCCCCTCCTTTATGCCATAGCTGCGGATGGACTTAATTGGCTTGTCCAAGACAGAATCAACAAAGGAGAAATGAAAGGAATTCTGCTTGGCAATAGTAAGCAGGTTTGCACTGAAATGTTTGCGGATGACACCAATGCACTTGTTGATAATGAGGAGAGCAGTATAGGGGCCTTCTGGGATTGTCTGCAAACCTATTGTAAGGCCTCAGGTTCAGTTATCAACCATAACAAGACTGGTATCAGAACTAGCATACAGCCCCCGCCTAACTGGCTGCTTCTAGAGGGTTGCAAGGTCATCCAAGATGGGGAAATAGTTAGGATCTTAGGTATACCCATGGGGTTCAGAGTTTCCCTTAAGAAAAAATGGCAATGGATCATGCAAAAAATAGAGATCAAGTTAAAAAAATGGCAGAATAGGCAGCTTAACATGGCAGGGAGGAAGATGGTGCTGAACCATTTTATTATCCCCACAATTATCTACTTCCTGAGCTGTTGGAGACCTCCTGAAGAAGATTTGAAAAGCTTCATCTCGTGTTGCAGGAACTTTCTCTGGGGAGGAGACCCGTGGGTGAAGAAAGTGGCCAAAGTGAAATGGGAATTCTGCTGCCTTCCCACTGAGCTTGGAGGGCTGGGTATCTTGGACATTGAAAATATGGCTGACAGAATGGCAGCCAAATGGATTCTGAGAGGCTTAATGTCCCCGGATGAGAATTGGGCTTGGCTTCTTAATAGGAAAAACCATCTGTTTGCTCTTAAAGGTCATTACAGATGGAAACAGCTCCCTTTTCTAACCATTATGGGAAGCAAGTATCAGATAACCCCTAAAGGATCAGAGCTATTGATCTCTCTATGGAAGGCTTGGTTTAAAGTAAAAGCCCAGATGATGCCTTCCCCAAACTACAAGGACACGCTGGGCATCCACCCCATCGATTCCATCTGGTGGCCTGCTCTTGACTTGCCTCAAGTTGATACTCAAGATGTGGAAGAGGCACTGAAGCTTCATTTAGGTGGCATTAAGACATGGAGTAACCTTTGGGACTGGGATAAGAAAACCTGGCTGTCAAGGGCTGATCTCATTGCTAAGTACAACCTCTTAGATTCTCAACTGGACATTATTGGCAAAAGGCTGATGCTATGGCATCGAGAAGACTGGTGGCTAATGACAATTGAAGACCCCCCTAAGCTGAAGGCTTTCCAGTGGATTAACCAAACAAGCATCTGGCCTATTCCTCCCAGGTGGAATACCCCTCCAATCCATTGTATTCTAAATCAAAGATGGAATATCCTCAAAGATAGGAGCCAGTGGTATTTCCTCTTCAAATCACTTTGGGGCATACATGTGGAACCTAAGAAAGCTTGTCTTGCTTGGCTTATCATGTACAGGGCCATTTGGACACAGAAAAAAGCTCTAGTCTTTGGCAAGGGAAATGGATCATGTGCCAGATGCCTCAAAGAAGAAGATGATGTTCACATTTTTCTACTGTGCCCTAACATAGAACCAATGGTAAAGAAACTCAATGAGTATGTGGCCAGTTGGGGGAAAACTTGCTTGTCCTGGAAGCATCTGCTCATTGGGGAAACCATAGGCTGCTCTACTGAACTATGGACAGTTTTAAGAACAGAGATCCTCTGGTTCTTCTGGATTGAAAGACTAGCGGCCCTACACAACGGTGATACCCGCAATACCTGCTCCCTCAAAAGTCTCCTTATTATTGCAGGGGAGAGGTTCTACTTGAGGAAGATCACTGACATTGAGGCCAAAATTTCAAAACTAGTAGGCCCTATTGGAAGCACTCCAAAGAATGTCTCAGATAAGGTCAAGATTCTTCAGCTTCAAGAGAAGAGAGAATATCTTGTAAACGTGGATCTAAGCTATGTGCTGAAGCTCCAATACCTGTAGATTCTAGGATAGAGACCTAGAGGATCATTGCTCTTTGCTGATTGCCTAGGATAGTGAGAAATCTCGGCCTGAAATTGGCTTTGTGATGCCAGCTTTTGTAACTTGTCTCGTTTTTCTTCAATATTAAAAATGCCTTTATTGAAAAAAAAAACAGGCAATTATGTGAATAAATTTTTTAAAAAATAACATGTATTAAAGGATAGAGGATGGCTAGGCCATCATGCATGGTTGTAATTAATAGTAGATAATTATGATTAATGATCGATTAATGAGGGTAGGTTTCAATGATTAGTGATCAATTAATGAGGGGAGGTTTCAATAGTAGATTATTATGATTAGCAATCGATTAGTTCGATTAATGAGGGTAGGTTTCAATGAAAGATTGTAGTAGACTTGACACTCGTACATGCCTCTCACACATGAATATGGGTCCCAAATATTTTTCAATTAATTAATTAGCAAGGAGGGAGGGAGGGGTAAGGTTTTTTATTTTTATAAGGTGGGGTAATGTTTATATTTTATTTTTATTTTTATAAGGTGGGGTGATGTTTATTTTTTATTTTTATTTTTTGGGTCTTCGGGAGGATTCTGGAGGATTTCGATCGTCTTCTCTCTCTCTCTCTCTCTCTCTCTCTGCTGAGATAGGTTGCACGAGAGACGGATATGTGTGTGAGGGAGGGGTTAGCGTAGGAGGCATGGCATGGCATGGGCATAAATGGTGTCGGGAGCGAAGCAGGGTGCTAGAGACGAACAAAGGGATTGCGCAGTTTGCGATCGTCGGTGGCCTGTCTTCGAGGAGTAGACGACATAGGCCTGGGCATGCTGTGCTAGACGAGGCAAGGCCTTGGGCGTCCTTAGTGTTGTAGGCAGAGAGTAGGGGAGGCGCTAGGGCATAATGTATTACATAATGTATTATGAATTAATTATGTATTACATAATGTCGCCAAAAAAAAAACAAATTAATCAAGTGGAAACTGTAGAGTAACCACAACTCAGAGAGAATAATTAGATGTGGTCTGATGTTCTTCTTCGCGTTGTGGTGAATTGTGTCATCGATGTTTGCTATGTGCTAGTCGGTGGCCAGAAGTGACTCCCGTCTGCTGGACGATCTCTCTCCCAAAATTAGAGTGCTGCACTATGCTGATCAAGTGGAAAGTGGAGAGTCACCACAACATGAAGAAAAGCATAGGATGTGGTCTGATGCTCTTCTTCGCGTTGTGATGAATTGAGTCAATTTTGAGTTACTTAACTTAGCAACCATTTATTTCTTCCTTAATTTCTCTTTTCAGTCCAAATGGGGAATATTCACCTTGATTATCTCAATTTTGTTTTTTAATCTAATTCCATGAGATGGATATCTTAGTTCAATAGATTCTTCATTTTAATCATTCATGACCTAATATTTTAGTGATACTTCTTTAAGTCTACTAAGTTCAAATGTAAGTAGTTATTTATCAAGGTATGCAAGTAGTTGTTTATACATGAGGTAGATGCAGTAGTGGCCCTGTGCTATTCTAGGATGCAGTTGGTTTGTGCTTGAGGAGTTCTTGTAGGCATTTCCTTTCATCCACATCCCCCATTTTCCTTTCTCCTAGCAGCAGCTCTTCACTCCTAGGTCAGTGTAAGTAGAGACAATGGAGGGCATCAATGTCACTCCCATCTCATTGGCATAAGTATTTACATTAGTTCTTGTGAACCATGGACACAAATCGTGTTGAACAGCTCTTAAAAGGTTTGTGTTCATACAAATCCAAATCTTGTGTGTTGTTGGTTTTTTGAGGACAACTAACAATTTCAGGTCCAAATCAACACAATGCGATAGGTGCTATTCCTTTCTCAACGTAGTCTCACATCACATTATATTGAATTCGTTACGTCTTCTTGTGGTATTAGTGTTCTTCAAGGCTAGTTTCTCGTAATTGTTGATTATTTGTACATCATTGACGCTTTTGACAGGAAATCAACACAACACGATATGTGGTATTGCTTTTTAACTTTGATCCTACATCACGTTGTATTGAATCCCTCAAGCCGCGTGGTCCTATTAGTGTTCTTGAAGGTTAGCTTCTCTTAAATGTTGAGTATTTATACACCATTGGTCCTTTTGTTAGGAAATCAACACAATGCGACTATAAGTCTGGCCTCATATCACATTGTACTGAACTCTTCAAGCCTGGGGGTCCTTATAGGGTAGTTGTCTTGTTTTGTTGACAATTTTTTTTACACATTTGTGTAATCATGACATCAATACTTGCTTGTAGATGGATCTGTTTGAGATTGAGGAGTAACTTTTGGATGAAGTTGTAGAGACTTCTCAAGAGAAATTATTTGACTTCCTATATAGAGTAGGTTAGCATCATCATCATCCTGAGGTAACACGTATGTTCTCTGTGATGTGTCCATCGACAACTTGATTTTGGCTAGACGCTCCTTGAAGAGAAAGAGCACCACCTTCTAAATGCATTCACATGGAAATAAAACCAATCTAAATCTTTTAATTAATTGAAAAAATATAATGACTTTAATCAAATAACCTTATGCAACAAAGATAAAAAACATTGTGAGTATTGTAAGATTTTTTTCTTAACACTTTACCCAGGAGGAGATTTTAGAGGCAACATCGATCAAGTGCAATAGAGAGAAAAAAATATAAAAAAAAGAAAGAAGCAATATTTATAGAACAACATATAGACCAAAGATAACTCTTGAAATTTCATTATAGATAAAAAGGTTATAATCTCAAGGTGATTCTACAACCTCTAGGATATGTGGTTCGATACAAACAAAGTAGGTTTTGGAAGCTTCACTCTTGCTTTCGATTTTTCTACCATCTAACTTAAAAGAGATATCCCTCAATACATCACTACACATCAATTGGATCTCTTGTCTAAGAAAGGCCAATGGCTTTCTAGATTTTTCTACCATCTAACTTAAAAGAGATATCCCTCAATACATCACTACACATCAATTGGATCTCTTGTCTAAGAAAGGCCAATGGCTTTCTAGATTGACCACTAATGGGTCTCGACCTTGTGATTGGATTACAACATCTATGATGCAAGAGTGAGTTTTATCACGCATGTCTTGATCCAAGCTTTGCCAGTCGCCTCTTCATAGTCGCACCATAGGCATGCCAGTAGCTTCCAATGCATGCCGGTGGTGGCTACCTAGGCATATCTGTAGCTTTCTATGCATGCCGATAGCTTCCAAGGCATGCCAATAGCTACCTAGGCATGTTGATAGCTTCCAATGCATGCCGGTAGCTACCTAGGCATGCCGGTAGCTTACTATGCATGTCGGTAGCTTCCAATGCATGCTGATAGGAACCTATGCATGCTAGTACACTACAATAGAATGAGGATTTAGCAACGAAAATAGTAGTACTTTTATAACTAGAAGGGTACGAAGATGTCGGACCCATTTTACTGCTAAAAACGTTGCTATTTTCGCGGTTGAGCAGTGAATGTACTGCATAGTAAAGAAAAGCTAGGACAGATTGGGGAGTCTGCACAGGACTCCCCAGTTTTCCCTAGTTCTTTTTTTTCTAACGTAGACATAGTAAAAGTAACACAACTTAATGTCTTACTCATTGCCATGGACAAGTGTAATGTAAAACTTGACAAATACAAAAAAAAAGACAATTGTAATTCATGGTTTTAGGAATGTGAAAATTTAATTACAATACTTGGCTTTATTACATAAGTGTATGATTCTAAAAAACTCATATACAAGATAAAGCGTAATGAAAATCTATGGATCTAGAGACTACATTGAGGGAATCTACATCTCATGCATTGCGATTATTATTGTTTCTTGCAGCTCCACCCGCTTTGCTTCTCACATTTCCATTTCTTCTTGCTTGGACATTTGCACCACCATTTCTAGTCACATGATCCTAAAACACAATAAAACAAACACAAGTGAAAATCAGTTCTGCAAAAACAAAGAGGTTTAGGGTTTAGGAATGTCTTTACTTACCATGCTTGCCAAGCATGTTCTCCACTAATAACAATATATCCTTCATCTTACACCCTTTCAAATAGAGATTCCAAACCCTATTGTAATGCAAAATCATATTCATCTTGCGTAGGACGCAGTCCACTGCTTCAAGATATAGACATACAAACAAATGAACATTTTAGAAAGTTATTATTTAAGATAACCTTCTTTAATTAAAAGATAAGATACAATTTGAGGCTAATTTATACTTACAAATACTGTTAGGATATCGACTCCTCCTTCACGTGTAACATTGCACCACAAGTTATTTACCATCTATTCAAGAAAAAACATAAATACTTAAAACTCTTATGCATATGGCCTTATTCATAAGGCTAATGCATAAGGTTACTGGTATGCATTGGAAGTAACCGGCATGCATAGGTAGCGACCGGCATGCCTAGGAAGCTACCGGCATGCCTAGGTAGCTCCCAACATGCCTTGGTTGCTACCAGCATGCATAGGAAGCTATCGGGAAGCTACAAGCAAGCATTGGAGATTACTGGCATGCCCTAGTCTCTACCGGCATGACCTCGTTTCTATCGGCAGGCCTTGGAAGCTACCAGTACACATAGGAAGCTATTAGTACGCATTGGAAGCTACCGGCATGCATAGGTTGCTACCTCTTGTACCGGCAGCATGCCTATGACAAGGGGACCGTAATTCAAAGCTTTTTGGTTATGCCTGCTGGTACCATGGAGGGGACTCTAAACTTAGGGCGTAAGTGGATGTTAGCCACCAAGTGCAATATTGATTGGGCAACCAGACGAGTTATAATGCAAGAACCCGCTCTCGGTCTGACCGCTCAAAATTTCGCACCTAAGTCATCAACTCTGGACAAAATGTTAGATAACGAAAAATCACAAAGTCAAGTGGCAAAACCATCTTTGATTGTTTGCCACCTCTCTAACGCTTCAACGTCAAGAGTGGAAACAGGCAGTGTGGTCTCCAAGGCTCCGCTTACTATGCCAAAGAGTACATACAAATGGGTCCCAAAAGCTTCGTTAACAGCTACCCCCTGCTCAATCTCGTTCAGACAAGAAGCCTCGTATAGAAGGAAAGCAGCTACCCGCCCGAGAAAGGGCAATGTAATATCACGATGGATTCCTAAAAAATTATTAGTAGCCCAAGGGTACTACGAAGGGAATGACCAGATTTGGGTCCCTAAGCATAAGCTGAATCCCTCTACATCACCTGTAAAACCTTGCAAACCAAATGTTGCCACCCCAACGACAATTCAAGACCCTGGTAAGGGAAAGGTAACAGAGTGCTCTGCACCACTTCTTCCAGAGTTAGTTTGGATTCCCAAACGATATCGATCAATACCACCTAGCTCAGGAAGGGGGGAGCCACATGAAGTTTCTAGCTCCTCATGCCAAGCACACGTTGATATAGAAGTTTCTTCATGCTCTACACCTACTCTTGTCAACACCCAACAAGAGACCGATGAGTCTATGTCTCCCCTTGTAAAAGTATCGTCGGAAACCATTTCCTCCATTCGTTCATGGGAGCGTACACTACCATCTCTGCAATTTGATGTGGCCACAAGGGTCATAAAAAGCTATCTGCCCACATCACCACCTATGACCCGCTGGACAAATTAGTTCCAAGAGGCTACAACATCATTGTAAAAAATATGATCTACCCAAGGAAAGGGAGAGCATGTACTCACGCTCGACATTCTAATGCTTCCTCCCTAACCTTCTTCCCTGACCATGTAATTGCCAAATTCAAGGGGATGTATATATATAGCTTCATACATAAAAAAGAAAAGAAAAGAAAAATAAAAAATAGTAAAAAGAGCAAGAGCACATTAAGAACAAAAATATCCGTATACAATCAAGAACTAGATTGACCTGTCATAAACCTACTGATCTGTGTTTGTAGATATGGCAGATGCACGATCATCACACACTTCATCCACTCCCACCTTTGGTGAGAGGTATCATCTGTACCTTTCTCAGATATTTCACATGTGCTATCCTGTAATTAAAACCGAATTGGATCATATAGATGTACTAGCCAGGGAGAAAAATGTTGAGGAATTAGAATGGCTAATACGCCTATTGACCATGACTGACCCCTACTCCGTAGAGGACATATCCCTGATAGCCCAAGCCTTTCTTTTTCCACAAGATGACTATCCTCGCATGGTTACATTCTTGATGAGTTTATGTGGATGGGAAAACGAAAATGATATATCTGACAACGATGAATGGATGGATGAAACTCATGGCACTACTGAGGCTGACTTTATTTATTTGGATGATGCGGATAGAGGCTTAGCCTTAGGGCTAGAGCCAGGACTCTACAACATCCTCTTACCATATCCTCAGTAGTAGTGTGGTGATGACTGGTTAGGTAGGTTAGTGTTTTCAAGTTGTTTCTAGTTTGGAGTCCTTAAACGAGTCTTTAATTTTTCACAACACTGATGTGCCTCTCGAGGTATAGTGCTTGTTAGTTGATTGTACAGGTTGAAAAGTTTGAGGTGGGTTCGCTTCCAAGTCCTGAGACTGCCGCAACGTTCATCAAAATATATCTACATCAAATCAAGGAGATCTCCAATTTCAGGTGTAATTCTTCCATGCCCACTCTCTTTAATTTTTACTGTTCGATTAATTTTCCTGAACTATAATGCATGACCACATGGAAATTGTCAAAGCACTACTTAGTTTTTGAAGTTGCCTGACGTGTTAGTGTAAATCATTAATGAGTTCAACCTTATTGGATATATTTTTGAGAATGCATGCAGTCTTTAGTTAACCTTGGAATACGATTGTCTTAGGTCTAGGGTCAAACCATCTTAATGTTTGATACCTGGCCATGTGTGTGTTGACCTCTAAAACATAGCTTTTACCCCTTGGTCAAAAGGATGTAAGAACACATTATAGTTCAGGAGCGAAGATCAAAAGAAATAAATTAAAAAAAAGCCTACAATACATGGCAATGCAAGTATATTATGTGATCTAATGTTGGCCTATCGCTTTATTGACACTTGGTAGGCGAGGAGTATTCTACTCCAGATCGATGCCTTGGGTTGGTAGGGGGTAGCCTTGCCTAAGGTGAACTAATAGATTCCTGGACAATGCCTTGTATTAAACATGGTACCAGGATCGATGTTAGTTTTGCCTTAGGGGGGTCGCCATTGTGTGTAAAAATTGTCACGTGCATAAAGAAATAAAGGCAAAAGGCTCCTATAACTCTGATGTTTCTTGTGTCCCTAGGCTCGTGGTATTAACTTGTTCTTAGAGTAGACACATTGTGGTCATCTGTTTATTTATTAAGCTTGGTTATTTTCCTTGACTTAGGCCAGTTAATAGACCTTGATTAACCTTCGACACCTTGCTAACTCTTGATTTACTTTCAATAATTTTAAACTCCTGTTAATTTGCTACACTAGCTCATTCATGTGACCCCTTAAACTAAGTTCTCATAGCAACATCCATTGTGGTCTAACATGCTTGAATTTATTACACTCTATATCTTTTGAATTCCAGCATACCTTCACTCTACTTCCCTATTTTGCAGACGGTCTACCACAACAAAACCTATCGAGCTTACCATACCATAGCTTAGGACGGAATCTACATCAGGAAAGGGGGCATGTTAACCTATGACGGACATTGAGACGTACTATGTTTTACGTCATGTAATTAATTTAAGTATTCTGAGTCACGGGCCGGGCTTGTCGGCACCATATGTAAAGGATAAAGGGATTGGGTGATCGCGGATGAGAGGCGCACCTTGAATATCAGCAGGATAAGGGTTAGGATCGGCCTGCCATGTGTGGACGCCCATGTGTGAACGGCTAGGTTTCATATAAGAGTCAAATGTAACCCTAAAACTCTCATTCTCAATGTGTTGAATACAAAGTGTGATCTTGCCTTATCTTCTTGGTCCCTTTCTCCTGCATATGTGTGTGTGTGTGTGTGTGAGAGAGAGAGAGAGAGAGAGAGAGAGAGAGAGAGAGAGAGCGATCGAGCACTGTTGTGTGGCGGCACGGCGACGAGGCGGTAGAGTGACGACGGCGGCTCCTTCTTCACTACGACGCGAGAATCCTTCACGACGGTGGTTTGAGCGGTGAGTGACACACCTTTGCTTTCTATTTGAGCTTGCTAGATTCTGGTTGTATGCTTGCAGCCATTTGTGGCTCGCATACGGTGTTCGGTAATCCAAATCAAGAGAGCAAGGAGAGTGAAAACGACTCGTGACAATGAGGTTTTAAAAAAAATTCCCGGTTTTAAAACCTCGAACGAGGTTCCGTGGCATCATGCACTTTAGGGTTTGCAAGATGTACGCTCCGAATTTCAGGGTTAGTGAGACAAACGGCCAAGATATGCACTTAATTTTAGGGTTGGTGAAGGATCAACACTGCGATTTGAATTCAGTATCTCATTCGAGGTACATGGACGGCTTAGATTTTAAGTCATTACCACGATCGAGGTATGTTTGACGGTTGAGATTCATTTAATACCTCGATTGAGGTATTTAAACGACTGGGATCGCATCTTCAAATGTGCGCAAATGGACGGGTTGAATTTTGTAGATGTACCTCGTTCGAGGTTTTTAAATGGTCTTGATTTCATCTCTATACCTCGAATGAGATATGTGGACAAATGAGATTGCATCTCTTTCAGTCGAGATTATATTTCAATATCTCGTTCGAGATACGTGGACGGTGGAGATGGGCTGATTAAATATGCTGAATGTACATTTGAGCGGGATGTCTAGGGGGATCCACCGTGGCATTGATGTGGATCCGAGTGGCATGAATATCTCGATCGAGATAGTGTGGTGGCGGTGACCTGCACTGGTGGTGACATGGATGGTGACTTGAAACCCGGACATGCTACTAGCGTGGCATCAGTTTTGATATCTCGTTTGAGATATGTCACTTTAGGTTTGGGAGGCACGTGTCATGTTTTAATTGATGGCTATATCACGATCGAGATACTCCACCACCTCGAGATGCGTCGATGTCCCAATTTTAGAGAGAGTGAACGAAAGTCAATACCCTCATCTTGCAACCACTCTATTTAAGATAACCTTCTTTAATTAAAAGATAAAATACAATTTGAGACTAAAATATACTTACAAATATTGTTGGGATATTGAGTCCTCCTTCACTTGTAACATCACACTGCAAGTTATTTGCCATCTATCCAAGAAAAAACATAAATACTTAAAACTCTTATGCATACTCCAGTATATGAGGCTTATGCATATAGCCTTATGCGTATAGCTAATGCATAATGCTACTAGCATGCCTAGGTAGCTATTGGCATGCATTGGAAACTATCGACATGCATTAGAAGCTACCGGCATGCATTGGAAGCTATCAGCATGCCTAGGTAGCTATCGTCATGCATTGGAAGCTACCGACATGCCTAGGTTGCTACCGACGTGCATTGGAAGCTACTAGCATGCATAGGTAGCTACCAACATGCACAGGAAGCTATTGGAATGCATTAGAAGCTACCACTGCAACACAGCGAGCACAGCAGTGTTTTTGTAGCATTTTTGGAAGGAAAATATTAGGGTTTCACGATGCTGAGCAACGATTTATTTATTGTCGCTGCTCAGTAGCGCTTTTACGCTGCTGAGCAACGCTTTTTGTAGCAAAATGTTTTACATCATTTTGTTTTGTTTTAACAACTGGAATCAATAGTTTTTGTATCTTTCAAATATCTCACTTTTGCTGCTTCTTTTGCCGTCGCATAGTTTTATCTTTGTATCCTCGTATGGTGTAAGATTCCTCCCCAGCCTCTCAAAATGTCCAGCATCTTTCCCTGTAATCAATCCCTCTTCAGAAATATAAAAGACTTGTTTCTAACTGTTTTAACCTAGAGAGAGAAAATATTCTAGAGAGAGAATATTCAGATTTTTAATATTTTTGGATAGAAAATTATCTCATCTTATTAAAATAAGTTCCCCTGAAATAGAAATTCAAAAAGAACTTTCCAATGTGCAATTGGAATTAATTGGAAATGGGTATAAAGGACCTTAGCCTAAGGGTCTAGAATTTCAGAAATTTTTGGATTATGGTCCAATTAAGGTTCCTATGGGCCAATAGCATCAATCCATGTGTAGGGAGGAGATAAATCCAATTTTGTAAAAGAAGATACCCAAAAATGAGTAAATGCTCACATAAGATGAAGAGTTGAAAATGTACAAGGTTTATTAGTAAAAAAAACTATGAGCAATATTAAAAATATGAGATATTTTGGGTATAATGATTTCATATTGACACTATGTAAGGAAGGGGAGTTCCTTAAAGGAGGTGCATATTTCACATAAGATGAAGAGTTGAAAATGTACAAGGTTTATTAGTAAAAAACTATGAGCAATATTAAAAATATGAGATATTTTGGGTATAATGATTTCATATTGACACTATGTAAGGAAGGGGAGTTCTTTAAAGGAGGTGCATATTTCACATAAGATGAAGAGTTGAAAATGTACAAGGTTTATTAGTAAAAAACTATGAGCAATATTAAAAATATGAGATATTTTAGGTATAATGATTCTATTTTGACACTTATGTAAGGAAGGGGAGTTCTTTAAAGGAGGTGCATATTTCACATGCTTGAATGAGTTTTAAACTCATAAAAATTGAGATATTTCATCTCTCCTCTCTCCTAATTCAAGTCTAGTTACAAAAAGTTAGCTCAACTGACCTAAAAATGGTCAAAAATTGACCAAACTGAGTTGAAAAATTCTAGAATCAGTTTGTTTGGTTAGGAGCTCAATTTTTCATATAAATAGAAGCCTCCCCTTGTTGAAAAAAATATATAGTGTTTATGCATCGTTACTCTACTCCACCTAAGCCAAGAACTGTGAATTCATTAATAATTCACTAGTTTTTGGAGCTTCCCTCTTTCTTCAATCCCCATTGGTGGCTCCATCAACATACTTAACCAATTGATTGGTTGGGGGCCTCTACCGTGAACAAAGAATCAAGCAATTTGTAAGGTAATTAATGAATATTGATCTTTCCTATAATTTCTCAATGTTTCTCTCTTCTCAACCCCTCTCAAGCTTGAGAAGCTTAATTGGTATGGTTTTTTTAAATGCTATTGAAGTTAATTGGTGAATAGTAGTGAAGAGTTACATAATTTGATGAATGCTATTGAAGTTAAGTAATTAATGATAGTAAAGAATTACATAAATTTCTATTTATGTTTAAATTCTAATGGTTTTTATGTAATTTCTCTCTCTCACTCAAGAAATGGTCATACTCATGACCCATTCTCAATCCAAATGAAGCTTTTTATAAAGCTTTTCCTTAACCCAAGATTAAGCTATGCTTGAGGCCAAATTAATGGCTTTTTTCTATGTTTTTAGTTTATGTATATTGATGATTCAATCCATTTTGGATTAATGATCCAATTAGAGATCATTTTAATTATTTTCTTAATGATAAGCTTTATCCCTTAGAAAAATTGAGATTTATCAGTCATAGCAGCGGAGCTATGGTAAAATTTTTATAAAAATTATGCATAAAATAATTTCATTCAAAGCATAAAAAGAGGACTTCCTACCATATTCTAGGAATTATCATCCTAGATTAATTGAAAGAAATTCATTATAATCATGGAGAAATTGAATTTTTATATTATGCATAAAGGATAAATTTTTATATCAAAAGTGTTACTTTTACCATTTTTATTTTCATGCATAGAAGTATGCATAATGGATAAATTTTTATATCAAAAGTGTTATTTTTATCATTTTTATTTTCATGCATAGAAGTATGCATAATGGATAAATTTTTATATCAAAAGTGTTATTTTTATCAATTTTTATTTTCATGCATAGAAGTATGCATAAAGGATAAATTTTTATATCAAAAGTGATATTTTTATCATTTTTATTTTCATGCATAGAAGTATGCATAAAGGATAAATTTTTTATATCAAAAGTGTTATTTTTATCATTTTTATTTTCATGCATAGAAGTATGCATAAAGGATAAATTTTTATATCAAAAGTGTTACTTTTACCATTTTTATTTTCATGCATAGAAGTATGCATAATGGATAAAATTTTATATCAAAAGTGTTATTTTTATCAATTTTTATTTTCATGCATAGAAGTATGCATAAAGGGTAAATTTTTATATCAAAAGTGTTATTTTTATCATTTTTATTTTCATGCATAGAAGTATGCATAAAGGATAAATTTTTTATATCAAAAGTGTTATTTTTATCATTTTTATTTTCATGCATAGAAGTATGCATAAAGGATAAATTTTTATATCAAAAGTGTTACTTTTATCATTTTTATTTCATGCATAGAAGTATGCATAATGGATAAATTTTTATATCAAAAGTGTTACTTTTATCATGTTTGAATTTCATGCATAAAGGTATGCATAAAAGTTGATTATTTTATTATAAAAGTGTGTCTTTTATTATATTGAATTTCATGCATAGAGGTATGCATAAAAGTTGATTATTTTATTATAAAAGTGTGACTTTTATTATAATTGAATTTCATGCATACTAGAGGTATGCATAAAAGTTGATTATTTTATTGTAAGAGTGTTACTTTTATCATATTGGATTTCATGCATAGAGGTATGCATAAAAGATATTCTTTTTCTACTAAAAGTGTGATTTTCATCATAAATGGATTTTATGCATAACTTAGATGCATAAGAGAAATTCTTTTATTCTAAAAGTGTAATTCCTACCAAATTGAATTTATGCATAAGAAGATGCATAATTAATTTCGAAAGTGTTAGTCTCCTTAAATGGAATTTATGCATAAATAAATGTGTAGAGAAATCTTATATCAAATATAAGAATTTTCTTAAAAAAGATATGAAATGTGATAAGATGTGATAAGAGGTGTATGAGATGTGATAAGATTTGATAAGATGCGTATGGAAAGTGATAGGATGTGATAAGAGGTGTATGAGATGTGAAAAGATGTGATAAGATGTGTATGAGATGTGATAGAATGTGTTAAGATGAGTTAGGATGTGTTAAGATGTATATGGGATGTGTTAGGACGAGAATGGATGTAATATGGTTGTATGAATGTGATGTGGATGTATACATGTAGATGTATATGTATGAATGTGAATGTGGATGTGGATGTGGATGTATGGATGTAGATACGGATGTGTATGTATGTATGTGGATGTGTATGTATGAATGAGGATGTGAAAATGAATGTATGTATGTAGATGTGGATGTATGGATGTATGTATGTAGATGTGGATGTATGTATGTAGATGTGGATGTATGGATGTGAATGTGAATGAAGAGGTGGATGTGGATGTATGGATGTAGATACGGATGTGGATGTATGTATGTGAATGTGGATGTATGAATGAGGATGTGAAAATGGATGTATGCATGTGAATGTGGATGTATGAATATGAATGTGGATGTGTGGATGTGGAATGGAGGTATGGATGTATGAATGTGGATGTGGATGTATGCATGTAGATGCGTATGTATGAATGTGAAATTGGATGTATGATGTGGACATACGAACATGGATATGTATGTAGAATAATGAATATGAAGGTGTATGTGAGATAATGTGTAGTCTATATGAGTGAATGGATGAGAACGAGTACACATTGAATGGAATGTGGAATAAGTAATGTGGTCCGAGAGTGGATAATATGGAAAGACAAGAGTTCGTTATAGAAACTATATTTTGTGACTGTTTGTAAATGACTGTTTTATGTCAAGAATGCTGGAGAAGCATTTTGACCGTCTTGAGGATTAAGGTCATGAAGACCGAACTGATAAAGTTGCAACTGCTGATGGAGAGTCAATGGAGGACGTCTCGCGTAGCAAGGTCGATCGAGGTCTTGACCAGCCTCGGTTCGATTTAAATGGTGAGCTTCCGGTATGGTGGATGAGGGACCAAGGAAGCGGCCTATGAGTGAAGCGCTAGGTTACCTGCGAAGGATCCTAGAGGGTGCTGACCATATGGTGCTCGGGCTCTGGGTCGCCGAAGATACCCACACGTGCGTCGTGGAAGATATTGGAACAAGGAGTAAGAGTTGTTTTCTGAAACCGGGCATGGATCTGGTTGATTGACCTTGCTGGTCCTCAACGGATGAGTCCATGGCTCTTTTATATGGATCTGTGGGTTGATCTAGCTGATCTTCCACGGAGATTCCATTCTATTATATGAATATATTGCCGGTTACTATGAGCTAGGAACTATGGAAAAGGCCCCTGAGCGAACAGGTGGTGAGCGTTCTGGTTGCCAATGATGCCATAAGTATACCAATGAATGAATGACTGGAAATAAGGATTCAACCAGAGACTTTGAGGATTGTCATCAGTGACATAATGGTTTTATTAAAGAATTGTTTTAAAGCTAGTTGATGCTAAGGAAAAGGCAATTTCATATTGGGTGTGTAAGTGGTGTGACTAGTTTTATGTTTGCATGAACTTCCGGCTAGGGGGCCTTAGAACTCTTTTCCCTGGTACCCGGGACAAAACCTAACCAAATTCTTAATTGGATCCCATCACTACAGTGGTTGGGCGGTTGGCTAACCCATGGGACTGGATGGGGTTAGGCTAGACTGATGGATCCGTAAATCGAGATTTAATTTCTATTATTATGATAGATGAAGTAAATCCCGGATAGAAATTGTTCTATGGATAGGAATCAACGGCTGTGCCTCTTGATGGGGAAAAAAGCGTTGATCCCAATGATCCAAGTGCAAGTTTCTTCCTTGATTTGACCAAGTACCGTTAAAGGTGCAGTCAGATCAGTTGATCCGTAATGATCTTGACTACGTTAGAGTAAAGAGTTATCCTGGTGGAATCGCCCATGCTTTCCGGGTAAAGGAAGTTTTTCCGGTTTCAGTTTTGGACAAACCGACGGATTAGTCTCTTGTCCGGATATCCGTGGGCGAGGCCCCGAGTGTGAGACCCTACCCGCGCACGATGTGCTACTTCCGCTGCTAGTACCCCTGCGCGGTGGGGACAGGGATCTCACAGTTGGTATCAGAGCAGGTTTTGAAAGCTAATAAAGATAATTAAATTCTTATCTGAAATTGGTAATAAGAATTCAGAAACAGCATTTTCATAATGTATTTTCATTCCGTAAGCTTCTTTAATGAAGAAATTTTAATCAAAGAAATTGTTTTTATAGATGGAAGTTCCCCATTTATCTGGTATTCCCGACCTCACCCAGTCTCAAGATATGATTGCATTTGCCTTCGAGCATCTCATCTCTTCCGCTTCAACACGAACAAGCCGAGCAAGACTCGCACGCCATTTCGAGGAATTATATTTTCCTAACCCAGTGGAGAGACAACAGCATAAGTGGTTTGCAGGGCTATATATCCACGCCTCTTATAACCGGCGTGCAATGCTGAGGCAAAACCTCTCATTGGCCATGATTTTGATAAAGCTGAAAATGACGCGTGGTGTCATTCTATATCTTTCAACGCCTCAAAATTTCAGACTTGCTTGCTGAGTTTATAGACTCCTTAGTCGATTTATCCGTAAGGAGAAAATAATAGCTCCCTTCGCAGTTAGAGAACTTATGTAACAGGGCATGACTATGGCCCAGTACGGTCCTCTTATACGTCTTTCGAGGAGATTTTGAACTCAGAGCCGAGTTGCTCTATGTACATATTGCAACTTTCATATAAATAAAGAAACGTTTTTCGGTTAAAAAAATTCATGTTGGATAAATGATTGTTTATGGCGAACGATCTGCTGCTGATAAAGAAAAAAAAAATCTGTTATCGGACATATGTCATAGATCTCCATTAAGATCTTGTCTTGTATAAGAAATTGTTTTCCGAACTCTTAAGTCTTAGGATCTCGTGAATAATATCAAAATAAAAATTTAATAATATATAAATTTTGGCAAAACCATGAGACGAGGAAACCGTGGTCGTCAGCCAGACCCTGTCTCTGAAGATGACGAGCTTGACCTTGATGTTCGCAAGGCTCTTCATAGGTCTCAGCCAGGACCCTTCAAAGAAGAAGGGGAGAACCTGGGTGAGGCTGTGGAGAAATGGGTGGAAGCCTTGGAAGAGTATTTTGATGTCACAGGATACAATCATCAGAGCAATTGGCTAATAAAGATCAACTGAGAAGCCAAATATGTCAAAAATTTATCAAGAAACACAAAAAGGTTGTAATTGTGTGATATAATTCATGCAATTTGATATTCAAATTGAAAAATTTGTAATTTAGTAATTGGGTTTTCAGATGCCGCAATTGTATGGAACCCTGACTTGCTTGAGGCCTAGACATGATGGTATCTATCTTATAGTTCCAAGTATCATGACTACCCGTATATACCGAGAGTATAACTGTAGCTCTTTACTGACAGTATATACGAGTAAATCTAATACTTGAAATTATAAGCGTTAATGCTATCCAGATGATGATTTCGAATGTGGTTGATATGATTTTTAATTCTGTTTGAGAATTGATGAATTGATTTGGATTCTGATTGAAAAATGATGATTTTTGAAATTTAGTTGGAATATTATAACCTGAGCGAAACCACAATGAGGATGAATGGGACGAGTCTCTGTGATGATACTCATAACTAGAATGATGATAATGATTTCAGCAAATCACTATGAGATTAGTGGATTGTGCTGTCAACTTGCTACTGTTAACACTTGTCACGGTAGATCAAGTTAAGGGATGACAAATTGATAACTTACTTAACTGAAATTCCCGTGGAGGAATGTTCAGAAGGAAATTTTTCGGTCTAATGGACCATTATCGTAGGAATGATATGATCTAAATGAATTATTATTTAATGATGAGTTCTATATAAGGAATATTTATCCCAGTATTTTGTTGGGTTGACCAGAATCTAAGGAACCCAGAATAAATTGGATCCTAAGAAAAAGAGTTGTCCTCTACTTTGCGAGATGAGGACATCTCGCACCTTTTTAAGTGGGTTAGAAGTTTGTAAGATTCCTCCCCCCAACCTTCGAGGTATACAGGAGTAAGAATCTCCCTTTCTGATCTTAAAATTATTCCCTCTCTAAAATAAAAGAAAGATTCTGTTTAAAAAGGGAAGACACTTTTCCCAGAATACCTTATCTGGAGCCCACCTATTTTAAGAATTCAAAACAATGAGTTCAGAAGTGAGAACCGGTGTTTTGGATGCCAAGGTTTTGGTCATCAGTTAAAAGACTGCCCGACTCCTACCATGAAAAGGGCACAGGGAAGTCTAGAACCCAAATTCAGAGACCAATTCCTTCATACCAATCTAATCAAGGTCCGTCTCTCGGACAAGATTGCTTAAACTAGGTCCAACCCATTGATTAGGGTCGAGATGACCAGTCAAACGCTTGGCGACTTAGAGCAACAGATGCAGGCAATTCATAAAGATATAAACGCTGCCCAGGATCGACAGAGACAATATACAGATAAGAAGAGGACAGTCAGAGAATTCAAAGAAGCAGTTATAGTCTTCATTTGATTACGGACCAAAAGAATTTCTTTATCTCTAGGGGAGTATAAGTAGTTATCCCCCAGCTATTGTGGATCAAAGAAAGTAGGTGACTTAGCCTACGAACTTCTTTTATCTCCTCATCTCAAAGTTCTTAATGCCTTCTATAGAAATTTGTGCCAAACCCAAATCATGGAAAGACGGTAAAACTTCAGTGGGGGCAAGATACCGTTGGCTTCTAGGTTACGCTAACTCCTTCCTTTATATAAGTCGTAACTTTTACTTATCGCTCACAGTAATCTTACTTCCATCGATCTCCCTTCTTCTTAATCTCCTTCATGGCTTGGCAACAGGAATTAGTTTTATCCGTGATGATTTCTCACCTTCAAGACGCGAGCGAGTCTGTGAAGAAGGATTTTATAGAACAGTATGAGTGCTCACTTTTTCCTCACTTGGGAAAGAGGCATTACAGCCTACGTGACATTACCCCCCCTTAAGAAGAGTTTTCGTCCTTGAAAATAAACTGGGGAAACCTTTTGGAAATTGCACTACGGGATTCCTAGGTAGCTACCTCCTCATCCCTATCCGTCCATTTAACAAGTACCTCCTGGTACACTTTATGTCGTGTTTGTCTGTCACAATATTGTAGAATCTTTTCAGGTTCATGTGGTATCTTTGGTGGCTCTATCAAGTCCACCAAAATCTCTGGAGAAACTGTGTTCTCTAACCCGTGAATTGATTTCTTCAGTTTACTGACATGGAAGACAGGATGGACTTGAGAACTCTCCGGTAACTTAAGTTTATATGCTACGTCCCCAATCTTCTTAAGGATTTTAAAAGGACCACAATATCTCGGAGAAAGTTTATTACACTTTCCTGTTTTCATGGTTTCTGACTGCGCAGGAACCTTAAAGAATACAAAGTCACCTTCTGCAAAGGTCACCTTTCTACGTCTTTTATCCGCATAAGTTTTAGCACGATCCTGAGCGCTACGAATGCTCTCACATCGTGCGGCTCTGAGCATATCATTCATATCTTCAAGGAAATCCTTGACAGATTGAATCTTCTCCTTTTCTAGGCCTACAGCCATAGGAGATCTCGGGCTGGAATCCATACATTAACATGAATGGTGTAAATCCAGTCGCTGAGTGTTTGGAGCTGTTATAGGCAAACTCCAATAAGGGCAAGTACTCTTCCCAATTAGATTGCTTCTTACTAACATAAGAACGTAACATATCCTCTAGAATTTGGTTAACTTTTTCAGTTTGACCATCAGACTCCGGATGATATGCCATACTCATACTCAGAGTAGTATCCAACTTTTTGAAGACTTCCCTCCAAAAATGACTATTGAACTTTCTATCTCTATCCGACACTATATCTGCGGGTAGGCCATATAGCTTGTAGAGATGTTCAATAAAGAGTTTTGCCAACTTTGGCGTTTTAACAGTTTTCTTCGTGGGCGATAAACTTTACCATTTTAGTTAACCTGTCCACTACCACCCACACCGAGTCATTCCCTCGACTCGTCTTGGGTAAACCGGTAATGAAATCCATGGAAATGCTTTCCCATTTCCCTTGAGGAATCTCCAACGGATGGAGTAGTCCTCCAACCTTAAGACGTTCATGTTTATTGACCTGGCACTTACTGCATTTCAGCACATAAGTCTGGACGTCCTTAAACAAACTAGGCCAATACAACTGTCTTTTTACTAGTGCATAGGTCTTCTGAATCCCAGGATGACCCGCACTTGGACTATCATGACTTTCTTTAAGAATTTGGGCCCGAAAGTTACCAATAGTTGGTACACATATTCTACCCTTGTAGAGTAAGTACCCGTCGTTAATGGAGTAATTAGCATATTTCTCCCCTCGACGAAGTTTATCACTCCCCTTTGAAGCCGTGGGCAGTCAAAGGTGATGAAGGGCCTATGTCAGAGCTCTCCGGCTCCAAACTATACCCAGAAGACACGGCTAGTCTCTCCGGACCAACTCTCACTTCCCTTCCCGTTGCACCTTCGGCCAATCTCTCCAGACTAGCAATCCGTGCCAATGAGGGAGGTGGTCGAGTCTGTGAGAAGTGCGTATGCGTACAGCGTGCCAGACCTCTGTAAAAGATGGATCATGCTCACATAAACCACGTAGTGACTCCAAGAAATCATTCTTGAAGACTGTGAAACTAAGTTCATTAATCTGTGGCATGCGACTAAGTGTATCTGCCACCACGTTATACTTACCTTTCTAGTAACGTATCTGAAGGTCAAACTCCTGTAGAATCTCCGCCCACCGAGCTTTTCTACCCTTCAGTTCATTTTGACTTGAAAGCCATTTCAGACTTTCATGGTCTGTCCGGACCTCAAAAGTAGCACCATATAAATAGTGTCTCTACTTTTTCAGTGCATGAACTATCGCTAGTAACTCTCGCTCGTAAGCCAAGTAGCTACGCTGTGCACGATCTAACTTTTTACTCTCTAATGCAATTGGGCGTCCCCTTTGCATAAGCACGGTCCCAATGGCCTCATTACTAGCGTCTGTTTCCAAAACAAATAGCTCATTTGGATCGACAATAGTCAAAACAGGTGCAGCTGCTATGCTCACCTTGAGCTTATCAAAGCTCTTCTGTTGGGCTTCCCCCCAACTAATGTTTTTAGTCTTTGACCGTAACTGGTCAGTCAAGGGGACTGCGATCTTCGCGTAGTCCTTCACATATTGTCGGTAGAACCCCGACATGCCAAGAAAAATCTGCAGTTCCTCAAGATTCTTCGGCGTTGGCCATTTAAGAATAGCCTCTACTTTTTCTGGCTCCATCCGCGTACCATCGGTGGATATAATATGGCCAAGATAGTGAATTTCTGTTTTAAAAAAATCACATTTGCTCTTCTTTGTAAATAGTTTGTGCTTTCACAACAACTCGAACACTAGACGCAAATGCTCTATGTGTTCTTTCTGTGTCTTACTGTATACAAGAATATCATCTAGGAAAACTACTACGAATTTTCCCAAATATGGACGTAAAATACTGTCCATCAGCGTCATAAACGTTGCTGGAGCATTGGTTAGCCCAAATGGCATAACCCAAAACTCAAAATGCCCGAAACGGGTCCTAAATGTTGTCTTCGCAACATCTTCTACTTTTATTCTAACCTGATGATACCCAGATCTCAGGTCTATTTTTGTAAAGTATCTCGATCGATAGAGTTGATCAAACAACTCATCCATGCGTGGCATTGGATACTTGTTCTTAATCGTTATCTGATTAAGAGCCCTATAGTCTATGCACATCCGCATAGATCCGTCTTTCTTCTTTACCAGAAGAATAGGCGATGCCCACGGACTTGAACTAGGACGAATGAAGTCTTGTTCAAATATTCCGTCAATTGTTTTTCCACCTCCTGTGCCTTGGAGTGGCTTAATCTATAAGCAGGTTTGCTTATAGGTTTTGATCCTGGCATAACTTTGATGCCATGGTCTACGTCTCTAGATGGTGGTAAACCATCTGGTAAATCATCAGGAAAAACATCCTGAAATTCCTCTAATAAATTCATTAAAGTATCTACGTACTTTTTCTTTAATGTCTCATTCACCTTGGATTTTTTCTTGTTTGAATCACATGCATGCCAAACAGGGTTTTCAAATAGTGGGTCTCGTCCAAGGTTATTTTGTGTTTCTTGTTTGTCTACGCAAACATCATTTATAGGTTCAACTACGGAAACAGAATTTAAAAGAGGGTAACATGCATATACCTCTGCTATCTGGTCTCTGCGGACCGCTGTACACAGCTCCATGGAGAAAATAAGTGGTGTGGCGGGGACAGCACGGTCGCCCTGTAGGGTAATGACTCTACCTCCATGCTCAAAACATAGTGTATTATGTAAGTAATTCCGAGCTAGACTAGGGCCCAAGCCATACAGCTACTCCCTGCCTAGATATACGTCTGCTCTGGCTAAGTGCATGACCTAAAAGTCAAGCGGAGCCTCGTAGTCCTACATAGATAACGAGACCCCCAATACTACGGTATTCCATACCGTTTTGTCATATCCGTTGGCTAGGCCAATAGTATACTCGTGAGATCACTCCGGGTCTCAGTCAACCCCAACTTCTTGACTAACGAGTGGTTCAAGAAGTTGTGACTAGCTCTATCATCAATAAAAACTGACTCTACGGCCACCGATGGTGCCATACATGCGCACCATGTCATGCGGACCTACAGTAGGCTGCCACATCGCTGGTGTCACTGAACAAGCGTGATGCTCATCACAATGACACACTGTCACCTCTCTGAACTCTGCGGAACTGAGAGGGAGTCTTTGCACTGTATGCAACTGCCTCGAGGATTTACCATCTTTTTTGGGCTCGTTGCCACTCGTGCTGGCTTTAGGCTTTGGACACTCAGCCTTCGTGTGCCCTACATCATTGCAATTAAAGCAGCGATTTTCCTTTCGCGCTTTAATATACTGCTCTTTCTTCTGGATTTCGATGTCTCTTTTCTTCTTGGATGGTCGCGGTTTTTTAGACCAATGACCACCCTGTCCTTCCTGGTCCGTCCTATCCCCTTGTTTATCATTGCAGAACCCTTTTCTTTTAAGGTCTGACCTCCTCTTTTCACTACCCTCGGCCCTGATAGAACCACCACGCGCACTACGGCGCTTGATGTCATCGAATATCTGCGCGTACTTAATTGCCCCTGCTAAGTCTTTAGGCTGTAAGGGCTCTATGTACTCAAGGTAATCATCTTTGAGGCCTCTCTTAAAGCCTCACAATGTCTGGAATGCATCGATTCCCTTTAGCTTGAGTACTATCTCCCTATAGTCTAAGATGTACTGAGTTAGGGATTTGTTCTCCATCGAGCACTTGTCCCATAACTCCTAGCTTCTCTCTACCTCATTAACAGGCAAAAATTCTTTTCGAAACATCGTTTCAAACTCCGTCCAAGTGGCAAGACGAGTTGTCAAACTCATCCACCACTTGTACGCTTTGCCGGTTAATGAGAGGCTAGCCTCTATACGGGCTGTATACGGCTGTATACGGCTAGGCTGCTATCGCAGCGCGTGTAAATCTGACCACTTCGCTAGAAATATATTGACCGAGTCCTTGTTTCTCTCCTTCTCCTCGCCACACAAAAAATCAAATAAGTAATATAGCTCAAACACGAAACAAATATTATGAAATATAACCATTACTTGCTCTGAGAAGTAATACTACACAGATTGTATCTACTACTGAAAAGGTGTGAAGGTGTAGTTCTCTGCAAAATCAATCACAAAGACGACCACACCAATAGGAAACTCTGCCAGGCATGCTCGAAATTGATGATCCTGCCACTTGGCACAATGACTGTGAACTTCATGATGTGCAATTGCTCTCCACACAAGGCATCCTATGGAGCTGGGCATCCGCCATGCATGCACATAAAAGAGAGTGGATGAAATCACGAGGACTACGAGGCAACTCTCTATACCCACTAAGAGAACAGAACACATCATAAAAAAATTTAAACTCAACATGCCAGCGACAACATGTGTCACGCTGACGTGAGTACCTCATAAACTAAGGCTTACACCTCTCAAATGACCTTTGCCCAATTTTAAGCTCTTGATACGATGCCACAAATTGAGAATACAACTATGTTTGGGTCATTTCAAGAAAGCAAGCACCGTGCTCAATGCACACTCCTCTTGTCACTCTCTTACGCAAAGCTTTCTTGAAAACTGGCGAGGCATGACAATTCTCTTCCCAAAAACTTTCTATCAAGGCTTTAGTGGTTTCATCTAGTAGGAACAACGAACACTTTGTAGCACCACCATGCCAGCTCTCCTCTCTCTTCAACCTCCAATGTCAGAAAGCGCCCTGCAGTTGGCCATGTTGGGCAGATCGATCAAAGCATCAAACACGCATGCCTGTGTGATGAAGGCGTGAGGTCTTTGAAATAGGTATGGAAGATTGCATGGACACGACGATGCGCCCCTGACTTTGATAGTTCTTTCCTATCCACACTATGGGTACCTAAAGGAGGGGGGGTGGGTTCTTGTGGAAGAGAAGGGGGCTCAGGGGTTCATGTGGATTATCTAAACTAAGGGGTAGTGGGAGAGGAAGTGGAAGAGGAGGAGCAAGGCTTGGATCATTGCACGGAAGGTGTTGCTCATTGTCGTGCTCTCCACTCTCTCTTTCTCTCACAAGCTACTCTTTTTCTCTCCTCCTCTTGAACTCGGTGGACAGGGGAAGTCTAGTTCTATCACGTTTTCGACTCCTACGACTTTGAGAACCCATTCTCAAGAAGGAAGCTAAGAGAGTAAAAATTATGAAGGCTCAATGATGGGATAGTACTAGAGATAAGTGTGGGATAGTACTAGAGATATATGATTATATAGGAAAAATATGTTATCCACTTCAAATCTCATTGGATTTCCTATCTAAGATTGATTTGATAATTAAGATAAACATAAAGATAATTAAAGATAAACTATTATCCACTTAAAAATTAATATTATTAATAATATTTATTAACAAGTCTAAATATTTATTATTACTAGATATATAAATATATCTTGTGTTTTATAATTATATAACTATATTTTCTTTTATAATGTATTTTTTTTAAATTTTATTCAAAGGTTTATCCTACACATAAATATTTTCAAGAAATATGAAATTTAAAAAATTATTATTTTTAAATTAAATAACATGAACTTTAAAAGTAATATTATTTATCTAATTCTAAAATATAATCCTTTAAAATTAGTGATTTTAAATTCTTTTATATTAATAAGTTATATATATATTTTTTATTTAAAATTTTATATTTTATTTTTCTAAATTACTAAATTAACTTTTTCAAAAATATGTTTTTAAAAAATATAGGGAGGTGGGAACGAGGTCCCATGTGTCACATGCGTGCATGATACGTGGCATTTTCTTGACATGTGACACTATTATGTGGCTGATGTGGCAATTCCATGATGTGGCATGCCAGGTCACCAAGTGTAAGGTGGCATGCAAAGGTGGCAAGAAGATGTGGCATTAATGATGACTAGGATGATGAGGTGGGGAGTCAACTAGGTTGACCATGTTGACATGGAGGGTGGAGGTGGCAAGCTACTTATATGGATCCTCTTGAAGTTGATGTGAATATAAAGTGGCATGCATATATAAGATTTGTGTCTACCACCCAAGCCTCACACATGGAATAATATCTAGGCTTTGAAGTTTACCAAGCCTAGATTTCCAAACCTAACTAGGATTGGTTTTAGACTTGAAAAGGGGAGAGTGGACACAATATGGGAATTTTCACTTGGGAGGATTAAAAATGGACCTTCCCATACTCAAATTTTTTAAATAAATTCATGGAAACAAGTTTATTGATCCCTAGAGTTTTTAGATTGAAAGATTCAATATTTGATTTTCTAGAATCAAATTACAATTGATTTAATGGTGGGCCTCTAACAATCATAACAAATTTTTCAAAGTAAATCTACAAAAATCCAACCGTTAGATCTGTAATTTTACCTTATACCCACATTCTACTAATCTTCCCTAATCTAATCATTACTAGATCCATACAAATTGAGCATTTTAAATGGTAGATGTGGTGGGAGGACAAAATAGTATATTTTTTAATAATTCTAATGTCTTTTAAATAATATAGAAAATAATAGAACACATCAAAAATTACTCGATAAATCAAGTTAAGCTCTATGTTATTTGAATTTGTGATATTCAAAGTGGAAACATTATATGAGTAATAATGTAAAAGTTATAGGTAATTTACTCACATTTAGTGTACCTGTCTAAACCTCTACCAGAGCCTGTATACAATTTTGGTTCCCAAAGAAAATGAGATTTGCAATTATTTGATATTCAATCAGATTATAGTTTTAGGTGCCCAACTTTGCATATAATGTTTCATTATAAGACCTTGAAGTGAAACTCCTTGGCTAACTAGAAGAGATTGGCTATTCTTCTTGAAAAAATGCATGTTTGCAGGCTAAAGCCAAGGGCGCCCACTAAGTGAAACTAGATAACCTCATCTTGCAACCACCCTATGGCCTATTTTCCCCCACACATGAGTATTTACGAGATACTTTATTCCAATTAAGGCCATAGCCTCCAAAAACACAAAAAGGGTGCTTTTCTTGCATGACACTCTCTTATCTTAAAAAATAGAGTGCCCATAAATTGAGGCTCGGGTTTAAAGCATATCACGCTTTACAAAATATTAAAGATAGTCTATGCTTTTTCAAAATATCCATATGGAATATTCCTTAGAATCTCAAAGAGCTTAAAAGGCCCAAAAGTGAGTCCAAATTTTTCCTAATGTGAAGGAGAGAGGGGTCCTCAGGATTCCTCTTCTCGCATGTGAACCATGTGGATATCATGTAGACTGGTCCTTTTTTTGGTAGCAACCCGGCTGGTTGTGTAGGGGTGGGTAGAACCTCCCTCACTCTAAATGTAGGATCAGACATTGTCTTAGAACAACCACTGGTTTTCAAGAATGTACCCAACACTTGTTTCCATTGTGGCTCAAAGGGCCACTTCAACTACCCCATCAAGTTTCCCCCACCACATCTAGGACCCGTTTAACAGCTGACCCCAAAAGAGGACAGCCAAGGCTTTCAACAGGTAGGTAGAAGAGGAAAGGTAGTAAATCATAATCAGACCCCCACGAATCCCCCTAGAAGATTCAACCACAATAGATTTCCTTATCTTCTAGTAGATCTAACAGACCCCTCCCAAGTCAGAAAGGACTCATCAAGTGAAGATGAAGATGAAGAAGCCCCGAGCAAACAGCTCCAGGAGGACAGTGATCTAGAAAAGGAAGTTGAAGACATGGACTTCCACGATGCATCCAAAGTCAATCTAGACCCAGGCCCTTCTTAGGCTGAAGAAGAATCTCTCCCTTTAGAGAGCAAGAAGTCTCCCTCCTTGTCAGTAGTAAAATAGGTCCTTAGAAAAAACGAGAAGTCTAAGATTGACCACATTGCCTTGAAAAGAAGGCAATCTCAGGTAGGAGGAATGGCTTCTCCAATCCCTTCAAAGAGAAGAGACCTCAAGAGTCGTCCGAACCCCCCCCCCCCCAAAAGAATAAAATAAAGTAAAATCAGAAGTTATCACTGAATTTAATACTTTATCCTACAATACTAAAGGATTAACTGATGGCAATAGAGCTAGGGTAACCCAAATTAACCTTCAAGCTATCGTAATCTGTTTCTAAGAAGTCAAAGCTGCAGGCCACCAACTGATGAAAAAGAACCTGGAGCTAGTTTCCAAACAACATAACTGGTTTAGCTCTAACCATACCCAGGGCGGAGGTGGTACTTCTATAGGGCTTCACAACTTATGGATGCCTTTCTATATGAGTCATGAGAGAGAGTCCCTTAGTAGATGGATAGCTATTAATCTGCAGCTACAGGGAGGGCATTTCTATGCCGAATGGTAAGCAAACATGTCTTCAACAATTTGCTGATGATACGAATGGTCTCATTCATAATGATGCAATCTCTATTTCTGCATTTTGGAGATGTCTGCAGGTTTTCTACCTAGCTTCAGGATGAATTATTAACCATTCCAAAATAGGGATAAAAACGATGCTTGAAGAGCCTTCGATATGGCTAATGGACCAAGGCTGTACGGTTCTCTTGGAGGAAGGACAAATATTCAGACTCCTTGGGATCCCAATGGGATTCGGGAGTGTCTATGCATCAAAGATGGACTTGGGTTCTTGACAAAATACAGAATACATTCAATAAATGGTCTGGCATGCAACATAATTTGGCTGGTAGAATAGTTGTCCTAAAACACATTTTATTCCTCGTTGCCCTATACTTCTTGGCATGTTGGTGTCCCACTAACTCAGGCTTAAAACAATTGGAGAAACTATGCAGGAATTTCTTATGGTCTGGAAATGCTGAAGAAATCAAATTCCCCAAAGTGGCTTGGAATGCATGTACACAACTGAAAAATCAGGGGGTTTGGGTCTGCCAAATATCACAGACATTGTTGACCGTATGGTAACCAAGTGGATTGTTCGAAGTTTTTATATGCCAGATGCTGATTGGGCAATTCTATTACATTGTAATCTTGACCAATTCAGTCTGGCAGAGTTTCCTAGGTGGAAAAAACTACCTTTGATGACGCTTTTTTAAAATCCAATCACCATCAAACCTCAGGGAAGTGCACTGGGGTTAAATACATATGGCAAGCATGGAATAAATACAAACAAGAAATTGTACTGCACAGAAATACACGGAAACATGCCCACATTGTATACTTGGACTCCATCTAGTTCTCTTCATCTAGTTGGACTTCATCTAGTTCTCTTCATCGCTGTGAACATTTCTACATAGCACTAAAAAGATGCCTTTAAGCTCCATGAAAAAGGCATACATATATGGGAATATATATGGAACAGATTTGAATGCAGAGGGCTTACAAAACAAGAGCTAAAATATCTCTTCAGAGTATCACATGAAGACACTCTCTTGATTCACAGTAGAATGCAGTTCTAGCCTAATGATGGAAAGGCTCAGATCCAACTCAGGGGGCCTTTTACGCGCAAAGCTTTTGCGTGGAAGTTTAAATCAAAGATGGAACATCCTCTAGGTCAAGAAACATTGGGGTTTCAAATACAAAAACATAAGTTCACCCTTCATCGCGCGAAAAAATCGTGTTTGCTTTGGCTAGTTTCCCATAAAGCCCTATGAGTGCCCAACGTTTTGGGTACGAAAGTGGTGTATGTCCAAGATGTCATGATGTACTGGAAACAATGGAGCATATGTTTCTAGGTTGTGCCCATAACATAGAAACTATTAAATTTTTGAAACAATGTGTAAGCCCTATACATAACTGACAACTGTCATGGCAAGAAATCCTTCTGGGACAACAGATTAAATGCTCTGTTCTCTGGAATGTCATTCGTGTTCAATATCTCTGGAGTGTTTGGATTCATAGGAATAACTGTCTGTTTAAGAATGCACAGAGCAACTTGATGCACGGACTGAGATCTGAACTGCATGTGCAAATGATGACGCTGCATAGAGCGAGCATGAAGGCGTGTGAAGCGTAGTACACAAAAAATGCAACAAAAGAGACCATGCAGATGACTAAGGCGAAAGAGGACTTTCAAGAGAAAATCAAGGAAATCCAATATGGAAGGAAATTTCAGGATGGTCTAATGGCCGATGAAGAGTCAGTGAAATGTTGAAGAAGGGACACATCCCTGCAACATGCCTTTAGTTCAATTTTCATTGAGGGTCTCCTAAATTCCTTTTGAACCTTTACTATGAAGGGTGATTTGGCTCAAAATTAAATCACTCTAACATACCCCAACTCTCAAATCGATGGGACAACTATCGATGGAAAAAAGGAAGAATCAATGGCTTCTGCGAGGGAGTATGGCTTCATCAAGACCTAACCGATGGGACAACTATCCATGCAAAAAAGGAAGAACTAATGGCTTCTGTGATGAGGAGTATTGATGGCTATAAGACCCCACGTGCCTAATTGATTTTCCTTACTTGCAAGTGTCTTTCTTAGACTCCTAGGATATATACATACTAGTGCTTTTGCACGTATACATGGATAAATATTGGTCACATAGGTCCTCGCCTTTGGATTGTTATGGTGGTGTCATTGTCACAAAACAAGCATCACTGTAAAAGTAAATTTCTTCATTAGTGTCAGATAGGATCGATAGCTTTGAGATTACACGCGATCCACTGCAATTTTTGACACGTCGATCGAAAAGTAAACTAGAGAAAATAAGTAAAGTAGGGACAACGGTCGGCCACCATACTTTGGCATGTTGGATCAAAAAAAAAAGCACATAATAGATGAGGGAAAAGTGCATCGCCTTGTCATCAAGATATAAAGTGTAACATTCAGACCAAAATTCATCATTGATAGCACTTCTACTAGAGTTTTTAAAGGACTCTCTTGGATTTGTATTTTCTCACTTATGATTTATTTGGATATATTATACATATAACTTACTATTATTATTTATAATGCATTATGCACACAAGTAGGTGACTCGTGCATCCATGCCATATAACTTACTATTATTATTTATAATGCATTATGCACACAAGTAGGTGACTCGTGCATCCATGCCATATCACAAAAAATACTTTCCCAAGTGTGAAATACTATACTTTCATTATTATTTATAATGCATTATGCACACAAGTAGGTGACTGGTGCATCCATCCCATATCACAAAAAATACTTTCCCAAGTGTGAAATACTATCCTTTCATTTGGAATTTCAAAGATCTAAAAATTTTCCCTCTATGGGGCCACTTAGAGAGAGAATATATGAGTACCCAATTTTCTAATACATTAATTAATTAGTTTGGGAGGGAGAACTTTAGTAGTAGGACCTTACGTAATTTAAGTTAATGGACCCTTAAAAAAGGTGTCATGAAGATAACGTGTGTGCACGTTGGAGTTGGAGGAAGGCCATGCTAAACAAGAGCATGGGTTTCCCGTGAGAGAGAGAGACTCACGTTGCGAAGGAGAGACGCAGCGATGACGTTCCAAGGTTGTTTTTTTGGCAGTTCGCATTGCCTGAGTATGCCGGCGTTGTTGTTGTTGTTGTTGTTGTTGTTTTTTGTTTTTTGTTTTGTTTTTTTTGGCTATTCACGTAATCATGTACGGGAGATGCTGCAGAGCTATAGAGAGAGGCTGCGGCAGGATGGGGCGAGACGAAGAGAGCGACTGGGGTTGCGGACAGATACAAATTGAATACTAAGGTTTGAACCCTTGGGAAATTTGGTAGACCAAAACATGCCCAATTACCCAACCGCATTACCCCCTCCTCTCAAAAAAAAAAAAAGGAAGCATAGAATTGAACAATTAACGCCAATGGAATGGACAGGGAGTGAAATCACATGTTATTTAGGCAAAATGCACATTTCTGTATCACAGTATTGGGGATGGGAGCTGGAGTCCCAAACCCCGTTGTGTTGAATGAGGTAGAGAGAATGTCCGCTTGCTGTGATGGCCAGACGATTCTAAGAGGCGTCTTCTTCTTCATTCTCAGAGAGGGCATCCTGGAGGAGGATTTCGAGCGCTTGCTCCATGAGGGCAGGGCTGGTCCGTATCATGGCCACACAGAACTGGTGGAGATCTAGCTCACTGCGGCCGCCCGTGTCGCCCAGCCTGATCATGTCCCGGAGCTCGCGGTCGCTCATGGGCGGGAGGCCGAGCCTGGGGGCGTTGCGCTTCAGGCTGGGCAGGCTGATGGTTTGAGTGGCCGGGTCAGCCAGGAGCTGGAAGCCCTTGGCCAGCTCCTGCATAAGGCCTTGACCTCCCAGCTTCTCCGCCATCACGGGTAGGAAGTCCTGGAAGACAAGCTCAGAATTCATGGTTTGGCTTGACAGCTATTACGAAATGAACGAAGGTGCAGCAGGAAGACGGGAATGAAGAAGGCGGAACCATTCCGTAGAGTAGCCCCGCTTTTATAATGCTGCTTTGCAACTGTAGTGCCAGGCCAGTCTCCAGCTAATAAGCTAGAGATGAGGGCTCACACCGGCCGTGTGAGTAAGCATCTGCAGCCGCCCTTGCTACCTTGTAAGCATATTGGCGATGGAAGCTGCCCAGCACGCACTCACGTACATTCTCCGCAGCTTCCTAGTCACCATACACACATGGTCAACTCAAGCCACTTGGCGTGAAAACAAAGAATAGCTGTCAAGTCTTACTAGGACATCTTTGAACTTTTAAGGACGTCGTTTATATAATACACCTTTGAGTAACAATATATATTAAGCCCATAGACAATGTGTCCCATCAACAAGATTAATATAAACCTCACCCCTTTTCAAGGGCCATATGGACCATGTGATTGAGAAACTTATTCTCCACATCATAAAGAGAGGCTGATACCACTCTAGAAAATAGGCATTGTTCTGTGGACTAAGCAACCACGCTTTCTTTTTAGGTGGAGTTGTCTCTAGTATTTTAGTGGGAACCATGTACCCCATAATATTACTACAAATATTATTACAATGATATTACAACTAATAGAGGGCGAACCACTTACCCTAACCCCCCTTCCCCTTATAAGAAGCTAATGACTTAGGTTGTTGGAAGGGCGATCCAATACAATGCAATGTGCTTGGATGTATTCATTCCTCTATGATGAAAAATTGATCAGACGGCCTTTGATTATCTTGGTCCAAGAGAAGGAGGTTGTTATAATGTTGAAGTAGCAGTCACTTTACAAAATTTAGGAGACATACACATTTTCTTTGAAACTCTAGCATAGATAACATTGTCTAGTTTTTCTAACGAGGTGATTTTTTTGGAGTAGATACATATGAACTAATATCCTATTTATCATCAAGATTTTTCCCATGTGTTTCTAGCTAAGGATATCAAGACACTCAAGTAGAGATCATAATAAAGAAAACTTACAATACATTAATTATTAATAATAGCATCATCAAAAAACACAGTTATCTTTTTTTTGTAGACAATACAAGCAAGAAAGAGGCAAGTCTTCTATAGTACAAATTTATAATCGAAGGTGGTAATTGAAACCTTGGATAAATATTCTTGAAAGTTGTAAAAAGACGTTACATCTTTCTCTAACAAAGGAAAAATTTGATAAAGAAGGGAGTCCCACACACTACACAAACACAAAAGAGATGGTTCATGCTTGAAGCTCATCTCTTTTTTAAGCATCTTTCATGTGTTCATGATAATCTAGGGCGTATAAATGTCTTTCACAAGTTTGTAATTACTAGCAGGCTATTTTGTTGAGGTGGGATTGTAGGCTGTAGGCTGTATGTAAGAGCACCCATTGGATCTATTAATTTGTCCCTCTTCTAGCTAGTATCAGCTTAAAGAGCTAGTGCCAAATTAACTAGGTTGGTGGCAATATGATAAACCTACCTACACGTGCTCCTATTATGTTTCTCATTCAACGGAGTAGCCCGCTAGTGATTGCACAAATACAATCGGAGACGGTTCATGCTCGAATCTCATCTCTTTTTAAAGAAATCTTTCACGTGTTCATGATAATCCGGGGCATATGAATGTATTTCTCAAGGTTTGCAATCACTAGCGGGTTACTCCATTGAGGTGGGATTGTAGGCCTAAGAACACCCATTGGATCTAGTAATTTCTCCCTCTTCTAGCTATCACCTTAAAGAGCGAGTGCCAGATTAACTAGGTTGTTGGCAATATCATGAACCTACCTACATGTGCTCTTATTATTTTTCTCACTCAATAGTCTTATCTACACTAACAAGAGGTTAAGTCACTTTCTCACTATCCAAATATGAATCCTAGATTCAAACTTCTTAGATTAACTTGACTATCTACTTGTAACTTAGGTGAACAAGTGTGCGAGCGCAAGTGCGATGTGTTTGGAAGCACAAGCACGTGTGAGTGTGAGTGGGAGGTGGTTACAAGCATGAATTTGAGTGTCAGTGTCAGTGTGAGGTAAAATTGGGTGTGTATTGAATGTTGTGCAAGATGAAATGTTGTGTTTACTTATCCAAGCATGAGGAGCTAAGTCTTCTCTAATCCACTCTCCTCCTTTCATCTCGTTGAAGGGTTCTCATTTAAGAGCTATGCCTCCTTATGTCTACTTCTTCCCCAATCAATATTGGACTCCCATAGAACTTTCCACAAATCAACCCCACACTTGGATATTTCTTTACCATTGTATTCCCATAAAACTTTCCACAAATCAACCCCACACTTTGATATTTCTTTACCATTGTATTCCCATAAGACTTTCCACAAATCAGCCCCTACTTCCTCTTTTCCATCTCCTCTTCCTCTCCTATGCATACCTCTCTTTTATCTCCCTAGCTCCATTCCCTTCCCATGCCCATGCTTCACTCCACCCTAATCTTGTGATTTCAACCCAATGTTTGCCCTTCATCGCTGAGAAGAGAGAAGTTAATGTAAGCTTCTCCTACTCACATACACCTTAAATCTTAAGTAAATCCGAAAACGTAAGCAAAAATACAATAAGATAAGAGCACATATAAAATTTAGAACACTCACAAGTACCATGGAAGCTAGAAATTCCAAGAGCTCTACACAATAAAGAAGCACCCACAAGAGGGAAAGAGGGCATGAGAGCTCCCAAAGTTTAAATGACCATGTAAAAGTGTATTGAGCTTTGAAATTTTGAATTGTATAAAAATTAAGTTAAGGTTGTTGGTTCACACTTTTCCACCGCCCAAAACTCACTTATTCCTCAGTCTAATCTCTAGCTCTTTATTATCCTAGCTTCTAATTTAGGAAAAATGTCTAGGCACATCCTCGGGTCTTTAGCCATTAGAAACTCATCTTTAGTCAATATCAACCTTCAATCTACCTTGAATGATCATATTTGACCTTGTATTGGTGCTTTTAACCATGTGGACTTGTCTTGGGTGCTCATCCATGAATTAAATGCTACTACGCATGTGTTTAATCCTTAGTTTTGTAATTTACACACTTTAATCTTGTAGCTAATCCTTGCACCCTTGGCACACATTAACCTTATAGTTGATCCTTACGTCCTTAGCACTTTCATTGATTGTTTCTTATGTTCATCACCTTTGACTATGACTCGATCAAAGTGTGTTGACCAAGTTAACACTACCCCCTTCCTAGTTGATATTTGGGTTGTGCTATCAAATGATGAAGTGATATCAAATGATGAAGCTTGATCTAAATGTGACCGTAACACTTATGTACAGTCATGTCATGATCCTTGTGTCCTTATAGTTGATCCTTGCATCCTTGGAACTTTTATTGATTACTTTTATGTTAACCTTTAACCATATTTTGTGTCTTTAGGTGCTCTTGGAGAAACCCCATAGAAAACGTGAGATGGAGCACCATATCTCGCTCGAATAACATCCGATGATGGTGCCGAAATTTTGTGTCTTTAGGTGCTCTTGGAGAAACCCCATAGAAAACGTGAGATGGAGCACCATATCTCGCTCGAATAACATCCGATGATGGAGCACCATATCTCGCTCGAATAACATCCGATGATGGTGCCGAAATTTGCAAGTGTGTGGTTCCCCCCACACACTTACAAAGTTCGGTCACATCGGATGTCATTCGAAATGATGAGAGATTGAGAAAACCCATATTTTATGCATTTGGGCCCACTTGGAGAAACCCACGTAAAAAACACGAGATGGAGCATCGTATCTCACCCAAATGATATCTAATGGTGATCAAACTTTACAAGTGTGTTGAGAGGGCTACTCCCCAAACACTATACAATCTCAGTATATATAAGCCATTGTTAGTCTGATATGTCTCTCCATGCTCTACAAATTTTTGGATATTGTGATTGTTCTTTCTTAGGATCAGAGTGTCAACTAATGAGTTTCCCAACATGCAACACCTTAGTTGTTTTTTTGAGCTAGGGTCTTCATAGTAGCATAGGATATGTTATTCCAACATCCATTATGATAAATGTTGCTTGGAAATCTACTCCTTTTACGCTAATTACACCTGCTGAATTATTCCTAAGAGCTGCATTGTTCTTTGATCTGTCATTCTTACTCGAAAAGGAGCCTCTTTTAACTTCTATAACTTTACCTTCCTCCAAGCTTGTTCATTCATGATGATGTCATGTATCATCAATGTTGACACCTTTTTTGACCCTTTGTGTTTCTTTCATAGCTTACGTTGGGGGTTGTGTTGTGGTGAATTGGTGGACTTTGTTGACCAATAGAGAATAGGATCCTTTGGTAGTTCCCTCTCATGTTCCTCCATCTTACCCTTTCCTTCTCGTAGTTCTCATAGATTGGCTAGCCTTTTTAGCTAAATCCCCTTGCTCTGGCAAGTGATCTAGACAACTTGGTGCCATTCAAATTCGAAGAATTAAAGAACAGACTAGACATTAGCACAGTACAATGTGATGAATTCGGAGAAGGATGATGTAAAGTTCACACAGGGACTAAATACAAAGGGGAATTAAGACATTAGCATGGTACAATGTGATGAATTCGAACAAGGGGTGATGTAAAGTTCACACGGGGACTCAAGACAAAGGCCTATATATAAGATATATCATAGCAACAAAGCACAATGACAAGGAAAAATTGCATTTCCTTATCACATTAGAATATGAAGTGTCACGATCACATTGAGATCAAGCTTCATTATTCAAGGGACTAGATGTTAACTAGGTTGGTCAATGCTTTGACTAAGTCAATAGAGTCAAGGTTAACATAAACAAAAATCAAGGAAGGGAGTGATGTTAAGTTGGCATGCTTTGACCAAGTTAATAAAGTCAAAGTTAAAGGTCAATGCTTTAACTTTTTTACCTGAGTCAACATGATTGCTATTGACTAAGTCATTTATACAAGCGTCCAAGCCATTGCCTAGTTTGACATAGCCCATGGAGAGGCTAGTGAAAGACAAAGCCTCTACACAAATACGTAAGAAGTCAAACAAAAGGGATCTGGAATTGCCTAGACCTACTCCACAACACCAAAGAAACCAAGAGTGGAATAGACCCCGAAGAGCACCTCAAAAGGGTTAGATCAAGCTAAGCTCAAGAAGAAAAAGCTGATACTAATGGGAGTAGACCTTGTTATGGTCTCAAAATTAGACTAAAACTCATAGAGAACCCTCTCTTAGGATCCATCACAAAAGGGGAAGGGCAAGGAGTCTAAAGTACACACACCACCAAAGAAACACCATTAAAGAAGATAGCTAAGCCTAGTAGTAGAGTAGCCATCATGAAAAACAGGTAGCTCGCACCGAGAAGGAACCATCTAAGGCTAACATAGCACCTATGCCCATTCTTGCACCTGCAAGACTTGGCCCTCTTTACCCTACTTCTCTATTTACAAATATGGGACCACTCCTCTAATGCCAAGCAAACTACATAAAGGATAGCAAAAGATGCATGTGGCTAGCAACATGGCCTATGAGAGCCAACGACTTATTACCCATTGACAACCAAGCACGATATATCAAGTTGATCCAACACTATGAGACCCAATGGTGGCTAATCACCCATGGATAATCTGACATCCAAGCACAATGTATCGAGTTAAACCAACATTGTGCGGCCTAATTGTCTCAAATGCATGTCATCAAGGCACAAATGGTTATAGAAAAATGCGAGTGCTACTACATGAGAAGTTTAGGAAGCTGGGTACATCATGCGTGGCTAGGTGAGCATCTCTAAGTCCCAATTAGACTTGCGAATGTGTGTGCATAGGTCTAGGAACATGCATCAGAGATACGAATGTGTGTGGCCAAGAAAGGTAGGAACATGTATGGCTAGGTTTGATCTAGAAACGTGTGTTCCAAGATAAGAGCGTGCATAGCTAGTTCTTGAGAATGTGCACAATACTAAGTGAACGCAAGTAGCAAGGTGTCTGTGGACTTGTGAATGTTGTACATTCAGAAGAAAGAACATGTGTTTCCACTTTGGCACATCCGTACGTAATTCTAACATGTCTACCACTTGTAAGTGGTGGAAGTCTGGGCTGATGGTCAGTTTCTAACCATTTTTATCATAATGGTCATTTATGATCTTTCTTTAATGACAATGGTGGAGAGCCCACTTGGCACTATAGATCACCTGTGTGATTGCACTGTATGAGATGGCCTTCTCCTCCTAGAGTGGCTAGCCGGAAGAGAAGAGCATCCTCCTCTTTTGTGCTTCTTGACTTTCGCTTCCCATTTGAGATGAGTTTATACTTCGCCATTATGGTTGTTTTTTGGTAACTAATAGAAGGATCTTTTTTTGGAAAAAAAATTAACCTTTTCACATTAGGCCTTTCTCTCAGGAACTTGCCACACAAAAGAGAATAAAAGTACCAAAATTGCACAGAATAATCACGAATAAATATTTAACTCCAAACAAATAACAGATTCAAACATATTACACATAGACATGGAGATAAACATGGAAGATAAACCATAGACTTGAAAGCTATGCGCAAAATAAAACATCACCATCAATCAACAAGGATTGGGTTAAATCTCCTCCTCAAGCGTGCTGGCTCCTTGCACGACATGAGTATTTAATCATGTATTTCTCAAAAAATAGCCCTTGAGCCAATTGTGAAGCTTTTTGCCAAAAATAGGACTCTTTTTACAAAAATAATCAATCCTTCTAGAGGATGTTCACACACATCTAGTGTGTTACACTAAAAACAATAGTGAACCTCTAGTTCACACGCCTTACACCCGTGCACATCGAGGTGCGTAAATATACGAGTGCAAATAAATGGCACATGGCCAACCAACAATGATGAAGTATAACTCATAAATGTCGAGGCGATGTAAACGCCCATGCACATGACAAAATCCGAGCGACACCTCGTTCGGTGACCCTCGCACAAGTACCTCGCCTCATTCAGCATCCTCGTACTCATCACCTATACTCATCAACAAGTCAACATGTTAGGTGAGGCAATCAAACACCAATATCAACAACACTAGCATGCGTACACATGGCATCACCCAATCACAGCATATATAGCATAGACCCGCAAAGCATATACCAATCACACTTACAATGTAGTATTTAATATGACATCACTCACGATACTAATTGCAAGCATGGCACAATGGTCGGATGGGCGTCCCCAATAGACCATAGAGGGCCAATAATGTAACATCCCTCTTGCTCGGGTTAGCAACTGACCTCAGTTGCGTATTTGATAGGAGTGTATTAAGTCAGGGTATGTGCGAAAAAATCGCTCGGGCATCCAACGAGCATCTTTTCTCAGATGGTTCTTGAAGGTCAAAAGATATCTATTATAAACATTGCCAGTTCTAGTAGTAGTCTACTCATGGTCAATAATTTCATCGCTCTTCATCATCAACTAGCTCTCGAGGTTCTTCATAAACAGGATGAGTAGGGATTGGTCCTTTAAAGGGTCTCAATAGACTAATATGAAAAGAGTTATGAATCCTCCAATGGGATGGAAGATCTAGTCTATAAGCCAGGTCATTGATTTTGTCGACTACCTGGAAAGGACCATATAATCGAGGTGCTAGTTTGACAACAGGATTCTTTTCTACACTTTTAAGTCTCCTCTTTTCTATCCTCAAAAGTACATGGTCTCCTTTTTTAAAAATAATGGGTTTCCTTTTCTTATTGGCCTGTTTTACATACTTTTCTTGAGCCTTCCTAATAGCCTCTTTAACTTGGTCATGAATAGAGCTAAAGTCTCTAGTGAATTCATCAGTATCTTCTATAGTGTGGGAAAGACGAGTCATTGGAGTGGGAAGGGTCTTCCCATACACTATCTCAAATGGTGCCTTTGTAGTGGCAGAGTGAGGAGTGTTATTGTAGGCAAATTGGAGAATATGTAAATATTTATCCCATTGCCTAGGCTGTGAGATGAAACATAGGTTCTAAGAAGGTCTAGAATAGTGCTATTGGTCACTTCAGTCTGGCCATTGGATTCAGGGTGAAAAGCAGTATAGAAATCTAATTTTGTGCCTGAATTATCAAACAATGTCTTCCAAAAATCGCTACAAAATTTAGAATCTCTATCTGACACAATGACTTTAGGCAAACCATGATGCACAAATATATGCTTTAAAAATAAATGAGTAGTCAGTTTCTTTTTACATGCAATGAAATGAGCCTGTTTGCTAAATCTATCAACTACTGTCCAAATCATGTCATTCTAATTAGCAGTAAGCGGAAAACCAGTTATAAAGTCCATTGAAATTTGTTCCCATGGTTCATTGGGAATTGGGAGTGGCATAAGTAATCCTTGAGTCTTCCCGTTATAGCTTTTAATCTTCTGGTAAGTAATGCGTTCGGCTACAAACTTGGCTATATCTTTCTTCATAGATGGCCAATAAAAGTCTCGGAAAATGGTCTGTAAAGTAGATGATACTCCTCTATGCCCTGCATATGGGGGTTGGTGCAACTCCTCCAAAACAGACTGTCGAAAAGGTCTCGTGATGCATAATCTCCTCTGAAAGAAGAGATATCCATCATGATAAGAGTAATCTGAGTGGGGAGTCCACCCATTATCTCTCATTCGGGTCCAAGTGTCTGAAAAGTCTAAGTCTTGGTCATAAGAGTCTTTCATAGCATCAAAAGTCGAGCTATCTACAGCCGTGATGTGATGAACACTAGGCTGTCGACTAAGGGCATTAGCGACTACATTCTCTTTTCCAGGCTGATTAGAGAATAGTAGGCTGGAAACTCTGAATAAAAGCAGCCCATTTGATGTGTTTATCACATATTAAAGGCTAGGTGAGTAGGTGCCTGATACTCTGCTGGTCTGTTTTAATGATGAATTCTGATCCCATCAAATAGTGTTTCCAAATCTTTAGGGCATGGAATACAGCAGTTAATTCTTTGTCATAAGTGTTGTACTTGCACTCGGGGGGTCTAAGCTTCCTACTCTCAAATGCTATGGGGTGACCATCTTGCATTAATACTGCCCCTATGCCTGTACCACTAGCATCAGTCACAACAATAAAGAAAGGTCTAGCAAAGTCTAGTAATTGCAGAATTGGTGCTTTAGTGAGTGCTTCTTTTAAAGCATTAAAAGATTTTTCCTGTTTATCAGTCCACACATACTTGTTTGTTTTCTTTAAAAGAAAAGTGAGATAATGAGAAATGTAAGCAAAATTCTTTACAAAACGTCTATAGTAACTGCACAAACCAAGAAATGATCGGAGTTCATGAATATCTTTGGGTATCGGCCAAGTCACTATAGTCTCTATCTTTTTGGAGTCCACACGAATACCATCAGTAGAAACAATGTGACCAAGGTATTCAATCTCTGTCTGAAAGAAAGAGCTCTTTTCAGGATTGAGATACAACTCATTCTCTTTTAAGAGATTAAACACTATCTCCAGATGTTTCTCATGCTTACCAATACTATCACTGAATACAAGAATGTCATCGAAGAAAACTACCACAAAGTTCTGATATTTGAGGAAGATGCAGTTCATCATGCGGCTAAAAGTAGCCGGAGCATTAGTGAGTCCAAAGGGCATACAAAAGAACTCATAATGACTCGTCTGCGTCCTAAAAGCAGTCTTGTATATATCTTCCTCTACCATCCTCATTTGGTGGTATCCGGATTTCAGGTCTATTTTAGTGAATACCTTTGCTCCTCGCAATCTATCTAGAAGATCGTCCACTCGAGGAATAGGATATCTGTTTTTTATTGTGATTTTATTCAGGGCTAATGCATAGACGGTAGGTTCCATTCTTCTTTTTGACTAGAAGAACTGGAAAGAAAACAATCAGAAAACTGAGAAAGGAAGGAATCATGTGAAGTGTCCTTGGGAGGTGGTTCATGAGCAGTAATCTCATTCACAAAGACGAGAAATGTCTTCTCCCTCTTCCTCAGTGCTCTCTTAGCCTGGGTATGGCTAAGGAAAGGTGCACTCCTGTCTTCCATCATTCCCCTAATACACAAATGCTGATCATTGAACATGAAATACAATGAATGTGTGTCATAATCAATATATGGATTATACTCGTGTCGCCATGGCATGCCAAGAATTACATCTACACCTTGCAGTGGTGCAACCAAAAAAGTTCGTTTTTCCTCATAAGGTGTAAGTGATATTGTTAAATTCCTTACTTCTTTGGTGCAATTATATTTTTTATTTTGAAAAGCAGACTTAATAACGAGATGGAGTGATTTCAAGATTAAGTGCCTTTACCATCTTTTCAGAGATGAAATTGTGTGTGCTCCCGTCATCATGTAAGACTATAATAGATTCATTCTTAATCTTTCCTTTCATTTTCAACAACATATGTGGTGTGGACTTAGGTCGTGAATATTTAGACTTAACCCGTAAGATTTAGGCTTACCTCCTGGATCTAAGAGATCTTCGTCTTCGCCTCTTGCTCGGGCAGATAGTCGTTGTCCTCCTTGTTGATCATGTTGATACTAGCTTTTGGTGTATTCTTCTTCTTCTCCGAGCACTCAAATGCCACATGGCCTTCCTTGTTGCATTTGAAACATCGGATTCGACGCTTGGGCTCCTCTTTGTTTGTCTTCGGAAGATTGTCGGTCTTCTTACTTTTCGATTCATTACTTTCTTTGTTCTTGAATCGACTAAAGTTGCGGCGCCAAAGTTGAGTCCTGTCAAAAGATTTAGATGAAGAAACTTGCTTTTGAGATTTAAAAGGACGAAATTCCTGGGTAACACGATTCTCCTTCGGAACGTTATTCTTTCTTTCGCAATTAATGGCTAAAGAGATTGTGGAACTCAGAGAATGCGGATGAAACATGTTCACTTTGGCCCTAATGTGAGGTTTCAGTCCCGCTATAAACTTCCTCTTGTGGTCCTTCTCATGCACCTTCTCAATGGCTTTAAGTTGTAGGAGAAACTGCCAAAACTTGTCTACATACATTTGAACAGTCTCTTTCTCCAACTGACGTAAGCCATCCCACTGTTGTCTTCTCCTGGCCTTGTATTGTGGTGGCAAAAAATTTTTCTTAATTGCCTTCTAAAATTCTTTCCAAGTATGAGGCTTATGATGGCCTGTCTTGGTAGCATTCCACCGTAACGTAGCTCCTATAAGATGATTAGCAGCACATTTGACTTTATCTTTTTTAGAGAAGTCTTCCTCGAAAAAGTAGTCATCTAATTGACTAAGCCAAGAGAGAACTAACTTGGCGTCCTTCTTCCCATCATAATTTTGGAAGGAAAAGGCCTTCCGACTAATCTTCTTCTCCTTTCTAGAGTCATGGGCTCTAAGAGTAGCCTCTATCGTATGCCGGATTTCATCAACTGAATCAGACTCCTCCCCTTTACTCCTCTTTCTCAACTTTCTCTCTAACTTCTCCCTCTTTTCTCTCTCCTCTAAAATATGAGCTTGAAGGGCTAGCAACTGTTCCTCCATAGTTGGGGGTTGCAGATTCATTGTAACAAGGGTAATAAAGTCGAGAGATAGAAAAATTGATTAATTTATGATAGAAATAATTCAACAGAGATGATAAATGATGATAATACTTATCGTTGAGCTCGAAATTTGCAAAGAGTTGAGTCGATTCGAGATTCAAGCGCACCGATGATACTCGTATTCTCCCGGACAATACCGTCAAGAGATATTAGAAACCACATACACTTGCTCAACCGCAGAGATTTTGTTGAAGCCTTTGATTCGTCCAAAATTGACAAATAAATTTTGAAAGCTTTAACAATTATTATTTTTTCCCTCAAGGCGTTACGGAGAGCCTTGGCAAGAATAAATTAATTTTCAATAAATCTGTAATTTTCTGCGGGCCTTCAGAAATTAACCCGGAGCCTTCGTATGCATGTGTCCCCTTGGTTTGGCTTGAAAAGCTTTGAAAGAGTTGAAACTGGAAATATTTGAAAGCCTTGAGATTGAATGGTGTGAAGAGACTTGAGATAATTAAACCTTAAGTGTGATTAGATTGTAGCTAATCTCTTCTCCACGAAAATAACGCAGCACGTAGCCATGTGAGGATGGAGAGAAAAAAGTTGACCCTTGATTATACATTTATCTGTTGTTGCTGAAGCTCTTCAATATTTGAGAACATGAGCTAGGGTTTTGCTTGGTGCTAATCAGATCTGTACAGTTAGATCGGTGTGAGATGCTCTGCTGAAGAAAATCGCTTTTTCTCAAAGAGGAGTGGTTTTTTGGGCTCCTTTTGCAGGTGGTTTTGCATGTAATCAATGTCTTGCCTAAACCATACAAGGTTGAGACCTGGTTTTTCTTCTTTCCACCATATACAAAGCCTTTGACCTTCATGGATTCCTTTTGCCCAATTTCTCCACGAGATACCTTCTCTTTGACTGTGGATACCTTCTCTTTGAGTGTGGTTGGCTCTGATACCACTCTCAAGAACTTGCCACACAAAAGAGAATCAAAGTACCAAAATTACACAGAATAATCACGAATAAATATTCAACTCCAAACAAATAATAGATTCAGACATATTACACATAGACATGGAAATAAACATGGAAGATAAACCATAGACTTGAAAATTGTACGCAAAATAAAACACCACCATCAATCAACAAGGATTGAGTTAAATCTCCCCATCAAGCGTGCTGGCTCCTTGCATGACATGAGTATTTAATTATGTATTCCTTAAAAAATAGCCCTTGAGCCAATCGTGAAGTTTGTTGCCAAAAATAGAGCTCTTTTTGCAAAAATAATCAATCCTTCTAGAAAATGTTCACACATCTAGTGTGTACCAAAAACAATAGTGAACCTCTAGTTCACACGCCTTACACCCGTGCACATCGAGGTGCGTAAATATACGAGTACAAATAAATGGCACATGGCCAACCAACAATGATGAAGTATAACTCATAAATGTCGAGGCGAAGTAAACGCCCATGCACATGACAAAATCCGCGCGACAACTCGTTCGGTGACTCTCGCGCGTGCAACACCTCGTTTGGTGATCCTTGCAAACTCATGCCTGTGCGACACCTCGTTCGGTGACCCTCGCACAAGTATAACGTCTCATTTGGCATCCTCGTACTCATCACCTATACTCAACAAGTCAACATGTTAGGTGAGGCAATCAAACACCAATGTCAACAACACTAGCATGCGTACACATGGCATCACCCAATCACAGCATACATAGCATAGACCCGCAAAGCATATGCCAATCACACTTACAATATAGTATTTAATATGACATCACTCATGATACTAATTGCAAGCATGGCACAATGGTCGGATGGGCGTCCCCAATAGACCATAGAAGACCAATAATGTAACACTTTCATAGGCATCAATTGTCCTCGTTGGGTGCTCATCCGCACAAGCATACCACACAATCATGCTCACACGCGCTATGTAGCCTTGTTTGAACTAGCCAAGTCCTCAACTCCTTCCAAGGGGGAACAAGAGAGAGAGGATTTGGGTAAGTGGTTCCCTCTATATTAGTTGTAATATCATTGTTGTAATTTTATGAGGACATGATTCTCCCTCTATTTGTTGTAATATCATTGTAGTAATACTATAGAAAACTCCACCTTAAAAGAAACTTCGATTTGCTTATACCACAAACTAAGCTTATTTCTAGAGTTGTATTAGCCTCTCATTATGATGTGGAGTACGATGTGAAGAATGAGTTTCTCAACCATATAGACTCAAGCCTAAAACTTCAAGGCTGCAATGGACATCAAAGCCTTTTTAGCCCTCAAGTGAAGGCTACCACTAAAAAGAAGCTTGCAAATAAAAGCCATAAAAGTAAATTTTCCTTAATAGTGGGCTTCAAAGGAAGACCAAGATAGCACCTAGGCCTTCAATTTTAAAAATTTTGAAATCTAAGGAAGGGTTGAAAATATGAGGCCCCTTGAAAAGGGGCGAAGTTTATATTTTCTCTAACTGATGAGATTCATTAAAAATTCATCCTCGATGCATTTTTCTATGGGTTAGTCAATGCCCGACACTTTGAGTTTCGAAGTGATTAAATAAAGTCACACATCGAGGCGACGTCGTTCAAAGACACACAAGGCGTAAAGAAAATTCCGTCCTGGCCTCCAAAGGAAATAATATGGAGGTGTTGAATAGGGGCCTACAACGTGTGGAAAAAGAAATTCTATTTATTAGTTGATGGCATTTTTTAATCTTTGAGTGGAAACCTTAATCGAAATGAGACGATTGTTTTTTTAAAACCTTAATCGAAATGAGTTGATTTAACGGTTACCATGTACCTTTTCGCGGATCCAAACTGCAATAGCCTCACGGTGCTATCCATGTATCTGCGTAGATCTTAGAGATGGCAGGCTCTCAAATGGCGAAACCTTGAACCTACGATCAATGTCGAAACCCGGCGTCAAGACTTGCAACTCCGACAGCGCGCACAGGCGAGGGAAACTTTATTGGTCTATGGGTTGGTGCTGCGCCAACGCTTTATACGATGGTAAGGCATGTCCGAGGGGAAGTAAAGGGGTGATGAATATCTCAAGGCTGGTGATTCGGCCAGAAGATGGGTTGCACACCACTCCTTCCCAACTGCAGTTGCAAGAGTCTCCGTTTGCCGGCCACCATGGTATCAAAGCGGCTTCGACAGAGTGTTGGCCACGGCTACCATGGTTTTTTCGAATGGCTTCCCAGAAGGAGTGAGCGACGCTTGAGCCATGGAAACCAGAGATTTGTCAGAGAGCGCAGAAAGCATAGATTTCTCTGCTTCCACCAAAATCGTCGCTCACACAGCCAGCAGGAGTCAGGACTATCAAAATCTGTTCTGAGCATTCGTGCTTTCCCTCCTTCCTTTCAATTAGCGCAGTATGCATGAGAGAGTGCATCTCCATCCATATCGGCCAAGCCAGCATCCAGATCGGCAACGCCTCTGCTGGGAACTGTTCTGCCTAGAGCATGGAATTCAGGTATCCCTCAAATGCTCTAAGGTAATTTATTTTGATTATATTAGCTTGATGCATAATCCTTCTGTTTTTGTAATTTTGTTTGCAGCCCGATGGCCAGATGCCGAGTGATAAGACCGTGGGAGGGGGCGACGATGCTTTCAACACCCTAATTGCAGTAAATTGAAGCAAAATTAGGGCTTGTCAGTATTGCTCACTGTGGTTTTTTCGTACATTGACGGTTCTGTTCTTTTTTTGCTTGGGGATCTTATTGACCCAGATTGAATTTGCATGTAATACTACGTAGGTTGCCGGATTCTGATATTTAATGTTTACTCTTGATGGGGCTGCTAGAGAGTTTGTGGGTGTGACACCAAGTATGAAAATTCTAACTCCATAGGAATTTTCTTTGGTATATTTAAAAAATATCTATGGTGACAGAATTTTGATCGGCCTTGTCTCTGTGGAGCTATGATTTTTTCCGAATAGGAGAGTGAATAGGAGAGTGAATATATGGAGGTGTTGACTATTCTTTGGTTTCACGAGATATGGCTCGGGATTGACAATATATTCTCTGACTAGGAAGCTGCTGGGAACGTCCGTGAGAGCATGCTGCGGGGCTGTTTCCATCGCCATGGTTGCATCGGCCAGGTCGGCTACAGCTTACAAGGGCTTCTTCCTGGTGACCGCTGAGTCTTCCTGGCCGGGACTCCAGCGGCAGAGCAGCATCCGGATGTGATAAAAAGTGGCGCAAATGGTTCCTTCTTCGTGCTGCAAGTAGGTCGCCCCTTCGTTCATCTCATCCCACACCATGAATCCCGAATTGGTCTTCCACGACTTCCTGCCCGTCATGGCGGAGCGGCTGGGCGGACACGGGCTTATGCAGGAGCTCGCCCAGGGCTTCCAACTGCTGGCTGACCCGGCCACTCAAACCATCACCCTGCCCAGCCTCAAGCGCAACGCCCCCAGACTGGGCCTCTCGCCCATGAGCGACCGCGAGCTCCAGGACATGATCAGGCTGGGCGACACGGGCGGCCGTGGCGAGCTAGATCTCCACCAGTTTTGTGTGGCCATGATACGGACCAGCCCTGCCCTCATGGAGCAAGCGCTCGAAATCCTCCTCCAGGATGCCCTCTCTGAGAATGAAGAAGAAGACGCCTCTTAGAATCCTCCGGCGCTTACAGCAAGCGGACTTTCTCTCTAGCCTCCCTCTTCTTCCTTTTTTGGGAGCAGATTTCCCCTTCCATTGCAATCCGAGAGCTGCTTCACTCCGATGGCGGCAAAAAAAATGAGCGCTTCTCCCCATACAAGGGTGGGTGTGCCATTGTATGGGGTGTGCCAGTAAGATCTCGAGAAAGCTTAGAAGAGGTCATGTACTTTGGAAGACTAGTGTCATTTTTGTGTATTTGGAATCATATCTGCATAATGCATCGCAAATAAATAATAGTTAGTGAATATGTTTAATGCCTCCAAATAAATAATGGCATTGAGATAAGACACGAGAGCCCTTTAAAATACTAGCAACCATTGGAAGGCAAGCCACTATTACATAAATTTCTTAATTCGTTACGCTTCTCTTCTCTGGTATTGTTTATCTTTTTAAAGTCCTCCTTTTAAGTTGTTTTGTTTACGCTTCTTTGACATTAACAAAATTTAAAGTCTCACAATGTTCTACTACATCCCTTTCCTTGTCTGAACAAGTATTTATACTCATGTATAGCCAGGTCTTGTAAGAGGAAACAATGAAAGAATTAATTTCTAAGTTATAAAAGCAAGCTAAAAGCATGATTTGTCACCAATGCATACATTCGGAATGTTGAGGGTGCTAATCTGGCCCCAAGGACAGGGTGTCAATGAGTGAAATCTGCCAATCCCATGTGTGGACCTTGTGTGGGGATAGCAGTCCATACAAAGCATGGAGCCTATTTAGCTGTGTCAAATCTATCTGAGCGGCAACAAAATCCAGCATCCTAGGTAACCATCCCATGTGGACACACAGCGTCTGTGCTGTGTTGCAAAACTATCCCAGCTACTCAGAATAGGGGCTATATACACGAGCTAGTCAATGCTTTGACAATACAACATGTGGTTGGAGCATTGATACCCAACATGCGTGTATAAGTGCACGAGGGTATCATTAAGGTTGGCACATTATGATGGCTAACCAAAAGAATGGAAACCCCAAGGACAATGTATGATATTATTTGCATGCATGGAAGATAATTTTTTTATGAAGACTCCTCATGGTATTAAAGAGATTCATCTTTAGTGTATTTAGGATACCAAAAATCATGTTATGTATACTTATGAGAGCTTCTATTTAACACAAAGCTTAGACATGTTTTTCATTTACCTCTACATGTAGCTGATATGGGGGATCCCTTTCGACTTAAGGAATGTAGCTAGGCAACTGAAAGTCCATTAACTCTACACAAAAATGCTTATCCAAGGACCAAAACTAGTATCCAGAAAATGAAAAGCCACAAGAAGACATGCACAACATAGAAAAGTTAACAATGGGTAAAATGGTGCTACCAATGCAAATAGGAAAGGTATACAACACCACAAATATAATAGAATGGGTTGTTGACAAAAGCCCCAGCTTCAATGGTATGCCATCCATAGAAAGAAAGAACAAATTACATTGTTTTACCCACTCTACTCTCTTTTCCACAAACAAGCAGCCAAGAGACACTTTGCTGGCCTAGTCACCCACTTGCTGTAGTCGAGCTCTTTGGTTGTGTCGTATCTTTAAGTTAGATCGATTCATGCTATGAGCAAAGACCAAAACCTAGAGAAGTACTCACCCAAGGACTCTCAACATGTCCTCTCAATACTCCATCCCTACGTCGCTTGAGCTCTATCAGGTACATCCCGAAACATCTCTGGTCCTCATATTGCATCACCCATGCTAGTGGCCCGAAAATGCATCCTCTACCTCCCCTAGGGTGCATACTCTGCATACCCGCACCTCTCATAGGATGTTCTCGGCTCTCCCATTCTCTACTCAAAGACGACGGGACGATACTCTAAGCTGATCAATTGTGATACTCATAAAAGTATCTGACCAATCACGATGCGTATAGCATGCGACATGTGGATCTGCAAGTACCATGAGATCTCAAAGAATCCATCCCTGGTGAGTCTCAAAAAATGCTCCCTGTAGAACTCACATTTCGTCCCTATCTCTGATGTATGTGTAGGCCGAGTAGATCCAACTGGATGATCCGGGTGATCTCCTATCGTGAGAGGTCAAGATGTGGGAGTCTAGTCCCTACTGAAACGGAGGGAGATGATCCATGTGCATGAAACCATTCAACCCCCTCCGAGTACCATACCTGCTTTGGTGAGTGTGGTGGCCATCTTCTCCGCGAGATGGGAGGGCAGTCTGGCATGTCCCTCTTGTTCCCTCTCCTTCTCATGATAGAACTGCATAGAAGACTTTAGTACTAGCCGAGGAAGCCATCTCTGTCCAGGGAGTATACATGGTAAACGTAAGTAGTAATGGTCTGGAAGACAGCATCTGTGACTAGTAGTGGGGCTACCCCAAACTCTGCATGTATATGTCATGGAGCACCAGTGGCTTACTCCTAATCATGCGTGACGGCCTAACCCAAGAGGGAAATGAGATAGAGCGATCTAAAAAGGAAAGGAGTACTCGGAGTTAGCTAGAGCTAACTCTAGAAAGACACCTGGGAGAGTATGCACCAAATCTTTGACCATACTTTTACATGTGCGCATGTGGGGCAAACAACAAAAGATTTCTGTCTAAATCGCATTTCTTCGTGCTCCTTCCTAAGACCATTTCTTGATTAATGCTCCACTTTAAAGGCCCCTAGAATATCTCAACCACCGTGTTAATGCATTTAGAAGCCTTATAATATGTAAACTGTAAAGAGTCTTTCACAATATAGCAACTCAGCTACATGTTTATGCTTCATTTGTTAATCTAGCTTCAGAAAACCTACAATGGGATGGCTAGGATCTACATTTTGATAAAAAGTCCTACGATAATATTACACAAACCGAAATTCATGTTCCTCAATCAAGCAAAGATAAGGCTTACATGTCCACTTCCACCAGCAATCATCAGTCTGACTGATCAGAGTCTAGAATAGTTTCCTGCCTAACTGGAGGCTTGATTTTGAGAAAATAAAATGGCTCTGTCGGCTCCTCTCTGCAACGAATAACCAAGCAAAAAGTTAAAACCTTAACAATCCAGAAGTTAAAAGTTTTGGGCTAATGTCGACTTTCCTGCTGGGTTTTCATACAAGACACACATGCCTTGCTGCTGTCAAACAGAAATTAACCTAAAGCCTTGCTATGTAATCTCCTCATGCAGTTTTTACATTTAAAAGCGGTGGGATCCACAAAGCGATAACCTGTACCTTGAGGACAGTTATATGAAGTGTATGTGGGCGCTGGAGGGCTAGACACTGACTGGACCGGAGGCTCACCGGTGGGCACCAACACACTGTTAAGGAAAAAAACTAATGAAGACCACAAAGGGAGCCTAACGTCAATGAAAGCCAGATGGGGTTCAAAAATCTGTGAAAATCTCCACACGCTCAAATTAAAACAGCATGAATTCAGTGACTGTGAATCTGACCAGGGAAGACAAAAAAAAATGGCTCCAAACATCACCTTGCAACTCAGCCCCACACAAAGGCTCTCTTTCTCCACAGAGAGGAGTCGTAAGGCCCTTGCTAGCCAGTGCCACAATGTGCCAAACCCATAGTAGTTGCCATTCAACTAGGCTCTATGAGATGCAAAGGAAATCTACTAACAGCACAAGACTCACCATTTCCAAAAGGACGTGTGGGCACTGAACATGGGAATTCAGCATCTACGCATGGGGGCACACAAGAGGGGCAGCCAGTGTTACATACCTAAACACTAATCCTGGGGTTACGGCTCAATTTGGCAAGGTTAGGGGCCCTTGAGATTAGGGGAAGAGCAGGTGGATACGGGTGGCTAGGGTTAATGTCACGGAGTCCGTAGTGACTACATGAGGGCTCGATCAGGCTCCGAAGACACATGCAGGAGAGCGGGTGCGAGCGAGTCCGGTGTTCATGCGTGAGACGTCCGGGTCGTAGCATCGCGGGCGTCTGGGCTAGTGTGGGCAGGCAAGCCACTACATATAGCCTGGAGGAATGGGGGACTCCTCATTCCGCTCTACGGCTGGGAGATGAACTAGAGCTAGGCCTTCTTCCTCTCCGTGTAGTACGACAACGTAACAGTTAATTATTAATATGAAGTGACTATTTATGACTTGGTTATGGCAGCAGTTATCACTATATAAGTAAGGCCATGGGTTATTATTTGTTAGCATATTCATCCCTGTATGCTGCCCATATTTGTTCCCTTTTTATGGCCCTTGGTTGTGGGCTGGCCACCCTTATTTTTCTTCTTTTTCTTGGTTTTTTCCCAGGTTAGGTGTGTTGTAGCTCCAATCGGCCAGCTCTTGTAGCTCCAGTCGGTTAGCTCCTTATCCATAAATGGGTGGGCTGGCCTCTCCCATTCCATATCTTCATTGTTGAGTTGTGTGGTTCATGTGTTGACACACTTGCTCCTTTTTGTATCCTTCACTTATGAGACTATTAGGTCTCTTGCTCGGGATTCCATTCACTACAGTATATTCAGCTTATTGGCTTCATATCTCTCTCTCTTGCACTCTCAGTTCGTCTAGTGCTCCCCTTGCTTCCGCTATGTGCAAACTCTATCATGGTATCATCGTTCTAGGATCAACGTTTTTCTGCTGCCCCATATTCTGCACTGTCTACAGCCCTTTTGCTCTCTGTTTTTCGGATTTGTAGCCCTTTGGTTGCTACGTTTTTTGGACAATTGCTGCTGGTTGCTCTACCTTCACCTAGGCTTCATAGTGTTCAACTAGAAGGTACCTTCTCTTCAGCGTTTATCTCATCTGAGGTGTGGAAGTCGGTTGACCTGTAAATCAGGTTTGCAGCCCCTTTGTTGGCTGCGTTTTCTTCTCCAGTGGACACCATCACTTTCAGAGGGGGTCTTGTGTGGATTGTGGCTTTGGTGGCAGCTTGGTACCTATGGTGGACACTTCTTTCTTTTGAGTTGTGTGTTTTCTTTTCCGAGAGTTGTGCCCGCCGACTTCAGTGATAGTTGCCTTGATTGTGCTTCATATGTTCTCTGAGTCTACCAAGTTGGATGGCTCCAACTATACATTGTGGAAGGTGAAGGTGAAGTCAAATTTGTGTGGAGTGGATCTCTCACACTGGTTTGTTAACAGCTGCTGCCAATGCCACCACTCCCACCCTTTCTACAGTTGGTGTGACTCAGACACAGGTTGATGCTTGGGGGGCAAATGATCGTCGTGTTTTCTCCTTTCTCATGTTGAATTGTCAGGATACTGTACTCTCTCATGTGTGTACAGCAGATGAGGCACATGAAGTTTGGGAGGCCCTTGCAGATCTTTATGAGATTAAGTCTTCAGGACGGATTTTGGCATTGGAAAAGCAGCTTATGAACCTTTCAATTTCTGCCTTTCCTTCTTTATTTGCTTTCATCTTAAAGATCTCTGGGACGAGCTTGTTGAATGTGGCAAGAATATCTCTACATAGGACATGGCTAGTCGACTTCTCTCCAAGCTTCCAGAAAGGTTTGATGCTTTCTTTCGGTCTCTTGTTTCTTCTCCTCGTGATGTTCCAGTTACTCCAGGGAGGAAGTGCTACCCTCCATTATGTAGATTGAGTCTAGCACCTCTAGTGGTTTTGATGGAGCTTTGGCTGCTCGAGATAAAGGGAAGAATAGACAGAAGAAAGGGAAAGGTAGCCCCAATGTTACTAGAAGCAGCAGGAGATGGAGAAGGAAAGGACTCTACCTCTACAGCAGTGTCCCAGACCAAGAAGGATGATGGTATTCTTCTATTAGCTGGTACTACTCGTACTACATTGGCGCTTGTGACTTCTCATTCTAGGTCTTGGATTGTGGATAGTGGTGCTATTGCTCACATGAGACCCCATCGGGATTGGTTGTTCAAGGACTTTACTACTAGGACAGGCACTATCACCTTGGGTGATTCTCCTTCCATGAAAGTTCATGGATGTGGCACCATCTCCATCTTCTGCTCCTCTGACGACAAGAGGCACTTCTTTGATGTTCTTTACATTCCAAATTTGGCATTTAACCTTTTGTCAGTGAGTGCTCTTACAACTCAAGGTGTGGAGGTGAGCTTCTCTCGTTCACGAGATTACTATTCGTGACAAGGAGACTAGTAACATCTTGGCTCGGGGAGTCCATCATAGTGGCTTATAGAAATTGACCGCTTTGCTCTGTCATGGTTCATCTTCAACTCTTTGGCATGCTCGGTTTGGCCATTTGAGCTACCAACTTCTTCAGCAAGCTTCAAAGAATAGATTGGTTGCGGGTTTACCGACCATCAAGGCTCCAAGTTCTGTATGTTCCTTTTTCGTACAAGGGAAGCAACACCGAGCCGGAGCTGTGAGCACCCCCCCTGGTGCTTGCGCTTCGCCGTCCTTTGCCCTTCCTTCCCCCCTGCACCTGCCTTCCACCACCTTGCCCCCCCCACCCCCCCTTGTTCGCCATGTCCTTGTTGCCTCCCCCTTCCACTCGCAGTCGCCCCCTCTTCCCATTTGCCTGCCCGTCCCCCCCTTTCATCCCGCCTCCTCCCTCTAGCGCATTGTCCCCCCTCCCCTGCGGCCTCCTCCATCCCCCTCCCCCCGTCCCTTTAGCTCTGCCTCTTCGTTCTCGCTTCTCCCCTTCTATATTCTACAGGAAGTTTTTTCAATTGCAATTTTTTTGATTCATGGGCTTCTTTATTTTCTGGCAAGCTTCGGCCTCTTCTCTTCTAGCTTCTTGATTCAACAATCACATCCCTAGAGGCCTCCACTATGGGGTGCAAGATTGTTGTAGTCGCCTGGTGCACAAACAGCTTAGGGATCTTTTACAGGCTAGCCTCCTTGGAGTGCCTGGAAAGATTACTGATATTCACCCTTTGGGGCATGGCTACTACCAGGTTGAGTTTGACTTGCCAGCGGCATCAGATAGAGTCGTGCAGTTGTGCCCCGTCACACTGCGTATGGCCCAAGCCCTCTTTGCGAGGTGGCAGCACGGCTTCGACCCAGCATCCGACCCACTGGCTCGCATTTCAGGCGTTCCCGTGACAATCTGCTTCCTAGGCCTCTGGAAGGAATACCTTCCTCTTCTCCTGATGATTGGTGGAGCTATAGGGAGAGTGATGGAATCCCCTCCCATTGCCACTTCGGCCCTCGCTCGTGCGGCCCTAGCTTCCCCATCCTCCTTCACCTCCTCCCCCACCCCCTACGCATTCCCAAACCTCGTCCCTGACTCTTCCCACAGCAACCCCCCCTACCTCGTCCTCTTCACAGCAGGCACTCCCCCCTCCCTATGCCTCTCCAGAGCATTCCCACTACCCTCCGGGTGCGCCAAACCCAAAGTGGAGGCAGCCAGCGAGTTCACTCTGTCATTTGATTCATCGCTTCTTGGAGCTGGTAGAGATGACCATCGCTTCTTGGAGAGCCGGTAGAGATGACCATCGCCACCTCCCCGGTGAGGGCTCTCCTGCTAGAGTCACCAGAGTCACCAAGTGGCTCCCTAGGATCCTGGAGCAGCCAGTGGATTACAATTTCTTCCGATGTCTACCTGTCAAAAAAACTGATATTTTCAAGGAGACGGTGGCTCCCATTCAGATCTGTGTGGTGTTCCATCACTCCACGCCATCCATGCCAGAGAGTGACGCGAGGATCTTCTCTTTTCCCTTGAGTGCAGCCCCGCAAACGGATTGGGATTTAGAGTCAGTGTCCGCTGCCATCCAGGGTTGAGTAGTGGAGCTTTCACACCATCTACATGATATGCGCATCACACGTGCTTATCCAACTTTGGTCCCTAGCTCGGATGGAGCTGAAAGGCTCAAGTTATAGAGATTGAGATGGGGAGGTGGTGTCCTCCAGCTTGGAGGTGCTGCGCTTTGTGTTCCTTCATATCTTAGTTGCAGTATCCCTTCTGCCCTCCTAGAGGTACCTGCATTGCGACAGGTGGAGTTCAAAGCATGCTTACTCCTCTCGAGCTCGAGCAGAGTGGCAACACATGGAGGACAGGATGCATGCCCACCCGGCGCACCTTCATCTCTAGGACTGACTGTCACTACTCCCCTTTGAAACCTATGCCCAAGACTCTTTGAGTGGAGGGCAGTTCTGATTGCTCCGCCTCCCATAAAGATTGATATGCGGATTACCTCATGGAACATTCAGGGTTTGGGGGGGCCTTAATGTTTTCAGAGGCATGGCGTCCTTAGAAGAGAGCTCCATAGAGCAGTAATTAGGGGACCCAATTGACATTCTTTTCCTCCAAGAGAACCAGCTTTCCGAGGAGCATACCCATCGCTCTGCAGCAAGATTTTACCAAGCAAGAGACACTTTCTGGTCTCCCTCTTTTGGCCCCTCCTGGATGCAGCGGGGAGTTTGTATTTCTGTCAGTGAGAGTAGCTCTTGCCGCTAGTAGTAATTGGCTTAGGCATCATAGACACTGGGCACGCTCAGTGGGTTACCATTAGGATTGGTGAGGACTATGCGGGCTTCCTTAATGTTTATGGCCTGAACGTCATGTAGGCTTATGGAGTACAGTTCGTCAATCCCTACCTCAGGCTGACTCTTGGTACATGGGTGGGGACTTTAACATGATAGAGTCAGCAAAGGATAGACTCACAGGAGGCATGGCTAACGTTTCTGGCTCTCAGAGTACAATGCTTGAGAGGAGTTGATCCTGGCACTCAGGGGACAAGATCCTTGGAACTTGCCAGAGTTTGGAGGCAACCCCGGGAGTCTGTGCTTCTCGCGGTCTGATAGGAGGAGCACTAGCCCCAATCTTTCTTGACTTGATAAATTCTATGTGGATGAGTGGGCTTGCAGTCGCGAGGGCATGGTTGGTATCTTGGCGGGCACCACCTTTTTTGAGCATGCTCCGGTTATTTTGTCCTTGGAGGATCCCTGGGGCATGACATACACTTGAGCAATAGGATTCGAAACGACCTCATACAGGACTTTGAAATCTAGAGCAGAATAGAGAAGACATGGATGAGAGTGGATTTTTTCTCACGTTCTGTCTCGCAGACACCTTGGATGCAAGCCTTGGTGAGATTAGTGGTTTACTACAAGAGGCAGCACAAAGCAGACTAGCCTCTTAGTGAGATTAGTGGTTTACTACAAGAGGGAGCACAAAGTAGACTAGCCTACGATGAACCAATGGGTTTTCTAGTGGAGTGGATCCGAGGTGTTTCTGGACTTTACTTGGCCTCTCACAGTCAAGTAGCGAACCAAGTCCTTCTTTTGCCACCATGTGGTATATTACTTCTTGTTGGGCCTTCTCTTGTGCCTGCATTGGTCAGGTTTAGCGAGTGATCCGTAACTTTTTGTGGGCCGACATCGATGGGAGGCATGCCCGATCGTCCAAGGTGGCTAGAGAGTGATCATATAGAAGCACCATAGAGAAGAGCCTAGGCATCATCAACCCTGCCATTTCAAAGTCGTGCCCAGTTGGGCAAGTTGATTGTTCGAGGACTTCTCCCGAGCGGTGAGTCTTGGAAGGACTTCCTCTTGGCCATGATTTGGGGCTCTTGGGGGCCACAAAGCACCAGATGGATCTTCACAGAGATGTGGGCCCACAGCTTTAGCCTAGCTTTGCCGCCGCCAGTCTACTATGAGCTTGGGATCACCTTAGGCCCTTCAGCAACAATAAGTTTCAATACTCTCCGAGGAGCGTCGTCTCGACAGCCCCTGATCCGGAACCCCTTGATCCTTTTAGCTAGTGGCCACATGCTACGATCCAGCCTCATGTTTCCTGGGGAGGAGCGTTAAGCCACAGGACCTAGTAGATCCCTTGGAGTTTGGCTTTCATTCCAGACAACTTCCCCCAAAGGCTCACGAGAGAGGCCCGATTGGGATCTGGGGCAGAGACAGACTCAGCCTCGACATTCGACTCTGCTATTCCTCTGGAATAGTTGACCCCTATCCCTGACCCTACCCTCCTGTAGTGGTTGAGAGTGTTTATTACGCATGATATTCTCTTGGCAGTCCATGGCACGGATGAGAATTGCACCTTGCTCACTTTTTCGATTGTACCCCATGGCAGATTAGAGAGATCAACGCCCCCCTTGGGTGACTTCAATGGATGTATCTTGCAAAAACAGGTGAGGGTGATCGGATTTCATGTATATGTGTTAACCCAATTCTAGGGTCAACAAGATCTACTACCATTATCTTACATCAAGGAGTCACGATAGATACACCAAAGGGTCATGCATTCAAGATATGAAGCAATAGTGTCCAAAGCTACAACTTGGACGGGCGCCCACAATGGTGTGACAACGGAGTATTTATGGCGATTCCCACTTCATGAGCTTGTGATAGAAAGTAAGGATGAAGTTCTAAGTGATGTACTTCATGGATATATTATGAGAGTAGTCATTGTAATAGCATTAGGCCTCTTATGAGCCTACAATGCTCGGTCGGTCACAGTTTAAGTGAGTGTGAACACTTATGACCATGTATATAAGTAAATATCTCTCATAATACAATAGACTCTCCCATTGTATAGTCGAATCTTGCTCTTGCTAATCCTCTTACTAATCTATGATTGAAGTGAGGTGAGAGAAGGGACGAGTACCTGTAGTGCAACGCGGCGGTGTGACAACGCTCGCGCAGTGGGAGGTGCGTTGGAATTGTTTCTCAAGGAGTTGTAGAGCTTGGAGACCTCAAAGGTTACGATCTCGTCCATTGGAAAGATCCTCACGATAGTTGCGGTTCACCAGGTAATCTCTTATTGGATGTGTTTCAAGGAGGGTTAGGATGAGCCATAACATTTTTGGCGTCATTGCCCGAGGAGCCATCCCTTAGTTTTTTCCATCGTTCTTCCTCTAATCTATGCATTACCCATTTCCCATTATCTTGATTAATGGTTTCCCATGAAAAAGATGTGGATTTGATGGTGATTTGTGTGTGATTTGGTGTAGAATAGCTCTCTTTTTTATTTTTTAAAAGACTACTTTTTGCTTAATTTTTAGCCTAATTTATTGTTTTTGTTGTTGTTATTGTGGTTTTTCATGTTCTTAGGGATTGCACATAGTTTGTATTAGGCTTAGATTGTATTCATTGCATCAAGCAATGCAACAGAATGCAACTTTTAGTGAATGTTAGCTCTCTTTAGTGTTAAACATAGAACTAAAATCATTAATTTTAGCTTAATTGTGTGTTTTTTGTTTGAATTGTTTTTATTAGAGTGTTAGCAAGCATTAGGAATAGCTTAATCTTGCAAAAAATTTCTTAAAACCATAAAAAAACCCTTGAATTTGACTAATTTTTATTAATGGACTGGTTTTTATCATTAAGGATGATTAATCTTGTTTAAGAGGTAATTTTTTTAAAAATGTGTTAATTGGGATCTAAATTGATCATAGTAGTCAAAATTAAATATTTTTTAGTGTTTTAAGAGCATCTAGATGCATCAAAACACCTAATTACATCAATTTCTTCATTAATTAAAGAAATTTGACTCTCTTTGCTTAATTTTGCCTCAAAAGAAGAGACCACAATTAAGAGTCTAATTGATCTCTTATTTTAGATTAATTTACACATTTGTTGATGCACAAAGATTACCATTCCTTTGCTCTATCTAATGATGTGCTCAATTGTGTGAATTAATTAGGGATTAGTGGGGTTAATTAGAGTCTTTGATTAGTATAAAAGAGGAGAAGATTAGTGAAAGAATTAATCTTGGATTAATTCTTAATCACTTTTTTACATAACTCATTAAGACTAATGAGATTTCATAACTCATTAAGGCTAATGAGATTTCAATAAGTGAAGTTAAGGATGTTGTAATCAAGCTTGGCACTTTCTCATGAATGACTAGTGGGATCCTAGGCAATATGATTGTCTTCTTCTCACACTCTTCTCACATCAGTAATATTATTGCTTTTGCAGATTGAGGAGCCAATGAGGAAGATCATATTGTATCTTAGACAATTGTAGTGGGGTGCATACAAGGCACATGTTTTTCGATATTGCATATATTATAAAACCATTGACCATGATACTAAAAAGTATCCCACTTCATCCACAATTGACTCAAAACCTCCATCTCCCGTACACCAAACAGAAACAGTTCAAAGGGTAGAAACTACTCACAAAATCGAACACTTTAGTGTTTCTATTGCCGTGGACCTCACAAGGTGACAGACTGCACAGTTTGGAATACTTCCATGCCCATAATCACTGACACTTTTTGCGACCCATGTGTGAACGATATGGCATTGATTACATGTTCCAAGATTATCCAAGACGAGTTGCTTCAATGCAACTTGTCTCATAAAATACAACTCTTAACATCCTAAGTGTACAAAACGGGCAATTATCCATGGTACCCTTGAATGTGCTTACACGCTTACAAGCCAAGGCACATGAGAGACGGTCAAAAAGAACGCAAAAGACAATACCTCAACATAGGTAGAAGAGCATGCTTTAAAGCAGAACCCAAAACAGAAAACAAAACCTTCTAAACCCAAGAAAGACAAGGGACCACAAATTATCGAAACCAAGGTTGAATTAAAAGATAGGGAAAAGGAGCCTGTAGAGCGGACATAAACCCAAAAGGAGACATAAATCCAAAAGAGCCAAAAGATACACATGATGCAAAGCATCAAAATCAAAAGCCACCACACAAACCACAAAACCCATATGTGCGACACAAGATACGAAAGCCCAAAAGAAAATTCGATCTCGTCGCATGGGAAAACATAAAGAAGACCTGACAATCCAAAGAAAGTTAGAAAATGAAATAAGTTCTAGTACGTCACTTAGTGAGGGATGAAACAAGTTTTGATTCCTCACTTAGTACCCTTCACTCACAGACCAATCAAGAAAAGAGAACCCACCCAAAAGAGCCAAAAGATGTTGAGATATCGAGCTCGTCTAGTGAGGCGGTGGCCACTGATGACCCGCCTGGGGGATAGGCCCCACACTTACACCACTGGCATGGTTGGTGAGATCTTGGGTGATATGCGGCCAGTGGGATGACAGGCTATGTGACAGCCATTCTAGAGACTGGCATAGTTATAGCGCCAGCTCATTTAGTCGGGTTCACACTATAGAGAACCCGTGTATGTATTTGGTTGAGTACCTTTCATATTGTGTGTACTCTTATTCTTGTATATGGTGTGTTGAGTGTTGAGTAGAGAAGAAGAAGATTTTCAGCCTCTCACCTTGTGTGTTCTCTATTAGGGTTTGTGAGTGTGTGTGTGTGCTTGCAAGAGCTCAAGCTCTCTTCCCCCCTGCATCTTTTCATGGTATCAGAGCCTGGTTCGTGCTAAGGGCTGAGCTGCAAGCAAGAGAACCACAGGAAGCGGTACGAGGGTAAGAGCTTCAACTACTCTTCCCTATTGTGTTGGTGACTACACCCTTGTCGGGAGCTCTACGGGAGGCACCGGCAAACGGTCTCTGATTGAGGAGCTTTCTTCGCGGGAGTAAAGCTATATGGCAACTTTACAGTCCTTCGGACTACAATTTTCGGGCCGAAAACGCGTTTCGGGCGCGTCTGGACCTCCGTTTTTTAGAAAGCAGGCGATTTCGAGCACTGCGGGTAAGTCATCGATTCTCTGCAAAACTCTGTTTTAAGTACTGCAGGAAGACAGATTGACTGTGCAGACACTGTGGGTGCTGCAAAGAGGTCTACAGTTGCCATTGGGTGTATGTATGTGCATTGAGATCACTGGTTGTGACATTTGAGTGGATTGCAGTACCGCTGTGCAGAAAATACAGCAGTTGTGCAGGAAAAACCAGAGTGCAGTTTTTGGTAAAATTGTGTGTTTGGCAAGATGTCTAATGATGGCATAACACAGATTATGGCTGAGAAGCTGGATAAGAATAACTTCCATGCTTGGAGGTTCAGGTTAACGAATTTCCTGATGGGAAAAGGCTATTGGGACTACATAGAAGGTGAGCATGAAGAGGCACCAGAGATACCGGATATAAATCCGACTGCTGCAGATGTGAAAGAGTTTAAAGACTGGAACCAAGGAGCCAGGAAGGTTATGTATTGGCTATCCATTAGTATACAGGACACCATGATTGGGCACATTCAGGATGCCAAGTCCCCCAAGGAGGCGTGGGACACCTTGGTAAAGCTTTATGAAACAAATACCAAGGCACGTAAGATACAGTTGAAGAATGAACTTCATACTGTGGAGAAAAAGAGCATGTCTGTGAATGACTATGCGTTGAAGATAAAGGGTATTGTGGAATCTCTTGCATCTATTGGTGTGTCAGTAGATGATGATGACAAGGTGGAAGTTTGTCTACGTGGTCTCGGGCCACAATACAAGGCGTTCAAGACGTCTATTCAGACTCGGGAAAACATTCCCAACTTTACAGATTTGGTGTCTATGCTGATTATCGAAGAGAAGAACTTGGGTGAAGACCAACAGTCTTCACAAAGTAAAAACAGTTCAGAGCAACAGGCCTTCTACACAAGTTCATAGGAAGAGGACGAGGTAGAGGAGGCCGTGGACGCGGTCAAGGAGGTGGCCGAACAGGTAATCAGAATTATGGCCAGCAACAGCAGCAACAACAACAGTCCCAGAATCAACAACAACAACAACACGCAGGTGGAAGAGGCAAATTCAGAGGCAGGGGGAGTCAAAGAGGCCGTGGAAATTGGCAAAGACAGTATAATGATGCACGTGAATGCTATTATTGTGGTAAGCCTGGACATGTGCAGTCAGAATGTTATAAGAAGCAGGCTGACATGCAAAATGGGAAAGTGCAGCAAAACAATTATGCATCCTCAAGCAGAAATAATGAGGATAATGAAAGGTTGTTTGTTATGCAGCATGTTGTGAATGCCATGTCTGAAAATGTTGATGCAGCACAAAAAGATAATGTATGGTATGTGGATTCAGGCGCTTCAAACCACATGACGAGTCATGGGGAGTGGTTCAAGGAGATGAAAAACCCGGAAAGACCAGGTTTTGTGGAAACAGGGGATGACACTGCTCATCCAATTGCCCACATTGGAGATGTGCCATTGTCTATGCAGGATGGCAAAGTGAAGTACCTTGCAGATGTACTTCATGTACCGAACATAACAAAGAATCTGGTTTCAGTTGGCCAGATGATTGAGCAGGGTTTGCAGGTTCGGTTTAACCCTCATGGATGTTATGTTGAAGATTTTAAAGACAAGTGCAGGTTGGTTGCAAAAGGCAAGAGAGTGGGCAGAATGTTTACGTTGGATGTAGACATGCCTGAGATGAGTGCTGCGATGTTTGCAAATGGTTCAGGAATTGTTGCAGACACAGACATATGGCATAAAAGAATTGGACATGTGAATGTGCAGAGATTGAAGTCTATGCAGACAAAAGGAATTGTGACAGGTCTGCCAAAATTTAAAGTGGAAGGTATGCATAAAATCTGTGAAGCATGCCAATTTGGGAAGCAAACAAAGCATGTGTTTCCACGTAATAGATATGTGAGCAGAAATGCACTAGATGTTGTGCATTCAGATGTATGGGGTCCTACGAAGACCATATCTATGGGAGGCTCTGCAGGTATTATGTGACTTTCATTGATGACCACACAAGGAAAGTGTGGGTATATTTCATGAAGGAGAAGAGTGAGGTGTTCACTCACTTTCAGAATTTCAGATTTTTGGTTGAAAAGCAAACAGGGAAATATGTAAAGTGCCTAAGGTCAGATGGAGGGGGAGAGTACTTCTCCAATGAGTTCTCTGAATATTTAAAGAAGAATGGTATTCGGAGACAGTATACATGCAGATACACTCCGCAGCAAAATGGAGTTGCTGAGCAGAAAAACAGGCACATTGCTGAGATTGCGCGAGCATTGATGGAAGAGAAGAATATGCCGCATTGCTATTGGGCTGAGGCTGTTTCTACAGCAGTATACATCATGAACAGGACTCCAACTGTAGCCATACATGATGTAACTCCAGAGGAGAGGTTTACTGGTAGAAAACCAGATTTGTCTCATCTGAAAGTCTTTGGATGCATTGCATATGTGCATGTGCCAGATGAGCTGAGCTAACTAAGCTGGATCCGAAAGCTGAAAAATGTGTGTTTATTGGATATTCCCTTGAGCAAAAGGGATACAGGTGTTATAACCCTGCTACACGTGAGTTGAGGGTAAGCAGGGATGTTGTCTTTGATGAGATGAGCAGCTGGTATGCTGCTGAAAAAGAAGCTGTTGGGGCTGATGTGAATGGAAGTGTGGTTGCACAGAATGCAGGTCAGCAATCACAGTCTTTGAGTGGACCAGGAGAGTCCTCATCTAGTGGGTCTGTTGATAGACCATGGAGTGGCAGGCTGCGCCATAATACCAGTCCTGCAAATATGATTACTACATCACGTAAAGGAAAAGAGAAAGTGGTTGAGCCCCTTGGTATGCCTGACATTTCTGCAGGGCATTCTCATGTTGATGGAGAGTCTAGTGGCTCAGATATGAGCCTTGGTGAGGAGCTTGGGATCCCAGCTATGAGAACACCTGGTGTAAAGAAGGCTATGGAAGCCATGAATGAAAAGCTGCGAAGATCTGGTAGAGTGAAGAACCCTGTGCAGAGGTTTACTTATGATGGTTATGTGGCACATCACTATGCATATATGGCAAAGGTTGTGCAGGTTGTTGAGCCCACATGCATTGATGAGGCTGTTGGAAATGTGTGTTGGGAGAAAGCTATGGATGAGGAGATGGATGCACTATATGGAAATGAGACTTGGGATTTAGTACAATTGCCTGAAGGCAAGAAAGCCATTGGATGCAAGTGGGTGTACAAAGTTAAACATAACAGTGATGGAAGCATAAACAGGTACAAGGCTAGATTGGTAGCCAAAGGATATGCGCAGACATATGGGATTGATTATGAGGAAACTTTCAGCCCAGTTGCCAAGATGGCAACGGTGAGAGTTGTGATAGCAGTGGCTGCGTCAAAGCAATGGTCTTTACATCAGATGGATGTAAAGAATGCATTCTTGCATGGGGATTTGCAAGAAGAGGTGTATATGTTGCAGCCACCTGGTTATGAGGATGTGGGTCACCCCGAGCATGTTTGCAGGTTGAAGAAAGCCTTGTATGGCTTAAAGCAAGCACCAAGAGCATGGTCTGACAAGATTTCTGAATATCTTGTCACTATTGGCTTTCATGTAGCCAATGCAGATTTCTCATTGTATGTGAGACATGGTGATAGAGGGGTTGTGCTTGTTGTCATCTATGTAGATGACTTGATCATTACGGGGGACCATGATGCAGAGATCTTTGATGTAAAGATCTTGCTTAGACAGAAGTTCGAGATGAAGGATCTGGGGGAGCTCAGATATTTCTTGGGCATTGAGGTGATTAGGTCACCACATGGTATGGGATTACTGCAGAGACAGTATGGCTTGGACATGTTGTCCAAGTATGGTATGACAGGCTGTAAGTCTATTTCTGTGCATTGGATCAGAATGGCAAGTTGAGTGCAGATTCAGGAGAGATCTTGGAGGATCCTACTATGTACAGGAGCATAGTAGGAAGTTTGATCTACATGACGATCACCAGACCAGATTTGAGCTATGCTGTTGGGTTGGTGAGTCAGTTTATGCAGGTTCCACGGAAACCGCATTTGGATGCAGTGAGACGCATACTGAGGTATGTGAAGTCTACTTTGCATTGTGGACTATTCTATGAGACTGGGACAGAGATATGTGTACATGGGTACACAGATGCTGATTGGGCTGGTAGTATCTCAGATAGAAGATCTACCAGTGGATTCATGTTTTCTTTGGGGAGTGCTGCTGTGACTTGGAGCGGCAAGAAGCAGCCTACGGTTGCTCTATCGAGTACAGAGGCCGAGTACAGAGGAGCTGCTATGGCAGCATGTGAGGTAGCTTGGTTGAGAAAGCTACTTGCAGATTTGGGTCTATCAGTGGATAGACAAGTTGTCATTTTCTGTGACAACATCAGCAGTATACAGTTGGCCAGGAACCCAGTCTTTCATGCTCGTACGAAGCACATAGAGGTTCACTACCACTTCGTCAGAGAGAGGGTCTTGGCAGGATACCTTGACCTTGTTTATGTCAGCACAGAGGATCAGGTAGCTGACATCTTCACCAAAGCATTGGGTAAGAGAAGCTCCGCAGATTCAGGGCTTCGCTTGGTGTACATGAGATGGAGTTGAGCTCGAGGGGGAGTGTTGAGATATCGAGCTCGTCTAGTGAGGCGGTGGCCACTGATGACCCGCCTGGGGGATAGGCCCCACACTTACACCACTGGCATGGTTGGTGAGATCTTGGGTGATATGTGGCCAGTGGGATGACAGGCTGTGTGACAGCCATTCTAGAGACTGGCATAGTTATAGCGCCAGCTCATTTAGTCGGGTTCACACTATAGAGAACCCGTGTATGTATTTGGTTGAGTACCTTTCATATTGTGTGTACTCTTATTCTTGTATATGGTGTGTTGAGTGTTGAGTAGAGAAGAAGAAGATTTTCAGCCTCTCACCTTGTGTGTTCTCTATTAGGGTTTGTGAGTGTGTGTGTGTGCTTGCAAGAGCTCAAGATCTCTTCCCCCCTGCATCTTTTCAAAAGATACACATGATGCAAAGCATCAAAATCAAAAGCCACCACACAAACCACAAAACCCATATGTGCGACACAAGATACGAAAGCCCAAAAGAAAATTCGATCTCGTCGCATGGGAAAACATAAAGAAAACCTGACAATCCAAAGAAAGAAAATGAAATAAGTTCTAGTACGTCACTTAGTGAGGATGAAACAAGTTTTGATTCCTCACTCAGTACCCTTCACAGACCAATCAAGAAACGAGAACCCACCCAACTGTTGAAATATACAAGTGAATAGGGTGTGTGCGGGAACAAACCCTTAGCAAGAGGCTATAAAAGAGAATCTGTAAATGAGTGAGAAGTTGTGAAAAGGTGAGAGGTATCTACTGGGAGAGAATAAAGGGTAGCATGAGAAGATTTTGGATGTGTGGAGATATTCTAGGAAAAGAGAAGAGGTGGAGAGAATCAAGCAGCAAAAGAGGTGGAGTGAATCAAGGAGAGATCAGTGGGATTAGATGCTTGGATGTAAACTCTATAAATTGAGGCATTGGCCTAATGAGAATTTGCTGGTTTTTTGATTATCCATGCTTACATTAAGCTATCAGTTAATTTCTCACTAATCTTATCTTAATCATCATCTTATCTCTTTGTTAATGATGTTGATTCTTGCATTTGATCCACCATAGCTCATCACATTGCTACAAATTTAACATGGTATCAGAGCCAAGTTAGAATCCATCAAATTAATGAGCCCATTATCTTGCTAATCACCTAGTTAATTAGGATTAGTAGAGAATCAAATTTTTAGCTCTTTCTTTCAATAACCTCTGTATCCCCAGCTAGTGGAGGGGCTTAATCTCCCTCTTGCCATAACATTGGCCCAAACCTTTCAAGCCCCACCTAGCCAAGCCTCCCATGCACTAGCCTATCAACTCGAATCGCCAAACCGCCATCTGAAGCTACCGATTTTTGTGAAAAAGCCAACATTGTTTTGTCTGAGGAAAACTTCAATTGTGGCTTCACTACTTGGAATTGGGAGCAATGGAGTTAGCCCAAAGTGTTTTTGGATGCTTTGAGCATGCTGGTGGCCTTAGAATTTAGAAATTCTTCAAGGAAAAGTGGAATCAAGCTCTACATCAAATCTATAGGTGACTTTGGTAAAACAGAGATTAAGCATTCAATGTTTGGTCAAATCTTGTGGTTCTTGGCTTAATCCTCTACTAGACTAATTGCTATTGATGGATTTGAAAGGAGTTGAGCTCATTTGAACTCTAAGGCCCCAGATCTGGACTCCCCACATACTCTGTTTTTTGCACACAAAATAGAGGATTATTTTGCTAATTAGTGATTAATCAGTACTAATCACTATATTTTGGTGCAATTGAGGGTTCAAATTAACCATTGGGTATTTGATACAGATCCCTATAACTTCATATTGCAATTCGGAGATGGTTTGATACTCCAACCATTCAGTACAGATTTTTGGTGAATTTATGCTGATAAATTTATTGTAATCATCACCTAAACATTATGCTGATAAATTTATGCTGATAAATTTATTGTAATCATCACCTAAACATTATTGAGTTGTAAAAGGGTAGACACTACCCTTGAATCTTGAAATTGGATCAAGAGATAAGACCCCTTCACATCATCATGAGCACGGCACAAGAGATAGCCAAATTTAATGGAGAGAAGTTTTATACATGACAAACAAAAACCATGTATTTGCTCATGATGAGTGAGGAGAAATCTGTGGGGGCTAGTTGAGGGAAGAGATGAATGCCCAGAGGTGAGTGGGAAAAATGAGTGGAAGAGCAGGAATGAGAAATCATTAGGACTCATTGCACTTAGTTTAAATGATGAAATCATTCATCACATCACAGGGATACAATGGGCAAAAGATGCATGGGATGAACTCAATAAATTATTTGGCACTCTAGCAAAAAATTCAAAGATAAATCTGTTAATGTAATTCTATAAAATGGATATGAAGGAAAGTGAACCTTTAATTACACACTTGAACGAATACAAAAGCATTAAGCAACAACTGGTATCCACCATTGGGGGCAAGAAGGTAGAAGATGATGAGGCACTAGCAATGAGACAAAGGTGAATATAAAAACATTGTAGCAACCTTAAAGAATGTACCTGAATTGAAGTTGCACGAGATAGAAGGAGCTCTACTAGAGCAAGAGACCAAGGTTAAAGAGAAGAAATGGTTGGACTCAACAGCTGGAGAGGAAAAAGCATTCTTCACCTGAGGAGGATTCTCTCACGAGGATGAGGACGAGGAAGAGGCAGAGTAGGAGGAAGGAACTTCACTTGCCACAACTGTGGGAAGCCAGGACACATGGAAAGAGACTGCTACAAGAAACCCAATGGAGAAGGAACGACATCGGCAAACTTCATGGAGCTAAGGAAGTGGAGTCAAATCATCTTTTTTGAGAGAGAGAGAGAGAGAGAGAGAGAGAGAGAGAGAGAGAGAGAGAGAGAGAGAGAGAGAAACCCCACAACCTAATGTAATCTGCGTCAACAGAGTAAAACCACCTCTGAGCCACCGATGATGTAGGCCATGTGGTAGATGTATGTGTGAGTACTTTAGTCAAGGTCACGGGCACTTGTAGTAGGCTTGGACACATAGAGAGAGAGAGTGTCAAGGACTATGAGTTTAGGGACTTGAGGCACTGGTCGTGGGCTACCAAGTAAGAGGGAAACTTGGTATAGGGCCCAGGTGTGCTAAGATTATTCACTTGAGGGGAGGTGTTGAAATATACAAGTGAATAAGGTGTGTGTAGGAACAAGCCCTTAGCAAGAGGCTGTAAAAGAGAATTTGTAAATGAGTGAGAAGCTGTGGTGAAAGGTATCTATTGGGAGAGAATAAAGGGTAGCATGAGAAGATTTAGGATGTGTGGAGATATTCTAGGAAAAGAGAAGAGGTGGAGAGAATCAAACAAAAGAGGTGGAGTGAATCAAGGAGAGATAAGTGGGATGCATGTAAACTCTATAAATTGAGGCATTGGCCTAATGAGAATATGTTGGTTGTTTGATTATCCATGCCTACATTAAGCTATAATTAATTGCTCACTAATCTTATCTTAATCATCATTTAATCTCTTTGTTAATAATGATTCTTGCATTTGATCCACCATAGCTGATCACATTACTGCAAATTTAACACCAACTACCCCAAATTGATAATAATGATCACATGACATATGCAAAACGCAAAAAGCAAGCTCAGGAGAGCATGCTTAGCTTAGTTGAATGTCTTACAGGATTATCGGTTGTGATTGAGCCTCATAATGCCAGTCCTAAGAAAGCAACCAAAATACAAAGCCCAGAGGAGTACCATTTTCCCTTTCAAGAGAAAGACATACTCTCTCTACAGGAGAGTCATTTGAGACAGATTGCATAAATTATGCGCTTGAGAAAGCACGTGAGGAATTCGATAATTCCCTTACAAAATTAAAGTAGTCTCTCAAAACCTCATTTGAAAGAATGCTCTTCTCTCATGGTGAAGCCAGCATAACATCAGCACTTGCACCTTTAAGGGCTCAACATGAGTTATACCAAGATATAAAGAGCTCCATCGAACATAACAATGAGGATTCGCAAGCTTCCAAACAGATCTCATTTAGAATTGATCAAGTGTGCCAGTGTACACATTGGGTACTGTTGAAAAAACTGAGAGCCAAAATGAGGATGAAAGTGAATAGAAATATGAAACAGAAACGGGATCTGAAGTTGAAACAAAAATTGAAACATCCATGGTTCCTTTGGAAGATTCTATCATGGTATGGTTAGATTTCCTTATAGGCAATGATGTTAAGCGCAAACGCGCATTGATTAGCCCTCAAGCTAGTCATAACATCACGACAATAGACACTTGGGTGTCATTGGGACAACCTAAACTCATTTCTAGAGACAATAGTCTTGCAAGAGGAGCCAATGGACAAAACATTGAAGTTCTTGGTTCTTTTAGCTATGCTACTCAAACAATCGGTGGAGATATGGAATTTACATTCCATGTTACCCTAGATTCCCTTGAGTATGTTGTCATCCTTGGTGGAACTTGGATACGTGACTCGTATTCAATTGATGAATCCATGCAACAGCCACCTTGAACACTCCTGCAGGCAATGTACAATTGCTATTACACGGGAGGAAGAGACCTTGGGGAGGAGCTAGAACTTCCAACATATCTTACTGAAAAGATTCCTAGAATCATGGTTGGATTGGAAATTTCAAATAAAATCTAAGCTCAAGCACAACTTTATCCAACATGAGAACACAATCTCATGACCCTCGACCTATGGGATTTGTTAGGTCAACCAACACTCATGGCACATCCTAAAAGAATTCCCTTTACACAAGACTTGAACATGCCATGTTTGGGATACTTTGAACATACAATGTATATTGAAACTAACCCCCTTACTTGCAAGTTTTTTGTGATTATGTGTTGGAAGTAGATTTGATCTTGGGGCATAAATGGACAATTGCTACCCAAGCACCAATGTGCTTTGCTAACGATAGAGTCATCATGATGGTCAATGACAAAAAGTTGACAATACCATACTGTAAGGAAGAGGATCCAACTTTAATGGATTTCTATGATGTTGAACGCAAAAGGTTACAAGATTCTTCCACATAAGTCCCTCTACACAATGACCTACCATTTGCATCTATGCCCGACTCCGATAACGCATCTACTCCTTCAACCCCATCGTCACCAACGAAGCTAGATGCCAATACCTTACAATCAACAGCTATTCCTAATGAAGTTCCCATAGTGCAACCATCTATCTTTAACAAACCCCACCAAAGGAGACAACCGCATGCTCAAAAGGAAAAGCCTCGGAGCCTATGCCTCTTCATTGACAAACCCCACCAAAGAAGATAACCGCATGCTCAAAAACCTCATCATCGACAGCCATTCCACAAGAGACTCTAGCCTCATCATTGTCAACAATGCCCATGAGTCTCAAACCTGCAGCCTCAGCGCTAACTAAAGTCAAGGAGGGCCCCAAACCTTCCACATCAACCCAAAAGAAAACACTACCAAGACAACCAAAGTCAAGGTATCTTAATAGTATCAAGATGTGGGTGGAGAAGCAGCTACTTGTAGCTCAAGGCTACTATGAATGTGCCAATCAAATTTGGGTGCCTCGACAATTAAAGCCTCTTCCTCAATGTAGCACTCAGAGACCAAGGAAAAAGAAAAGTACTCCACAACACCGTCCACAAAAGCCTATGCGAGTTCCTCAAAGAACTCCACGGTCAAGTCAACAAGTGTGGGTACTAAAAATATTACTGCAAGCACAAGGGTACTACCAAAGTAATACCAAAGCTTGGATTCCCAAGCGCATCACAAAGTCCCCTAAGCTTGCACAAAGACGAAAGTCTCAGCACCAAAAGCATCAACCCCACCAACTTATCATGTTCAGCAAAGATGGGTACCTGTGCATGTACTTCAAGAACAAGAATACTATGATAGTAATCCTATCATATGGTTGCCAAAATCAAACAATGTGTTAATCAAATGGCAATGGATGGTATTCAGTTCCACACCATCCTCGCCTATGGCCTTATAGTCATCTATAAGTTCAAAATCAGCCTCACCATCGACTTCAACCCCAACATCTTCAACGAGAATGGAGGCCCAAGCAACACCAAGCAAGTCACTCAACCACTCTCGTGCATTCAACAACACAAGAGCTTTTGTGTTCAAGCAACCCCAATGGTAACCAATGAGCAGTCTTATCTACTGCCTCTCGACAACATGTGAGCCAAAAATTCAAGAAGAAATTCCCACGTCTACAAACAGAGACTTATGAGCGCATCAAAGACAAACTCACAATGCTCTTCACCCCTTTGGATGTGAAGCATATAAGTACACAAGAACCTGTTGCTCGCATATCATGCCCTAGCTGACCCATAGAATCATTTCAATAAAAATCATCGGGTTCAAAACCAGCACTTTTAAAGGTTTAGGCCATTTCACGACAGAATAACCATTCATGACCGGAAAAAAAACACCTGCAACTTCACAGCGGCCTAAAAAATGTGCAACTTCACGGAATTGCCTCTCACGAAATTCCATCTCACGGAATTACCCTTCACGAAATTACCTCTCACTCACGGAATTCCATTTGCACTTTCACGAAAACACCATTTCACGGAATATCCCTTCATGGCCAAAAAACCTGCAACTTCATGGAATTCCATCTCACGGAATTACCCTCCACGGAATTCTGTCTCATGGAATTCCATTTCACGGAATTCCATCTCACGGAATTCCATTTCACGGCCTGCACTTCCACAAAAACACCATTTCACTGGTTTAGGCCATTTCACGGAATATCCCTTCATGGCCAAAAAACCTGCAATCTCACGGGATTAGGCCATTTCACAGAATATCCATCCCTTCACGGCCAAAAAACCTGCAATCTCATGGGATTAGGCCATTTCACAGAATATCCCTTCATGGCCAAAAAACCTGCAATCTCACGAGTTCAGGTCTCTCATGAATTAACAGTCTCATGGCTTAAGAACCTGCACTTTCACGATTTAAGCCACATCACGGATTAAGCCATCTCACGCATTAACACTTTCCTAATGATCTTCAAGCTTACTATTCTTTTGGCTACATTAATGTAGCATGAGTACATATCTATACTCATGCACTATAGAACGATTTCACCAAAGCTTCACCATCGACAACTTTCCGGTATATCTCTAGATGGGGGACCAATAGTACAACCCATCACCTGGAATTTTCCTTCAAATTCCAAACCTCTCCAAATGACAAAACCATCTTCACAAATCAATGATCTTCAATCCTTAGTGAGTGAAGATATCTATATTGACCTTGCAAGTGGCTACTTCAACACACAGAGTAGTTTAATAAGAGTCTATATGACTCAATTCTCGTACTTCATGTATATAAGAGGACACATAAATAGAAGAAAGTACGAACAGGTCCTACTCAATAACATTTGACAAGAATCATGCCACACAAAGGGACATCATCGAAGGCCAATTTTTTCAAATGATGAATGTTGTTTTAATGAATCAAATGAGGAACTGAGAATCACTATCTCGTTCTGATGATTAACTCTACATTCCTCCAAATCCTTTCTTATCTTCTCTCCCATTATTAACATCTCTTAGTATCCCCACTAACACAAAACACATGTAACCTTGCTTATGATTGCCAAAAACACAGTGAGCCAAAAAAAAGGGGGCTCACACAAATATAAAAATGTAATCATTCAAAAAAAACCCACCCCCACCCCGTTAAGAATTCCCAATAAACCACTAACCTTTTCATTCACTAACTAGCTTTTCTTATTCCTTCCAGATGAACAAAGACCATTGAGTGTCAATCAACATCAAAGCCATCAACAAAGCTTGTCCATTCTCCCCACACAAAGGTCTTCACGATGCGATAACGCGAGGACATGATCGCCAACACGAAGGGGAGGGGATGTTAACCCAATTCTAGGGTGGTTAACAAGATCTACCGCCATTATCTTACATCAAGGAGTCACAATAGATACACCAAAGGGTCATACATTCAAGATATGAAGCAATAGTGTCCAAAGCTATAACTTGGACAGGCGCCCGTAATGGTGTGACAGAGTATTTATGACGATTCTCGCTTCAAGAGCTTGTGGTAGCAAGTTAGGATGAAGTCCTGAGTGATGTACTTCATGCATATATTATGAGAGTAGTCATTGTAATAGCATTAGGTCTCTTATGAGCCTACAGTGCCCGATCGGCCATAGTTTAAGTGAGTGTGGACAGTTACGGCCATGTATATAAGTGAATATCTCTCATAATACAATACTCTCCCATTGTGCAATTGAATCTTTCTCTTGCTAATCCTCTAGATAATCTCTCTCCCTATTTTCTTTATTTCTTCCATTTATCTCCTCCACACATTTGGATGAATCTGATTGGCCCCTCAAAACCTTAATTTAAAATTTTCAGAAAATCTGGACCTCCAAGATAAGGCCTTTTGAACAAATTATAATTTATTTCGAATGCACCTTCTGAAAATCTTTTTGAACTTCTGTTTCGGGGGAACTTATTTAAATATGAAGAGATATTTTTCCATCCAAAAATATCCAAAATCTGAATAACCTCTCTCTAAAAAATTTTCTCTCTCTAGGCCAAAACAGGTAGAAACAAGATCTTTTATATTTCTGAAGAGGGATTTGACTACAGGGAAAGATACTGGACATCCTGAGAGGCTGGGGAGGAATCTTACATTCTACCCCACTTAAAAAACGTGAGATGTCCTCATCTCACAGAGGTGGAGTATGATCTCTTTCATCTTCTTCTTCTTCTTCAATCACTTCTAGCGTTACTGCCTTCTTGGAAGTGGACGGCCGATTTGGGAACAACTCTTTTTGACTTCCCCTATTCTGAGGTGGAGGTCTTGCATTACTTTGGATTAAAACTGCAGGCTGGATAGAGGGTCTACCTCTGGGATTTCCCTGATTTTGGCGGATAGAACCCTGATTACTCTGGAAGGAAGGGGCTGGAGTCTGGAATCTTGATCCCAGATTTCCTTGCCTTGAAAACCTTGATCCAAAAGGAGTTAGGCAATCCATACTGCGATGTCCAAATCCTTGACAGTTATAGCATTTCACTCTCTTGTTCAAGGGTGGAACTTCTGAAGTTGAAATCCAGGGGATTGAGTTTTGGGAAAAGGACATTTCTTCCATTCTAGAACTTCCCATATCCTAGGTTTGACCCTGATATCTCTTAGGCGGAGGAAGGTTGGAATCATCTTTTGGGAGTAAAAACCTTTTGAAAGGTGATGGTGCTGGCTTTGGTGGGACTTTGTCATCAAAGGCTTTGGCGAAATCCTTCACCATCCGAACTGCTTCGGCCATGGAAACTGGCTTGGCATTCTTCACCACGATATTCAAAGGTTCATTCAGTCCCCGAATGAACCTGGCCATCAGTTGTTCTTCATCCACAGTGGAGGCGAGTATCTGAGGAGGAGGGCGAATGCTTGGTGATATGCTTCAATAGTTCTACTCCCCTGGGTTAACTCTAAGAATTCGTTCATCTTTGTTTCTAAAAAGCCGGGAGGACAAAACCTCATCCTTAGGTAAATTTTTGAGATCAGTCCAGGTTTGGGTATTTCAGCCGAGACAGTTTGTCTCGCAGTGATTCCTCCACGCAACTCTGACCGTTTCCACAATCTTTAACCTGGTGAGAGCCATCTTGCTTCTCTCATTGTAGCCAATTACATCAAAGTATTCCTGCATGGCCTCAATCCACTTTTCTACAACTTCACCTAACTGTTCCCCTTCACCCTTGAAGGGACCAGGCTGCGAATTATGAAGAGTTTTACGAACATCCAGGTCGAGCTCTTCTTCATCGAGTTGGGGGTTAACATTTCTACCACGACGACCTCGATCCATGTTCCTATCAATATGAAAATTCTTGTTAAGTTTCTTTATTTATGATTCAATCCGATTTTTGATTCAACTGATTCCGGGGTTCTTTAAATAGGTCGGCTCCCCACATAATCATGGGGTAAATATACTCATATAGAATGCATTATCAACAAATAACAATTCATTCAGAATATCTCATTCATATCTTTAACACAATAATGGTCCATCAGACTGAATTTTTCCATCTGAATAGTCCTCCATGGGGATTTTAATATTTCAGATTTTTAATTTATCAACCCTTAACTTGATCCACTGATCAAAAGTTAACAGTAATAAACATCATTCTAGCTACGAACATTATCACAGAGACTCGTCCCAATCATCCTCGTTGAGGTTTTGCTTAGCTTATTACATTTCAACCAAAATTTAAGAATCTTCATTTTTCAATCAGAATCCAAATCAACTCATTAGTTCTCAATCAGAATTTAAAATCATATCAACCACATTCGAATTCATCATCTAGATAGTATAAATACTTATAATTTCAAGTCTTAGATTTACTCGTATATACTACCAGTAAAGAGCTGCAGTTATACCCTCGGTATATAGGGGTAGTCACGGTCCTTGGAACTATAAGGTAAATACTATCAATTCTAGGCCTCAAGCAAGTCAGGGATTCCATACAATTGCGGTACTTCTATTTGAAGACTCAATTACCAATTTACGAATTTCAGTTTGAATATCAATTTGTATGAATTTTATCACACAATTACAATCTTTTACTGCTTCTTCATAAATTTTTGACATTCTTGGCTTCTCGATTGATCCTCATTAGCCAATTCGTTCTGATACCAACTGTAAGATCCCTGTCCCCACCGCGCAACAAATTCAGGGGTGCTAGCACAGCGGAAGTAGCACTTCTTGTGCGGGGCAAGGTCCCACACTCGGGGTCTCACCCACGGATATCCGGACAAGAGACTAAGCCATCGGTTTTTCCAAAACCGAACCCGAAAAAACTTCCTTTGCCCGGAAAGCACGGGCGATTCCACCAGGATAACTTTTCCCTAACGTAGTCAAAAGCCTTAACTAACTGAGCTCATCTGACCAAACCTGTAAGTCCCATAGTCAGATCAGGGAAAAAGACTGTACTTGGATCATACAGACCAATGCTTTTTTCCTCATTGAGAGGCACAGCCGTTGATTCTTTTCCATAGAACAATTTTTGTCCGGAATTTACTTCATTATCGAACTAAACAATTGAGTCTCGATTTACGGATCCATCAATCCAGCCTAACCGCATCCAGTCCCATGGGTTAGCCAACTGCCCAACCACTGTAGTGATGGGATCCAATTAGGAATTTGGTTAGATTTTGTCCCGGGTACCAGGGAAAAGAGTTCCCAGGCCCCCTAGCCGGATATTCATGCAAACATAAAACTAGTCACACCACGTACACACCCAATATGAAATTGCCTTTTTCTCAGCATCAACTATCTTAAAAACAATCCTTTAATGAAACCATTGTCACTGATCACAATCCTCAAAATCTCTGGTTGAATCCTTATTTCCAATCATTCCTTCATCGGTGTACTTATGGCATCATTGGCAACCAGAACGCTCACCACCTGTTCACTCAGGGGGCCTTTTCGATAGTTCCTAGCTCATAGTAACCGGCAATATATTCACATAACAAAATGGAATCTTCATGGAAGATCAGCAAGATCAACCAACAGATCCATATAAATGAGTTATGGACTCATCCGTTGAGGACCGGCAAGGTCAATCAACCAGATCCACACCCGAATTCAGAAAACAACTTACTCCTTGATCCAAATCTTCCACGACGCACGTGTGGGTATCTTCGACGACCCAGAGCCCGAGCACCGTATGGTCAGCACCCTCTAGGATCCTTCGCAAGTTGCCTAACGCTTCACTCATAGGCCGCTTCCTTAGTCCCCCATCCACCGTACTACCAGAAGCTCACCATTTAAATTGAACCGAGGTTAGTCAAGACCTCGGCCGACCATGCTACGCGAGACGTCCTCCGTTGACTCTCCGTCAGCTGTTGCAACATTTACATCTATCTGATTCCTATCACATCTCATCACATCTATTTATAGAATGTAAGAGAATTTTATTTTTTTGACATAAAGATTTTTTTATGCATCTAATTAGGCATAAAGACAACTTTAGTAGGAATAACACTTTTATAAAAATCCTTTTATGCATCTATTTAGGCATAAATTCAATTTTAAGAAAAATAACACTTTCGAATTAAAAATAAACCTTTTATGCATTTTACTATGCATAAATTTCATTTTAATGAGAATAACACTTTCAAAATAAAAATAAATCTTTTATGCATCTATCTATGCATAGATTCAATTTCAATGAAAATAATACTTTCGAAATAAAAATAAATCTTTTATGCATCTTTCTATGCATAAAATCAAAATTGATAAGAATATCTCTTTTGGAATAAAAATAAAATTCTTTATGCATCTTTCTATACATAAAATCTAATTTTGATGAAAATCACACTTTTATAATAAAAACAAAATTCTTTTATGCATCTAATTATGCATAAAATCCAATTATGATAAAAGTAACACTTTTATAATCAAAATAAAAATTTCAATATACATCCTTATATGCATAGAAATTAATTCTAAAGAAAATAACACTTTTATAATAAAATAATTCTAGTATGCATTTTTCTATACTTAGAATGAAAAATAACACTTTAAGAATACATATACGATGGGGATTACTCTTTTTGAATAATAAAAGATAAAACTTATTTTACACAATTTTTAGAAAATTTTGCCATAATCTCCTTTGTATGGCTGACCATTTTTCAATTTTTAACTCTCTAAAATCAACTAGAATTTCACCAAGAGTATTTAAATCATTCTAATGTAAACATTTTCTACTTATTTAAGAAAAACATTATGAAAAACTTGATTTTATTAATCATTCATCTAGGATAAAGAATGATTGGATTTACTAAGAAGAGAGGGGAATACCTTATTTCAATGAGGCATAACATCATATTCATTTTAGAGAAGACAAAAATCATAAAAACCATAAAATGAACAGAAAAAAGAGAGAATTTCTAACTTACAAAGGAATTTAAAGGCTTTCCTTTGGCTTGATGGTTTGAGGGATCTACTCTTGCTTGAAACAAGAGTGGCCACCAATCTTTAGAAGAGGGAAGGTCAAAAACTAATGAATTATGAGTAAATTCACAGTCTTTGGCTCTTGGGAGAAGCAGGGTAACAGTGCAAAAAAACACTATTAAGCTTCAACAAAGGGGGAGGCTTCTATTTATAGGAAAAAGTGAGCCTCTAACCAAGCAAACTGATTCTAGAATTTTCCACATCAGTTTGGTCAATTTTTGATCATTTTTAGGTCAGTTTAGCTCACTTTTTGGATCTAGTTGAAACCAGAGAGAGGAGAGATAAAAATATCTCATTATTTGGGAGTTTAAAACTCTCCCACATAGGTGCCTCTTTCATGAGGGGAATTCCCCCATACTAAGGTGTCAAAAATGCATCATTTCTTCTAAATATCTCTCTTTTTTAACTATTAACCTTGTCCTTAGTCAACTCTTCATCTTATGTGAGTATTTACTCATTTTTGGGGGGATTTTCTTTATTTCTTTCATTTATCTCCTCCACACATTTGGATGAATCTAATTGGTCCTTCAAAATCTTAATTTAAAATTTTCAGAAAATCTGGACCCCTAAGATAAGGCCTTTTGAACAGATTATAATTTATTTCGAATGCACCTTCTGAAAATCTTTTTGAACTTTTGTTTCTTCGGGGGAACTTATTTAAATATGAAAATCTTTTTGAAATTCTGTTTTGGGGGAACTTATTTAAATATGAAGAGATATTTTTTCATCCAAAAATATCCAAAATCTGAATAATCTCTCTCTAGAATATTTTCTCTCTCTAGGCCAAAACAGGTAGAAACAAGATCTTTTATATTTTTGAAGAGGGATTTGACTACAAGGGAAGATACTGGACATCCTGAGAGGCTAGGGAGGAATCTTACAGGACTACGGACCAAAGAAAAGAATAAAAAAACTGAATTTTGACACCTTAGTGTGGGGATCTCTCCTCATGAAGTAGGCGCCTTTTTCTCATCATTACCCCCAATTTTTAATCAATAAAATGAGATATTTTCATCTCTCCTCTCTCTTGTTTCAAAACTAGATCCAAAAAGTAAGCTGAACTCTGACCCAAAAATGGTCAAAAATTGACCAAACTGATTTGGAAAATTCTAGAATCAGTTTGCTTGGTTAGAGGCTCACTTTTTCCTATAAATAGAAGCCTCCCTCTTTGTAAAAGCTTAATGGTGTTCATGCACTGTTACTCTACTCCTGTCCTGAGCCATCTACATTGAATTTTTAATAATTCAATTGTTTTTGGCTTAATCCTCTCCAAAGTGAATTGGTGGCCACTATTACTTCAAACAATAGTAGAACCCTCAATCCCTCAAGCCAAAGGAGAGCTTACAAGCTCCATGTAAGCTAATTTTCTTACTTTGTTTACGAATTTTAATGAAAAATCTATGGTTTTCTTGATTTGTATGTTTTGCAAATGATTGAATAAAATTCAAATGCTATTCTCAATCCACGGGCTATGTGGGGAACTCTTGTGAAGGCTCTAGAGAGAGGCAAGACCTAGGTGAATGCTCCTCTCTTGCACATGGAATGCCGCAAGTCTGCTTTGTGCTGCCTCTTGTAGTAAACCACTAATCTCACCAAGGCTTGCATCCAAGGTGCCTGCGAACTTGAGAAAAAAACCACTCCCGTCTATATCTGCTCTATTATGCTCTAGATCTCAAAGTCCTGTATGAGGCCATTCAAAATCCTAGTTCTCAAGTGTCTGTCGTGCCTCTAGGGGTCCTCCAAGGACAAAATAACCGAAGCATGATCAGAAAAGGTGGTGCCCGCCAAGATACCAACCATGCCCCCGTGATGCAAGCCCACTCATCCACGTAGAATCTATCAAGTCAAGAAAGATTGGTGCTGGTGCTCCTCTTGTCAAACCGCGAGAAGCATAGACTCCTTGGGTTGCGCCCAAGATCTAGCAAGTGCCAAGGATCCTGTCCCCTGAGTGCCAGGATCAACTCCTCTGAAGCAGTGTACTCTGAGCTATGAGAGTTAGCCATGCCTCCTCTGAGTCTATGCTTTGCTGACTCTATCATGTTAAAGTCCCTACCCATGTACCAAGAGTCGGCTGTGGGAGGGATTGACGAACTGTACTCCATAACCCTGCAATGACGTTCGGGCCATAAACATTAAGTAAGCCCACATAGTCCTCGCACCAATCCTAATGGTAACCCACTGAGCCTACCCAGTGTCTATAATGCCTGAGCCAATTACTGCCAGCAAGAGTTGCTCAGTGAACAGAAATACAAACTCCCCCCTGCATCTAGGAGGGGCCAAAAGAGGGAGACCAGAAAGTGACTCCTGCTTGGTAAAATCTTGCTGCAGCGAATGGGTATGCTCCTCCGAAATATGGTTCTCTTGGAGGAAAAGAATGTCGATGGGTCCCCCAACCAATTGCTACTCTATGGAGCTCTCCTCTAAGGACACCGTGCCTCTGAAAACACCGAGGCCCCCCCAAACCCTGAATGTTCCATGAGGAAATCCGCATATCAATCTTTGTGGGAGGCAGAGCTATGAGAACTTCCCCCCATTGGAAGAGTCTTTGGGTATAGGTTTCGACGGGAAGTAGTCACAGTCAGTCCTAGGCGCACCGAGTGGGCATGGATCCTATCCTCCATGTGTTGCCACTCTGTTCGAGCTCGAGAGTAAGCATGCTCTGAACTCCACTTGTTGCAACGCAGGTACTTGTAGGAGGGCGGAAGGGATACTGCAACTAAGATATGAAGGAACACAAAGAGTAGCACCTCCAAGCTGGAGGACACCACCTCCCCGTCTCGATCTCTATGACTTAAGCCTCCCAGCTCCATCCGATCTAGGGACCAAAGATGGGTAAGCACATGTGATGTGCATATCATGTAGACTGTGTGGAAGCTCCACTGCTCACCCCTGGATGGCGGTGGACACTGACTCTAAATCCCAATCTGTTTGCGAGGCTGCACTCAAGGGAAAAGAGAGGATCCTCGCGTCACTCTTTGGTGTGGATGGCCTATAGTGATGGAACACCACATAGATTAGAATGGGAGTCACCATCTCCTTGAAAATATCACTTTTTTCGACAGAGAGACATCGGAAGAAACTGTAATCCATTGGCTGCCCCAGGATCCTGGGGGGGCCACCTGGCGACTCTGGCAAGAGAGACCTCATGGGAGGTGGTGATGGTCATCTCTACCGGCTCCAAGAAGCGATGAATCAAATGGCGACTCTTGTAGGAGAGCCCTCATGGGGAGGTGGTGATGGTCATCTCTACCGGCTCCAAGAAGCGATGAATCAAATGGTGGAGTGAACTCGTCAGCTGCCTCCACTTTGGGTCTGGCGCACCTGAAGGGTAGTGGGAATGCTCTGGAGAGGCGCATGGAGGGGGGCGTGCAGGATGTGAAGAGGATGGGGTAGGGGGGGCTGCTGTGGGGAGAGTCGAGGATGAGGGTTGGGAATGCGTAGGGGGTGGGGGAGGAGGAGGAGGATAAAATAATAAAAGAGAACATAAAGACAAGAAAAGGGCTTATGTATTACTTACCTCATCAGCTTTAGTTCCCAAACCATGTTAGTATACACTTAATGCCTGCCTATCAGCATGTATCTCACTTTGATATATAATGCACATTTGTTCGGCCCCCATTATGAGGAGTAGCCATGGTGCATACGTCTTTAGTGGGAACCCTGGCTTAGACGCCGATGGGGTCAATATTGTTGTGACCATTGATGATGGTTAGGATATGGTCAAGGGTACGAGCGTTAGCTGGGTCCGGGGATACCACGTCCTTCATTAGTGGGCGGTGGTCGATGAGTCACGTTTTTGATATGTGGGCGATGACCGTGTCTATATAGTGTAACTGCCCTCGTTGTATACGAGTCTACCACACTGCCCACATTACTATATATGGACATGGTTGCCCCATGATCTTAGGCATCCAATGCTTGTGGCATCCACCCCCTTCTACACTTCGTACATCCTCCATCCAGAGTCTATCTAGATCGCCACCTAAGCTCTACTTGAGAGCGCACGGGTGGACAGCACCATATAATCAGAATTTTTAATTCTCTCCATTGTGTATCTATTACATTGGCTATTGTGCTTTATCTTGCTATCTCTCTTTCCACTGTGCCATATTTTTATAAACCAGACTCATTCAAGTGAGTTCCTCACACATGCATCTAGCCCACAATTGTTTTCAAGTCACGCCCAACAACCTCCCTCTAAAAAAATAAGTAAATAAAATATCAAACTATATTAAAGAGAAGAGTAAAGTTAAAGACCAAATTGCCCAAAAACCTCCCTCTAAAAAAAAAATTTAAATAAAATATCAAATTATATTAAAGAAAAGAGTAAAGTTAAAGACCAAATTAGATTAAATTAAAGAGAAGAGTAAAATATACACTTATAAAGCATGCAATAGAGGAGGATTTCTCTCTCAACCCAAAGTGAGAAGCTCCTCGCTTTTGTAGTCTTGAAGCACTTACCGATGCTTGTTTGTTGATATGCACCTGGATGCTTCTTCATAAAGCTCCATGCGTGTCTCCACTCCTCTAGTAATAAAACACTAGGCTTTTGGACTTGGTCCTCTCATAATGTTTGCTCTCCTATTAGGTGTCATAAGCTTCATCCTCTTCTTCATCTAGTCATCCTCGAGAAGTTGAGACTCGTATGTGGAACTGGCAACTCGGTTTTAAGAACATCAACAATATATTATTCTAATAGCTCGTCTTGTGCTTTTAATTTTTTAAAACAATTTTTGAACTCTAGGTTCACAAGTAAATGCATTCGATTCATGACTTGCTTCAATCTACTATCCATGATGAGTGACCCATCCACATCTATGCTATATAGCAACTTGCATGGATCATGAGGTGGCATTCAATTTTTTAAAACAATTTTTGAACTCTAGGTTCACAAGTAAATGCATTGGATTCATGACTTGCTTTACTCTACAATCCATAAGCAACCCATCCACATCTATGCCATATGGCAACTTGTGTGGATCATGAGGTGGCATTGCTCTCCTCAGGGATGGCTCATAAGTATGGAATGATGAACCCCCCCTCCTATTATGGGGAGAGGTTGTGAAAGACTTAGTGACTCTTCTCCCAAAGCAAAAGCACTATGCTCCCCCGCTGCTACTACGTCCACTAGAACCCCTAGACTCCCTATGTCAATGTGGTGAAGATGGACATGAAGGAGCAAGGGTGGGTCTAGTCGATGTGGGTCTACTAGATTGTCGTGTTTATAGTGTAATGGACTTACACCATACAATGGAGTAGACTCGCCATGTGGAGTATACTGGCCAAATGGAGTAGAGTGGTCATGTGGAGTAGAGTGACCATGCACCACTTGGGCCTACACCATACAATGGAGTAGACTCGCCATGTGGAGTATACTGGCCAAATGGAGTAGAGTGGTCATGTGGAGTAGAGTGACCAAATGGAGTAGACTAGCCTGATGGTATGATGTTGGCCTGCATATAAGGATGCATGAAGAGACTTACTCAATGAATAAACACATAAATAAGAATAAAACATAAAATGGAAAAATGTATGTGAAAATTGTGTCCATTCCTGCTACCCATAACGTTGATTAATAAAGGCAAGAAGGCTTGAAACATCTGGGTCCTGAGAAGGGTCCCTTGGAATTGAAGTTCGAGGAGGATAACTCATGATTACCTACACAATACATATAATTATGTATAAATAAGGCTATAGCATAGCCTCATGCATAGAAGCTCTAAGCAAAGATCTTCATGCATGAAGCTCTGTGCAAAGAGCTTATGCATAGCCTCATGCATACTATACATAAGGCTATAGCATAGCTTTATGTATACTATGCATAAGGCTTAATAGCCTCATGTATACTATACATACTTATGCAAGATAGCATTATGCATAAGGACCTTATGCATATGAGCCTTATGCATAAGCCATAAGCCATAAGAATAAGAGCCTTATACATGAGCCGCATAAGCCTCATGCATAAGATAAGCCAGAAGCCTTATATGCATGTCATAATATATAAGCCTTATATGCATGTCATAATATATAAGCCTTATGCATAAGCCATAAGACTTATGCATAAAGTATACATAAGGCTTATGCATAAGAGCGTTATGTATGAGCCTCATTCATAAGCCATAAGCCTCATGTATAAGCCATAAGCCTTATGAGGCATATTTATTAAATCCTTTACAACATTTATAGAGCATGCATACTAATCCTAAAGAGCATATTTATTAAATCTTTACAACATTTATAGAGCATGCATACTAATCCTAAACCCCAGCACCCACCAAGGGTGCAAATAATAAAATCATAAATAGCAAAAGAGCTTATGTGTAAGAGGTTTACCTTGAGTGATTGAGAAGAGTTGGGCTCAAAAAAGACAAGATCTATAATACAAAACAATCAAAAAGGGGTTAGCATGAGATCAATGCTAAGGCTATGCTATAGGCTATGTATATGCACAAGAGTTATGTATAGGAGCTTATGGCTTATGCATAATGCTTTTATGCATAAATATGCATAAGGTAAGGCTTACGTATAAGATCCTTGTGCACAAGATACTTACGCATGATCCTTGTGCACAAGATACTTACGCATGAGCCTTATACATAATCCATAAGCCTTAGGCATAAGCCTATGAGGCATATGAACAAGTCTATGAGGCATATGAACAAGCCTATAAGGCATACTCATGCATTAGGTCAATGCATGAGGCTTATGTAACCATTCACCTCATGCATTATGCATAAGCATTATCATCATGCATAATGCATGAGGCTAATACTTGCATAAGTTTCATGCATGAGGATTATGAAAGCATTAGCCTCATGCATACATAAGTCACATGCCTAATGCATGAGGCTCATGCGCATAATAAGCCCTAAAATATAAATAAATCCTAAAATATATAAAAATCTTAAATGCAAAAAAACAAAACACACAAGAGGCTAATGCATGAGCCCATTAAAAATAAATATTAGGCTAATGCATGTGTCCATATGAATTAGTCTCATGAATAATGTATGAGGCCTATAATGCATAAGCCTCATGATTTAGGAATGAGTCTCATCCATGAGACTTATGCAATATGTATGAGGCTAACACTTGCATAAGTCTCATGCATTAAGTTTAATGCATGATATTTATGCAAGCATTAGCCTCATGCATTATGTGTAAGCCTCATGCATGTATGAGTCTCATGCCTAACATATAATGCATAAGCCTAAGCCACATAAGCTTAAGCCTCATGAATTAGCCTAAGCCACATGCATTACACTAGGTTAATGTATGAGCCTCATGCATTAGCCTAAGCTACATACACTAAGTTAATGTATGAGACTCATGCATGAGGCTAAGCCTCTTGTATAAGCACTAAAATATATAAAAATCTTAAAAGCAAAAAAAAAAAGACATAAGATAAAAGAGAGAGATCTCTTACCTTATGAGGCTTGTAAGTCTTCACTTGAAAATGTAGAAAGAGAACCTACAAAATCAAACCAAGATGAAAAAAATGAGTAACATTAAGAGGAGAAGTCTCTCTAAACCTAACCCTAATAAAAATGAGTATACAACATTGAGGGGAGAAGTCTCTTTGAGCCTAACCCTAATAAAAATCTTACGGTTTATGTGCAAAACCCTAACCCTCGCTTCTAAATAGAAACCCTAATAGAGAGCTTTCCATCAAAGCTCTTTCATGCATATAAGCTCTATGCATAGAGCTACTATGCAAAAAGAGCCTCATGCATTGAAGCTCTTTGCATGCAAAACATACAAAATCAAAGGCATACCAAAACCCTAAAAGCATAAGAGAAAGGCATGAGTTTCTACCTCAAGAGGATGTAGAAGAGCCTACAAAATCAAACCAAAATATATCAAATTAGTAATTAACATTTTAATTATACTAAAAAAAACTTAAAAAGTATATTATGAATTTTATTATATGAGAAAATAGGAGAAGTGGAAGAGGAGAAGAGAAGAAGGGCAAGGGGAGAAGACCAAAGTGAGTCTCCCTAACCCTAACCCTAATAAAAAGCTTATGGTTTATGTAACCCTAACCCTAGCTTCTAAATAGAAAGCCTAATAGAGAGCTATGTTAAGAAAGTGAGAATCATACTATGCCTAATGATAATCACATATTAAACATAGCTTCTAAATAGAAAGCCTAATAGAGAGCTATGTTAAGAAAGTGAGAATCATACTATGCCTAATGATAATCACATATTAAACATATGCTTAGGGAGGCTCATAGTAATCAAGAAACTCTATAAATCTAATTGCACACTAATGAGAGGTGGACAAGATAGGCACACTTAGCTGTTGAGATATCGAGCTCATCTAGTGAGGCGGTGGACACTGATGACCTCCCTGGGGGATAGGCCCCACACTTACACCACTGGCATGGTTGGTGAGATCATGGGAGATATGCGGCCAGTGGGATGACAGGCTGTGTGACAGCCGTTCTAGAGACTGGCATAGTTATAGCGCCAGCTCATTTAGTCGGGTTCACACTATAGAGAACCCGTGTATGTGTTGGTTGAGTACCTTTCATATTATTGTGTACTCTTATTCTTGTATATGGTGTGTTGAGTGGTGAGTAGAGAAGAAGAAGATTTTCAGCCTCTCACCTTGTGTGTTCTCTATTAGGGTTTTGTGAGTGTGTGTGTGTGCTTGCAAGAGCTCAAGCTCTCTTCCCCCCTGCATCTTTTCATGGTATCAGAGCCTGGTTCGTGCTAAGGGCTGAGCTGCAAGCAAGAGAACCACAGGAAGCGGTACGAGGGTAAGAGCTTCAACTACTCTTCCCTATTGTGTTGGTGACTACACCCTTGTCGGGAGCTCTATGGGAGGCACCGGCAAACGATCTCTGATTGAGGAGCTTTCTTCGCGGGAGTAAAGCTATAGGGCAACTATACAGTCCTATCGGACTATCAGACTGAGATTTACGGGCCGAAAACGCGTTTCGGGCGCGTCTGGACCTCCATTTTTAAGAAAGCAAGCGATTTCGAGCACTACGGGTAAGTCATCGATTCTCTGCAGAACTCTGTTTTAAGAACTGCAGGAAGACAGATTGACTGTGCAGACACTGTGGGTGCTGCAAAGAGGTCTACAGTTGCCACTGGGTGTATGTATGCACATTAAAGTCACTGGTTGTGACATTTGAGAGTACTACAGTACCGCTGTGCAGAAAATACTGCAGGTTGTGCAGAAAAACCAGAGTGCAGTTTCTGGTGAAATTGTGTGTTTGACAAGATGTCTAATGATGGCATAACACAGATTGTGGCTGAGAAGCTGGATAAGAATAACTTCCATGCTTGGAGGTTCAGGTTGACGAATTTCTTGATGGGAAAAGGCTATTGGGACTACATAGAAGGTGAGCATGAAGAGGCACCGGAGATACCGGATATAAATCCAACTACTGCAGATGTGAAAGAGTTTAAAGACTGGAACCAAGGAGCCAGGAAGGTTATGTATTGGCTCTCCATTAGTATACAGGACACCATGATTGGGCACATTCAGGATGCCAAGTCCCCCAAGGAGGCGTGGGACACCTTGGTAAAGCTCTATGAAACAAATACCAAGGCATGTAAGATACAGTTGAAGAATGAACTTCATACTGTGGAGAAAAAGAGCATGTCTGTGAATGACTATGCGCTGAAGATAAAGGGTATTGTGGAATCCCTTGCATCTATTGGTGTGTCAGTAGATGATGATGATAAGGTGGAAGTCTGTCTACGTGGTCTCGGGCCACAATACAAGGCGTTCAAGACGTCCATTCAGACTCGGAAAAACATTCCCAACTTTACAGATTTGGTGTCTATGCTGATTATCGAAGAGAAGAGCTTGGGTGAAGATCAACAGTCTTCACAAAGCAAAAACAGTTCAGAGCAACAGGCCTTCTACACGAGTTCAGGAAGAGGACGAGGTAGAGGAGACCGTGGACGCGGTCAAGGAGGTGGCCGAACAGGTAATCAGAATTATGGCCAGCAGCAGCAGCAACAACAATAGTCCCAGAATCAACAACAACAACAACACGCAGGTGGGAGAGGCAAATTCAGAGGCAGGGGGAGTCAAAGAGGCCGTGGAAATTGGCAAAGGCAATATAATGATGCACGCGAATGCTATTATTGTGGTAAGCCTGGACATGTGCAGGCAGAATGTTATAAGAAGCAGGCTGACATGCAAAATGGGAAAGTGCAGCAAAACAACTATGCATCCTCAAGCAGAAATAATGAGGATAATGAAAGGTTGTTTGTTATGCAGCATGTCGTGAATGCCATGTCTGAAAATGTTGATGCAGCACAAAAAGATAATGTATGGTATGTGGATTCAGGCGCTTCGAACCACATGACGAGTCATGGGGAGTGGTTCAAGGAGATGAAAAACCCGGAAAGACCAGGTTTTGTGGAAACAGGGGATGACACTGCTCATCCAATTGCCCATGTTGGAGATGTGCCATTGTCTATGCAGGATGGCAAAGTGAAGTACCTTGCAGATGTACTTCATGTACCAAATATAACAAAGAATCTAGTTTCAGTTGGCCAGATGATTGAGCAGGGTTTGCAGGTTCGGTTTAACCCTGATGGGTGTTATGTTGAAGATTTCAAAGACAAGTGCAAGTTGGTTGCAAAAGGCAACAGAGTGGGCAGAATGTTTACGTTGAATGTAGACATGCCTGAAATGAGTGCTGCGATGTTTGCAAATGGTTCAGGAATTATTGCAGACACAGACATTTGGCATAAAAGGATTGGACATGTAAATGTGGAGAGATTGAAGTCTATGCAGACAAAAGGAATTGTGACAGGGCTGCCAAAATTTAAAGTGGAAGGTATGCAGAAAATATGTGAAGCATGCCAATTTGGGAAGCAAACAAAGCATGTGTTTCCACGTAACAGATATGTGAGCAGAAATGCACTAGATGTTGTGCATTCAGATGTATGGGGTCCTACGAAGACCATATCTATGGGAGGCTGCAGGTATTATGTGACTTTCATTGATGACCACACAAGGAAAGTGTGGGTATATTTCATGAAGGAGAAGAGTGAGGTGTTCACTCACTTTCAGAATTTCAGATTTTTGGTTGAAAAGCAAACAGGGAAATATGTAAAGTGCCTAAGGTCAGATGGAGGGGGAGAGTACTTCTCCAATGAGTTCTCTGAATTTTTAAAGAAGAATGGTATTCGGAGACACTTTACATGCAGATACACTCCGCAGCAAAATGGAGTTACTGAACGAAAAAACAGGCACATTGTTGAGATTGCGCGAGCATTGATGGAAGAAAAGACTATGCCGCATTGCTATTGGGCTGAGGCTATTTCTACCGCAGTATACATCATGAACAGGACTCCAACTGCAACCATACATGATGTAACTCTAGAGGAGAGGTTTACTGGCAGAAAACCAGATTTGTCTCATCTGAAAGTCTTTGTATGCATTGCATATGTGCATGTGCCAGATGAGCTGAGAACTAAGCTGGTTCCGAAAGCTGAAAAATGTGTGTTTATTGGATACTCCCTTGAGCAAAAGGGATAGAGGTGTTATAACCCTGCTACACGTGAGTTGAGGGTAAGCAGGGATGTTGTCTTTGATGAGATGAGCAGCTGGTATGCTGCTGAAAAAGAAGCTGTTGGGGTTGATGTGAGTGGAAGTGTGGTTGCACAGAATGCAGGTCAGCAATCACAGTCTTTGAGTGGACCAGGAGAGTCCTCATCTAGTGGGTCTGTTGATAGACCATGGAGTGGCAGACTGCGTCATAATACCAGCCCTGCAAATGTGATTAGTACATCACGTAAAGGAAAAGAGAAAGTGGTTGAGCCCCTTGGTATGCCTGACATTTCTGCAAGGCATTCTCATGTTGATGGAGAGTCTAGTGGCGCAGATATGAGCCTTGATGAGGAGCTTGGGATCCCAGCTCTATGAGAACACCTGGTGTAAAGAAGGCTATGGAAGCCATGAATGAAAAGCTGCAAAGATCAGGGAGAGTGAAGAACCCTGTGCAGAGATTTACATATGATGGTTATGTGGCACATCACTATGCATATATGGCAAAGGTTGTGCAGGTTGTTGAGCCCACATGCATTGATGAGGCTATTGGAAATGTGTGTTGGGAGAAAGCTATGGATGAGGAGATGGATGCACTATATGGAAATGAAACTTGGGATTTAGTGCAATTGCCTGAAGGCAAGAAAGCCATTGGATGCAAGTGGGTGTACAAAGTTAAACATAACAGTGATGGAAGCATAAACAGGTACAAGGCTAGATTGGTAGCCAAAGGATATGCGCAGACATATGGGATTGATTATGAGGAAACTTTCAGCCCAGTTGCCAAGATGGCAACGGTGAGAGTTGTGATAGCAGTGGCAGTGTCAAAGCAATGGTCTTTACATCAGATGGATGTAAAGAATGCATTCTTGCATGGGGATTTGCAAGAAGAGGTGTATATGTTGCAGCCACCTGGATATGAGGATGTGGGTCACCCCGAGCATGTTTGCAGGTTGAAGAAAGCCTTGTATGGCTTAAAGCAAGCACCAAGAGCATGGTCTGACAAGATTGTTGAATATCTTGTCACTATTGGCTTTCATGTAGCCAATGCAGATTTCTCATTGTATGTGAGACATGGTGATAGAGGAGTTGTGCTTGTTGTCATCTATGTAGATGACTTGATCATTACGGGGGACCATGATGCAGAGATCTTTGATGTAAAGATCTTGCTTAGACAGAAGTTCGAGATGAAGGATCTGGGGGAGCTCAGATATTTCTTGGGCATTGAGGTGATTAGGTCACCACATGGTATCGGATTACTGCAGAGACAGTATGGCTTGGACATGTTGTCCAAGTATGGTATGACAGGCTGTAAGCCTATTTCCGTGCCATTGGATCAGAATGGCAAGTTGAGTGCAGATTCAGGAGAGATCTTGGAGGATCCTACTATGTACAGACGCATAGTAGGAAGTTTGATCTACATGACGATCACCAGACCAGATTTGAGCTATGCTGTTGGGTTGGTGAGTCAGTTTATGCAGGTTCCACGGAAATCGCATTTGGATGCAGTGAGACGCATACTAAGGTATGTGAAGTCTACTTTGCATTGTGGACTATTCTATGAGACTGGGACAGAGATATGTGTACATGGGTACACAGATGCTGATTGGGCTGGTAGTATCTCAGACAGAAGATCTACCAGTGGCTTCATGTTTTCTTTGGGGAGTGCTGCTGTGACTTGGAGCAGCAAGAAGCAGCCTACGGTTGCTCTATCGAGTACAGAGGCCGAGTACAGAGGAGCTGCTATGGCAGCATGTGAGGTAGCTTGGTTGAGAAAGCTACTTGCAGATTTGGGTCTATCAGTGGATAGACAAGTTGTCATTTTCTGTGACAACATTAGCAGTATACAGTTGGCCAGGAACCCAGTCTTTCATGCTCGTACGAAGCACATAGAGGTCCACTGCCACTTCGTCAGAGAGAAGGTCTTAGCAGGAGACCTTGAACTTGTTTATGTCAGCACAGAGGATCAGGTAGCTGACATCTTCACCAAAGCATTGGGTACAGAGAAGCTCCGCAGATTCAGGGCTTCGCTTGGTGTACATGAGATGGAGTTGAGCTCGAGGGGGAGTGTTGAGATATCGAGCTCATCTAGTGAGGCGGTGGACACTGATGACTCGCCTGGAGGATAGGCCCCACACTTACACCACCACTGGCATGGTTGGTGAGATCATGGGAGATATGCAGCTAGTGGGATGACAGGCTGTGTGACAGCCATTCTAGAGACTGGCATAGTTATAGCGTCAGCTCATTTAGTCGGGTTCACACTATAGAGAACCCGTGTATGTATTGGTTGAGTACCTTTCATATTATTGTGTACTCTTATTCTTGTATATGGTGTGTTGAGTGTTGAGTAGAGAAGAAGAAGATTTTCAGCCTCTCACCTTGTGTGTTCTCTATTAGGGTTTTGTGAGTGTGTGTGTGTGCTTGCAAGAGCTCAAGCTCTCTTCCCCCCTGCATCTTTTCATTAGCACCTTGTATTTGTAATATGTTATAAATCATACAATGAAAGGCTTCTAATATAGATACCCTCTATCCCAATCTCCTTTACACATCATCATGCCATGTGGCAATCCCTTTTCCACATTCTTTTATGTCACTCTCACCGTTCACACAATATCTCATGTGGCATTCTTATCTTTGGGTGCGTTCACACACTCAACCAAATAACCCGAGCTTTAGTTTATATTGCACATTTCAACAAGCTCTCCCATGAAAGCTCTATATTAGGATTTCTGTGTAGAAGCTAGGGCTAAGGTAAGGCTTTAATTCAAGGGAAAGAAGAGAATATGCATAATAGAGCTTAGATGAAGCTTTCATAAAAAGTTGAAGAGCATAGGAGAGGGAGTTTTCATGAAATCTTGAGAGCATAGAAGATAAAGAAAAGAGAAGAAAGAAGATAAAGAAGAGAGGAAAGAAGAGAAAAACTCACAACAGAGCTTAGATGAAGCTTTCATGGAAAGCTTGAGAGCATAGAAGGAGATAAGGCTTTTATGGAAAGCTTAAGAGGTATTGAGTATGGGTGGAAGAGAAGTGATATGGCTAAAGGGAATCCTCCTTTTCCTAGGTTAGGATTGTGGCATCTTCTCCTTTAGGATGGGATGAAAAGTGGAGCGACAAATTAGGGGAGAGTCCTTTTTTGTAGGTCACTGCTGAGTAGCAAAAAAATGTTGTTAAACGCTGTTGCTTTTGTTCTGTATGGCCTGTGCGTAGCCCCTTTGTAGTATGGCCAGCATCCCAGCCATGTGCCCAACCATATAGCTGCCCTACTTGTTGTCACACCATACTGTCTTGCACATGCATATGTACTTCTCTCTCTCTCTCTCTCTCTCTCTCTCTCTCTCTCTCTCTCTCTCTTTACCATTGACATTATTGTATCACTTTGGTCTCATAGGCCCATTGGGTCTTTAGTAGACGCTTAATATATCTTTCTTTCTTTCTCTCTCTCTCTCTCTTTCTCTTTCTCTCTCTGTCTCTCTCTGCAAAGGCATTGAGCTATGAAAATCCCAACTCCCTCGACCTCGTGGTCCCTGCCCACACCTGCATCACTACATGAGGATCAGAGCCATCATCTCCCACCCCCACAGGACTTTTTCCCACTAGCCCAACTTTACTACATTGGGTGCCATGTTGCAGCGTCCTATGCGGGATATTTTAGGGTGATATGAGAGCTAGACACTTTTTGTTTTGGGATCAGATATGACATCTGAGCTCTTATTACTTTCTTTGATTTTTTATTTTTAGTACCACGATGATGTGTCATGGAAATGATGTAACCTTTTGGTCTCATAGGTCATTTTGCCTTTTGTAGGACATTAATATGACTTTCTTTCTCTCTTAGCATGTATTGCATCCCCTCCTCTAAAGTCACACGTGCACTTGTAATTATAGTCGCATCTTCTTCAGTCGGTTAATGAAGAGGCATGCTCTTCGCCACCATCAATGCACGAGAAACCTCTGCAATGTGCCTATTCTTCCTCTCAGCAACACCATTTTGCTGCGAGGTGTACCTGCATGTGAATTGACCCGGACTACCCATTCATCAGGCTCTCTTAGGATGACAGGAACCGGGTGATCAGATATGATTTATTGGGACTTTGGACCCTTATCCAAGATCATGGGTTACCTAAATCAACAGCGTCTCTTCCTACTAGACCTTCATCCACCACTAACTCTCTCATTGATTAGGGAGTCGAGACCCCATACCACCCCGGCCCCTAGCAACCATCACTCTATTCTTTCGACCATGAGAGGACACCCTGATGACATAACCACAGTCTCATCAAGCCACACATTCTCGAGTGCGTGACCCCCTGCCATAGTCCACTCTGGTGTGACTCTAGACCAGGCCGCTACGACACTATAGCGAGCCACACATTCTCGAGTGCGTGACCCCCTGCCATAGTCCACCACTCTAGTGTGACTCTAGACCAGGCCGCTACGACACTATAGCGAGCCTGACGTCCTAGACTCCTTGAACCTCACCAACAACACTGACATCAGCCCCAGGAGAGGCACAAAGCAACCTTCTTCCCATGCCCCGATGGATTTGCAGAGACTTCTACAGGCTAATAGTTTCGTAAGTGAAGGATACAAAAGGAACCAAGTGTGTCAACACATGAACCACACAACTCAACAGTTAAGATATAGAAAGCGAGAGGCCAGTCCACCAGCCCACCTATTTATAGGTAAGGAGTTGGCTGACTAGAGCTACAAGAGTTTGCCGACTAGAGCTACAACACTCGGCCTGGGAAAAAATACCAAGAAAAAGGGGAAAAATAAGAGTGGCTAGCCAACAACAACAGGCCATAAAAAGGGAACAAATATGGGCAGCATACAAGGATGAATGTGCTAACACCCCCTCTCATCACCGGATGAGGGGGGGTTGTTAACACCCCCTCTCATCATCCGGATGATCAACAAACTCCAAGAAGCCAAAGATGAGGAGCCAAGAAAGCAAATCTATTGCATTCTCTACTGAAGGATGTGGTTGCTGGCACATAGGAGTTTGGTGGTTAACACGTGGTGGAGAGTATGATATGGTTCTTTCTCTCTTTTAGTCCATTCTGTGATGGAGAGTATGCTATGGTGGGCTATCTCCGAATGCCATGTCATTGCAATATTGCTGGAATCCTTGCCAGTCCTAAGAACCTTGATGATGGAAGAGTCAGTCTCTTTTTCCACCTCAGTCTTCCAATCACGAAAGTGTTGATATAACTCATCCTTGGTCTTCAAAAAGAAAACCCAAGTAAATGTGGAGAAGTCATCCACCATCACAAGCATGTACAACGCCTTACTCAAAGATGCGGTGCTCATCGAGAAGTCTGCATCATGAACAAGAGCAAGTGATGTCGAAGAGCTATGTGTTGCCTCCTTTGGAAAGTTGGCTTGGTTTTGCTTTTCCCCCACGCACCCAGAAACAAGATCCTTATATTAGTTAACAAAAAAACAGCCTCCAAGGGCTAGATACAAACCCACCTCCATGTACGTGACGAGGACCAAAGAACAAGAGGGGAGGAAGGATGCACTTCTCCTCCAGCTGGCCACTCTATGAGGAGAAGGCTATCTCATACAAGGGGTGGGGGAGGGAATAACCACATAGGGGGTTTGTAGTGCCAAGCGGGCTCACCACCTCTATTTGTGAGAAAAGGACTAGGTCGCCAAAGCCTCAAGAAGGCTTCTCGAGGCTTCCACATATGGTTAGAACCACCCTATAGCTTCCCCCATTAACCGTGGAGGGTATGGATGATGTCGAGCTAGATGCTCCTGAGTGATGGACTCTATAGGCAGAGTGTGGGTGCCTCGATGACTTCACCTGCATCAAGCTCTCCAAATGTGCCATGCTGCATGCTGCTAAAAATCTCCCATCTCTAGCACGAATGCGGACTCTAGTGATGAGTAGATGGGGCTGGGACTGGCATTGATGAAATGCAAAGGTGAGAAACTTGAAGAGCTAGCCCCCCACCCTCCTTCTCATAAGCCATGACAACCTCAGCCCCGGTGGACCAAGCGATAGTGCCCCATGTAATAGTATGGGTAGAGTCCTGTCCATCGTCAAAATGTGCAGAAATCGTTGCTAAACCTGTTGAGCCTTTGGGCAATCTCAAAGACAATGTCGCTGAGACTCCTTAGGGTGGCCACACCTTGGATAAGCTGTGGGTCTACTGCCAATGGCCAACCATGTGCTAACCACCAAGCTCCTATGTGCCAGCAACTCCAAGAAGCCAAAGATGAGGAGCCAAGAAAGCTTGGTGAACACTGGCTTGGTGAACAAATCTGCTACATTCTCTACTGAAGGACAATACTCCAAACACAAATCTCTAGTAGAACCCCTTCATGAACTTAGTGATACTGAATCTCAATGTATTTCATACGAGCATGAAACACACATTTCATGGAGTAATAAAAAGCAGCCTATTGTGGCACTTTCCTCTACAGAGGCGGAGTATCGAGCATCTTGTGTGAGGCGATTTGGTTGTGGAGATTACTGGGAGAGATTGGCTTTCCTCCTACCGGATCTCCTCTTGTTTAGTGTGTTAATCAGAGTTGCATCGCCATCACCAAGAACCCACCATCAATCCAAGTGAGAAAACACAACTAGCAGTCAAACGTCGAGTATCCGGATCTCCTGTCCAATTTGAATGAGTCCATCCAAGAAGAGTGCACCCCTAGCCAATAAAATATGCCAAAATCTAAAGTACCACTCAAGTACTGAAACATCTTGAGAGCACATCGCCAATGCTGTTGACATGGCTTAGATGTGAAAGAACTCAATAAACTGAGTGTGAAACAAATATCCAATTGGGAGTAAGTCAACCATACCAAACATATGATGAGAATCCGATAGTGTCACAAATCAATCCCAGGAGAAGCATCAAGAAGAGAGAGCTTCTCACTAACCCCCTCTCAAGGAGGATATAAAAGTTCAAATCTGCATGAGAGCGACGTAGGCCAAGCTTCTGAAATAACTCATCAATCCGGTGGTCCTCCCAAGCCCACAGAGCCTTTTTCAAACCATACAAGGCTTTCTTCAACCCCGCCGCCGCCGTCGATACACCGGGTCCTGATTTCTAGGAATCTCAAATCCTAGTGGGGCTGATCAACATACACTTGCTGCTGCGAAAGATTTCCATTCAGGAAAGTTGACTTGATGTCCATCTAGAATACCGGCCATCTATGATGTCCTCCAGGAGCAAGAACAGTGTGAATGGTAGTCATCCAAGCCGTTGGAGTGAAGGTCTCATCAAAGTCAACCCTAGGGTGCGGGTGCAGAGCATAGCCCTTGGCAATGAACTCGCCTTGTGCTTGTCCAAGCTGCCATCATCTTTGTACTTCATGTTGAAGATCCACCGCACACCAATCACCTTATGTTGCTGTGGCTTAGGCACCAAAATCCAAGTGCCATTCCGTTTTATAGAATCTAGCTCTGCTTGATAGCATGATGCCAGGGCTCAAGAGAAAGAGCATGATCCACAGAAGTAGGATCAGAAGGACCATGAATAATAGAGGATATAAGAGCATAGTTAACAAAAATTTCACCCTCATGAATTTGTTTCCCTCCTTGTAACTTTGGAAGATCGCCTGAGAGCACCAAGCGGAGGAGTAGAAGGCTTCTCACACCACGGAAAGCTTCATATGGAGTTTTATCTCGAGTCCTAAGAACCTTGATGGAAGAACTGGTCTCTTTTTCCACCTCAATCTTCCAATCACGAAAGTGTTGAAAGACCTCATCCTTGGTCTTCAAAAAGAAAACCCAAGTAAATGTGGAGAAGTCATCCACCATCGCAAGCATGTGTACAATGCCTTACTCAAAGACGCGGTACTCATTGGACCATATAAGTCTGCATTAACAAGAGCAAGGGATGTCGAAGATCTGTGTGTTGCCTCCTTTGGAAAGGTGGCTTGGTTTTGCTTCCCCCACCCCTCGAAACAATATCCTTATATTAGTTAAAAAAAAACAGCCTCGAGGGGCTAGATACAAACCTGCCTCCATGTACGTGGCAAGGACCAAAGAACAAGAGGGGAGGAAGGATGCACTTCTCCTCCGGCTGGCCACTCTATGAGGAGAAGGCTATCTCATATTAGGGGTGGGGGAGGGAATAACCACATAGGGGGTCTGTAGTGCCAACAAGCGGGCTCACCACCTCTATCTGTGAGAAAAGGACCAGGTTGCCAGAGCCTCAAGAAGGCTTCTTGAGGCTTCCGCATATGGTCAGAACCACCCTACAGCTTCCCCCACTAACCACGCAGGGTATGGATGATGTCGAGCCAGATGCTCCTAATGGACTCCGTAGGCGGAGTGTGGGTGCCTCGATGACTTCGCTGCATCAAGCTCTCCAAATGTGCCATGCTGCAATGCTGCTACAAATCTCCCATCCTTGGCATGAATGGGGCTAGGACTCGCATTGACAAAATGCGAAGGTGAGAAACTTGAAGGGCTAGCCCCCCACCTTTCTCCTCTCATAAGCCATGACAACCTTAGCCTCACTAGACCAAGCGACAGTGTCCCATGTAATAGTATGTTTAGAGGTCATGTTCATCGTGAAAATGTGTAGAAATCATTTCTAAACCTGTTGAGCCTTTGGGCAATCTCAAAGACAATGTCGCTAGAGATTCCTTAGGGTGGCCACACCCCTCGGACAAGCTGTGGGTCTACTGCCAATGGCCAACTACGTGCTAACCACCAAACTCCTATGTGCCAGCAAACCACAAAAAGAGGCTGATCTTCCGAGGTCAAAAACTATCCCAAATCCTCTTCCAAATATATGACAGAAAGTGTGGTGACAGGCCCTGAAACTGCCAGTGTCCTGCTGCTTCTAGGGTGCCCTCGACCTTGGGCATTTGTTTTGCGGCCTAGCTATTCAGTGTATGCAAGAAATGGGGTACCCAAAGTCTCCTTCTTATCTGTAGGATCACGCCAATTCCATTTCCGTAGGTCCCACTAGAGGCGTTTAAGGGGCCGCCTATCCCAAATCCATAAACGCCAGAGTCCCTCCTTGGCCACCTTGGCCGAAGGGGGGTCAATGTGCCACTCATGTTGTTATGGCTCACCCTAACCCTCCTTGAAATAAGAGATTACCTGGTGAACCATAACTATCATGAGGATCTTTCCAATGGCCGAGCTCGTAACCCTTGAAGTCTCCAAGCTCTACAACTCCTTGAGAAGTGATTCCAATGCACTTCCCATGATCGTTGTCACACTGCCACAGCCATACAAAGGAGGTTATGGGGTAAAATTTTCTAAAAATTGTGTAAAATAAGTGTTACCTTTTATTATTCAAAAAGAGTAATCCCCATCGTATATGTATTCTTAAACTATTATTTTTCATTCTAAGTATAGAAAAATGCATAGTAGAATTATTTTATTATAAAAGTGTTATTTTCTTTAGAATTAATGTCTATGCATATAAGGATGCATATTGAAATTTTTATTTTGATTATAAAAGTGTTACTTTTATCATAATTGGATTTTATGCATAATTAGATGCATAAAAGAATTTTGTTTTTATTATAAAAGTGTGACTTTCATCAAAATTAGATTTTATGCATAGAAAGATGCATAAAGAATTTTATTTTTAATTCAGAAGAGTTATTTTCATCAATTTTGATTTTATGCATAAATAGATGCATAAAGAATTTTATTTTTAATTCAAAAGAGTTATTTTCATCAATTTTAATTTTATGCATAAAAAGATGCATAAAGAATTTTATTTTTAATTCAAAAGAGTTATTTTCATCAATTTTGATTTTATGCATAAATAGATGCATAAAAAATTTTATTTTTTATTCCAAAAGAGTTATTCTTATCAATTTTGATTTTATGCATAGAAAGATGCATAAAAGATTTATTTTTATTTCGAAAGTATTATTTTCATTGAAATTGAATTTATGCATAGATAGATGCATAAAAGGTTTTTTTTATTTTGAAAGTGTTATTCTCATTAAAATGGAATTTATGCATAGTAAAATGCATAAAAGGTTTATTTTTAATTCAAAAGTGTTATTTTCCTTAAAATTGAATTTATGCCTAAATAGATGCATAAAAGGATTTTTATAAAAGTGTTATTCCTTCTAAAGTTGTCTTTATGCCTAATTAGATGCGTTAAAAAATCTTTATATCAAAAAATTAGAATTCTCTTACATTCTATAAATAGATGTGATGAGATGTGATAGGAATTAAATAGATGCAAATGGATGGATGGAAGTGATATGAATCAGATAAATGAAAATGGATGAATGGATGTGATGTCCTGTGAATTAGGATGTGAATGAATGGTATAGGATGTGAAGGAATGTGATGGCATGTGAATCGTGATATGAATGAATGATAAGGGATGTGAATGAATGACGGCATGTGAATCGAATGTGAATGGATGATGTGATTTGATGTGTGAATGATGTAGATTAATGTGGATGGATATATGGATGATGTGGTTTGATGTGTGAATGATGTGGATTGACGTAGATGGATGAATGGATGATGAGTTTTGATGTGTGAATGATGTAGATTAATGTAGATTGATGTATGAATGTGGATGTGAAAATGGATGTGTGGATGTATGAATGTGGATGTGGATGTGGAAATGGATGTATGGATGTGGATGTATGGATGTGGATGTAGATGTGAAAAAGGATGTATGGATGTGGATGTGGATGTGGATGTATGAATGTGGATGTGTATGTATAGATGTGGATGTGGATGTGGAAATGGATGCATGGATGTGGATGTGGACGTGGATGTATGAATGTGGATGTGGAAATGGATGTGTGGATGTGGAAATGGATGTGTGGATATATGAATGTAGATGTGGATGTGGATGTATGAATGTGAATGTGGATGTGGATGTATGAATGTGAATGGGGATGTGGATGTGGATATGGATGTATGAATGTGGATGTGAAAATAGATATATGGATGTGGATGTAGATGTGGATGTGGATGTATGAATGTGGATGTGGATGTATGAATGTGGATGTGGATATGGATGTGTATGTATGAATGCGGATGTGGAAGTGGATGTATGGATGCGGATGTGGAAGTGGATGTATGAATGTGGATGTACGAATGTGGAAGTGGATGTATGAATGTGGATGTGGATGTGTATGTGTATGTATGAATGCGGATCTGGAAGTGGATGTATGTATGTGGATGTATGAATGTGGATGTGTATGTGGAATAATGAATGCGAATGTGTATGTGAAATGATGTGACATCGATATGAGTGAATGGACGAGATGTGATGACATGTGAATTGGGATGTGAATAAATGATATGTGATGTGAATGAATTTGATGTGATGAGATGGAAAATGATGTGATTGGATGAGAATGAGTACACATATGAATGGAATGTGGAATAAGTAATGTGGCCTATGAGTGAAGCGCTAGGTGACCTGCGAAGGATCCTAGAGGGTGCTGACCATACGGTGCTCGCCGAAGATACCCACACGTGTGTCGTGGAAGATTTGGATCAAGGAGTAAGAGTTGTTTTCTGAATTCGGGTGTGGATCTGGTTGATTGACCTTGCTGGTCCTCAACGGATGAGTCCATGACTCTTTTATATGGATCTGTTGGTTGATCTTGCTGATCTTTCCCCACGGAGATTCCATTTTGTTATGTGAATATATTGCCATTACTATGAGCTAGGAACTATCGAAAAGGCCCCCTGAGTGAACAAGTGGTGAGCGTTCTGGTTGCCAATGATGCCATAAGTACACCGAGGAAATAAGGATTCAACCATAGATTTTGAGGATTGTGATCAGTGACACAATGGTTTCATTAAAGGATTGTTTTTAAAGATAGTTGATGCTGAGAAAAAGGCAATTTCATATTGGGTGTGTAAGGGGGCCTGGGAACTCTTTTCCCTGGTACCCGGGACAAAATCTAACCAAATTCCTAATTGGATCCCATCACTACAGTGGTTGGGCGGTTGGCTAACCCATGGGACTAGGCTGGATTGATGGATCCGTAAATCGAGACTCAATTTTTGTTTAGTTCGATAGATGAAGTAAATTCCGGACAAAATTTGTTCTATGGAAAAGAATCAACGGTTGTGCCCCTCAATGAGGAAAAAAGCGTTGGTCTCTATGATCTAAGTATAGTCTTTTTCCCTGATCTAACTATGGGACTTACGGGTTTGGTCAGATGAGCTCAATTAGTTAAGGCTTTTGACTACGTTAGGGAAAAGTTATCCTGGTGGAATCGCCCATGCTTTTCGGGCAAAGGAAGTTTTTTCGGGTTCGGTTTTGGAAAAACCGATGGATTAGTCTCTTGTCCGGATATCCATGGGCGAGACCCCAAGTCTCTTGTCCGGATATCCATGGGCGAGACCCCAAGTGTGGGACCCTGCCCTGTGCAAGAAGTGCTACTTCTGCTGCTAGCACCCCTGAATTTGTTGCGCGGTGGGGATAGGGATCTTACAAGTCCACTCTTCATCTTATGTGAGCATTTACTCATTTTTGGGGGGGTTTTTCTTTTATTCTTCAATTTATCTCCTCCCTACATTTGGATTAATCTTATTGGTCCATAGGAACCTTAATTGGACTATAATCCAAAATTTTTAGAAAATCTTAAGCCTTAGGCTAAGGTCTTTTGTGCACATTATAATTTATTTCTAATGCACCTTAGGAATTTCTTTTGAAACTTCTCTTTCGTCGAGGGAATTTATTTTAATAAGAAGGGATATTTTTCCATCCAAAGATATCTAAAAATTGAATTATCTCTCTCTAGAACATTTTCTCTCTCTAGGCCAAAACAGGTAGAAACAAGATCTTTTATTTTTCTGAAAAGGGGATTGATTACAGAGGGGAAGAAACTGGACATCTTGAGGGGCTGGGGAGAAATCTTACAGTAGTGAATAACTAAACAAAGTTTAAAACTATGATGCATTGTTGATTGCATCCATGGACAATTCTAAGTGATTTCCTCATTCTGAGTCAAATTGTATACATGTTACATCTTGAGGGGTTGGGGAGAAATCTTACAGTAGTGAATAACTAAACAAAGTTTAAAACTACGATGCATTGTTGATTGCATCCATGGACAATTCTAAGTGATTTCCTCACTCTAAGTCAAATTGTATACATGTTACATAAACAAAAAATAGCATGCCTCATAATTGGTGGAGCCACAAGCACGAATTGCAATAATGTTCAATATTGAATGTTTTTCTTTCTTGCTTCTCGACTTTTCAGTTGTCTTGAAACATTGGACGAAACATCCATGACTGAAACGTTTCAATAGCGAAATGTGTTTCATGTTCAGTAGCAACGAATTGCGTTTTGCGATGACCTTGAGCCATAGTCATCTTTCACATCATTATATAAATTCTCCAAAGCAATACAAGCAAATACTCTCGCTTGTAGGGGGGCCTTCCGTGGGTAATTGGAACCCAATTTGGTGTCGAGACACTCGACTCTTCTTGTCATGTGCATGCATGTGGACATGCTAATCCCAAGGTAATCTCTAAAAGCCAGCAAGATTTAGGGCTTTAAATAGCCTCAGATTGGTCAAGAAGAAACCTTTTGGGACAGGATGTCTGTCGGCCAGGTGGACAACAGTCCATAGTCGAGGTGCGCAATATTAATGCTTTTTTGGTATCCTTGAACTGGGTGACAACGAGTGGACTGGTTCATGGATAGAAATCGGGCCTCTAAAAAGACGCTTCCAGCCTTTGGGTCATTATCTAACTCCTCACATGGGGCAGGTCTTAGACTAGGATTTTGTTACTCTTTTTGGGAAGGCCAAAGGCCACAGAGCTATGTACCTTTTGTACTATATGTATACTAAAAATTTAGCTATCTCTCTCTCTTCTGTTTATCTCTCCGTCAATTATATCTGGTTGTTGCTCTTTTAATATATCCTGCAATTCTGGACCTACGTATGGCTTCAACCAAGAAACATTAAAGACATTGTGCATAGTCCAAATTTCCAACTTTGACTTTAAAGAGACACCACTTAATTTTTGAATGACTGGAAATGGGTTGAAAATTCGAAATGATAGTTTGGGACAGCACTTTTCCACTTGCTTTAGTCGTTTCATGATGTAGAGATATATCCAATCTCCTTCCTTAAAGTTGAAATCTGGTCTGGATTTGTTGGCTTGCTGATTCCTTAGCCTTGGCAAGGTGCTCCTTAACTGACTCCATGATTTCTGAGAATGTCTCGGTGGTTTTATTGGCCTCAAGAGATGGTGACATCTGTCTCGTTAAAAGAGATGAGAATTGGGGACTAAATGCTACCTCATACGGCATCCGACCATGCGTGAGTATCGTTGAGGATTGCCTGAACCAAAGGAAGAGATTGTTCCCATTTTGACTGCTATTGGTCATGGCAAAACGTCAAAGGCCAATTGATTGTAAATTTATGCCTGGCCATCTATTTGAGGATGCAATGCACTGGACAACTGCAACTTAGTCCCAAAATTGTCAAACCATGCCATCCAAAAATGGGATGTAAATTTTGGATTCCTATCTGATGTGATAGTCCGTGGTGGGCAAACCACGGACTATCTGATGTGATAGTCCGTGGTGGGCAAACCACCGATGGGGTACCAAAACCAAATGAACAAGCGATCCATGTCCTCAGCTGTGGTGGCTGCCTGCTTGCATGGAATGAACATGCAAAACTAACTGAATCTCTGAAGTATTGTCATACACTATGTGTTTCTAGATCCAATTGAGGCAAGAAGAAGGCCTAAGAAGTCCTCCATATACTGATGTCTTGAATGAAAGGGTCCCTCAGGAATAGGTTAAGGCTGAAGCAACCCTACCTATTCGGTATGAGGAACTTTCACTTTTTGACATATCTGGCATGATGATTGGACATGTTGGTAGATATCCCATCACATCTTAGGCCAATAGAATGACCTCTCTAACTTCTCCAAGGTACTATTGATACCCCTATGACCCCCAACAAGAGAATCACGGGCATCATGGAGAAGGACTTAGCGCTTTTCTTTGAGTACACAATGACGGTTCTTGAAAAACAACCAACTATCCTGTATACTGTAGTGGCTTGGTTCTGAACTGAGGGCCAAATGATATTGAGTCCCAAACTCTACTGAGTCTAGATACGTCCAGATACTATGCCTTCATACTATCTAAATCTTTGCCTTGAATTTCTAGCATAGTGGACTCCTGCAATAGTGCCCTTTCAACTAAGAGCATCAGCAAAGGGATTATTTTTGCCCGGGATGTATTTAATCATTCCCCCAAATTATTGGAACAATTGACTCCACTTGCACTGCATGTCCCCCAAATTATTGGAACAATTGACTCCACTTGCATTGCATGTCTCCCAAATTATTGGAACAATTGACTCCACTTGCACTGCATGTCACTCCAAATTATTGGAACAATTGACTCCACTTGCACTGCATGTCACTCCATTGGGCATTGGGCAGGTTTGCAACCATTTACGTGCCTGGTGATCTGTCTTAACTGTGAAGTCTCTCCTGTAAAGGAAGTGCTTCCAATGTTTAAGAGCCATCATTACCCCCAAGAGCCATCATTACCCCCAAGAGCTCTTTGTCATACATCGAATAATTTTTCTCGATATTATTCAACATGTGACTATAATAAGCCACTGGCCTACCATCTTGCTGTAAAAAGAGCTCCAATAATGGCCAGATTACTGGCATCGGTAATCACCTCGAAAGGATTATCCCATGATGCCAACTTGAAAACTGGTGACTCAGAGGCAACTTTCTTCATTTCTTGGAACTCCCATGATGGACACTTTCTAACGATGAGTCTTCATGCCCTTGAGCAAGTCAATAAGAGGTGCATCAAGGTCAGAAAACATGTCCATGTGAGTGATGCAGGCCTAACAAAGACCCTCAAATGAGTGGATTTCTTGGGCTATAGTGGGAACATCCCAATTGAGAATGGCATGTACCTTTTCAAGGTCAAGGCTAACACCTAAAGAACTGATGATGTATCACAGGTAATGGATTTCATGTACTCTAAACTCACTCTTCTTGGCATTAATAAACAACTCATTGTCTTGCAAGAGTTGCAAAACCTGTGCCACATCTCGCTCATGCTGCTCTATAGTCCCTAAGAAGATAAGAATATCATCTAGGAAGATGAAGACGCATTTGCCAATGAGATCCTGAAACACCCGAGACATCATTTTGTTGAACATTGTTGGTGCATTCGTGAGACCAAACGGCATCACCACAAAGTCATAGTGGCCACGCTCGGTCCTAAAGGCCGTTTTTTGGAATGTCATCCTCGAACATCCGAACTTCGTGTGGTAGCCACTCTTAAGATCTATCTTAGAAAAAATATTTGCACCATTGAGTCGTTCTCTAGGATGGACTCTATTCTGGGCATGGGGGATCTATTCTTCACTGTTAGCTTATTGAGCACCCTATAATCCACACATAAGCATGTGAACTTATCCTTCTTCTAGAAAAACAGAATGGGAGTGGCAAGAGGTGAGGAAGATGGTCGGATAAACCTAGACAGGAGTAGTTGGGCTAACTACTGCTCCAACTCTCTCTCCAATGCCTTAGAAAGGCGGTAGGGAAACAACTTGAGTGGAATGCTAGGAATGCTCCGATCCCCATAAATCATAAGAGGCTCATGAAAGCCTTCAACTATGGTGAAGTGTCCTGCCTCCAATCAGGAATGGGTGTATACTGTCAAAACCACTGGATCATGAGGATCATGTCACATCCTAAAAGAGGGGAAACAATGAAATCCCGCTGAAATGTGGCCTACTAAACCTAATAAAAGTGCTCTACCTCCTCTAGAATAGCATATGAGGACTTCCTAGGTGTGGGAAGTAAGAGACTATAATATGTGTACATTTCTCCACTGTGACCTATAATCTCACCTAAAGCATGCCTATAGACTATGGTGATCATGGGATATAGGCGTGTCTTGAATAGTACCGCCACTCTACCAGACCCATGTACCCCACCGCATGTGCGTGTCACCTCTCGATACATAGATGACCACTTATAGCTAGAAATGTGTGGTAGCCCTCTCTCTGGGCTTTGGTGGGTCTATTTGAAGAAGATGACGTCCATCTCTGTAAAAACTTCCCTAAGTCCCCCAATGTCCAGCCATAGTATACCATTGCAGTTCCGAATTGCTAGCTCTAGGTGTGTGGTCCCACGTACCTCGCCCCTCTATTTGGGACATCGCTATGTGATGAGATGACTCGCATCTCCCTTTATACTACCTGCTTTCCCACCTTATGGGCCTTGTGCACCTTGGGCATGCTCATCTATCTATGCCCTAATTGGGTTTGGGTAAGATTATCCCCTAGGTATATCTTCTCCCCTCAGAGAGCTGTCCGTGTATCCATGAAGGCCTCTTGGATAGCAAGGTCCAGAAATTTCAAGATGAGGGGGCACTCCCATGAGGTGTCCCGTCCCACATGCCATGTCTCCACATAAGGGGTCCCTTCCACTTTGAGTTTCTTGTATAAGGCTTGAGCGTCAGCCTTGGGAGATTCCCCCTCCTTAAGTCTTGTCACCCTCAAATGAAGAGCACAAACATTCCTCCTCTTTTCCTCTTCCAAGATATCATGTATGATGGGGGTGGGTGTGGGGTGTTTTCTACCACTTCTGTCCATTCTTTCTCTACTTCTTGCTTAACTAGTGCCTTCCTCCTTCTTTCCTCTTCCAAGATATCATGTATGATGGGGTTGGGTGTGGGGTGTTTTCTACCACTTATGTCCATTCTTTCTCTACTTCTTGCTTAACTAGTGAGAGAATCAAAGAAAGAAAGAAAGAAAGTTATATTAACGTCTTCAAAAAGACCCAAAGGGTCTATGAGACCAAAATGATGTGTGCATAGTGTCCATGAAATCTCATCATGGATGAAATAAGAAAAAGTAACAGTAAATTAGAGAGAGAGAGAGAGAGAGAGAGAGAGAGAGAGAAAGAAAGAAAGAAGTTATATTAATGTCTACGGAAGACCCAAAGGGCCTATGAGATCAAAAGTAATACAATGGTACCATGGACATACTTAGCCATGGAAAACTGAAAGAAAAAGTAAAATGAAAACATCTGACAGTATATGTCATAAACAGATGATCCTATGTAGAGATATGATGTTATCAACTAATGACGATACCAGAATTGTCCAGAAGCGATCTACTGGTGGAGTGAATGTCATGCCTCTATGATGGGAACGTGTCATGTCGGCAAAGAACCTCATGAATCCATCTCTGTGAGATGGAGTGTCCTGATGCTTTGGGTCGGGGGCGTCTGGCTTGATGAATGGATCGAGCTCTCTTGCTAATAACTCCTTTGGGGCATGGAGTTGGAGCGTGGGTACGGGTGGTGGGCTCCGATATCGTAGTAGAGGAACTATTGTGGGTAGTGGATTCCGATGTGGATGTGTGTACCATAAAGAAATCTGCGATGGCTCTCTGTGAGGTGTCCTGTCGGAGCCGGGGGCTACTGTTTCTTAGCATGCTACCTTAACACTACATTCCTGTGTCATCTAAGCTCATGCCCAAGCACCTCTGATCCTCAAATTGTATCACCCATGTGAGTGGTCCGAATCCCTATCAGAAGAAGTAGTGGAATCTCCCCCGTATCTCATAGTAATCCAGGTAGCTGAACATATAATGGGCCTCATCCTCTGCTACTCCTGTGGTGCATGATATGCATGTCTTCTCTTCATGTGGGATATCCTCAGCTCTGCCAGTCTCTACTTTGAGGGGATGGGAGGATACCCTGAGAGCTGGTTGATTGTGATATGCATAGAAAGAAAGTTATATTAACGTCTTCAAAAGACCCTAATGGTCTATGAGACCAAAATGATAGGTACATAGTGTCCATGAAATCTTGTCATCAATGAAAGAAGAGAAAACAACAGTAAACTAAAACTGAAAATTGAAAACTAAAAGCTAAGATTTCAAACTTTGAGATTATACAAGATGAAAAATCTAGATCCTACTATGCCAAGTATAGGGTACAATAAGTGATGGGATATGGAAGAGTTGAATAAAAATAGCCTTCAATCAACTTTGTATGTCAAGCAAGGGCCCATCCAGGATTGATGGCCCAGCTAGCCTAGGGTTAGGATTCCCAGGAGTGCACGCAACTATGGTGGCTTGAAGGGCTCCATAGTGGAGCGGTAAGAGAGAGAGAGAGATATTACACAACTCAAATGATATCTTGATTAGATTAATGTCATGATGAAGGTAAACCATGTGAAATGCTTTTATAACCTTTGAAGGTTCTTCTACATGACATCAACAATAATGTCGACGAGTAGGTATAAATATCTAGATATTATGTGAACCACTATAAGAGTGGGTTCACACCAAAACATACATAACACATAAGTGAGTGTTTTCACCCTTTTGCGGATGCACACACACTTTTTTCTTTTCTTTATTGATTCATTATAAATACAATGTACATTCATAGCTGGCCCAACATGGAGCAACTACTAATGGAAAACTAGAAACAGTGATAAAACACGTCCAATTGGGCCGTGGAAAGGTCTCCAAGGAAGTGGGCATCTTGGAGGGACTGGAGCAAGGGGAATCTGAAAAAGGTGAAGACATACACTGAAGTGTGCCCAAACAACTGAGTGTTGGGGGCATGGTATAAACTCCGTAAGGCCCAATAACGACACCATGAAAAAAAGAGAGCATAATCGAGAGTAGAAGGATATCTACCAAACAGCCAAAAGTGCATGCCAAACGAAAGGCTGGGAAACCAGGCATGGCGAAGAGTTGTCAAACGAGCCATGAAATCTTGAGCGGTAGGATAAGCCCAGAGAAGATGCACGACCGTCTCGCGCAGATGCGAACAAGTAGGGCAAACCAAGCAGGCAATATGTCGGGCAGCCAGAAGGACACCCACTGGGAGGGCCCCACCAGACATTGCCACATAGAAAGACTCGTTGCTTGAGGGGAAGCTTACTTTTCCATATATGATGAAGACATGTTTTCCACCACCCAAGCGGCCTATCCAAATGTGAGAAACGATTGCCATGCTCCTGAATCCATGATTGTGGAAGATAGTAGGCTTTTTTGGCAGACATATTGGCAAAAGAGAAAGTGGAATAACCTGGTAGCCCTCGATCAAATGTACAATCAAGCAGTGGAAGAGGAGAAAACAAGCGAGGCACCGACTGGAAAGGTTGAAGTAACTCAGCGATAGCATGCCATATAGGCCGGTGATGCATTCCCAGATGAAACCGTGTCCGGGCTTGTGGAAAAGAGATTATGCAGCCACTATCATCCACTACATCATTCACCAGAGAAATTGCCAAGCGATGTAGAAAATAAGCTTATGAGGTTGAAAAAGTGCCAAAGGGGAATCAAAGACCCGACTCCAGTGTATACTCTCCTGACAAAGTGAGTTGCTCGGATCCGGAGGGCGGCCAAACCAAGATAAATGTGCCGAAAGCTGCTACCAATCAAAAAGCAAACAGGTAGAAAAAGGACAGCCAAGAATGCGGCCTTGAAAATGCCTGGATGCACACACACACACATGTTGAAATATACAAGTGAATAGGGTGTGTGCGGGAACACGCCCTTGGTTAGAGGCTGTAAAAGAGAATGTGTAAATGTGAAAGAACCTATGAAAAGGTGAGAAGAATCTACTGGGAGAGAATAAAGGGTAGCATGAGAAGATTTAGGAAGTGTGGAGATATTCTGGGAAAAGTGAAGAGGTGGAGAGAATCAAGGAAAAGAGGTGGAGTGAATCATGGAGAAATCAGTGGGATTAGATGCTTGGATGTAAACTCTATAAATTGAGGCATTGGCCTAATGAGAATTTTCTAGTTTTTGATTATCCATGCCTACATTAATCTATTTGTTAATTACCCACTAATTATATCTTAATTATTTGTTAATCACTAATTAATTACCCACTAATTACATCTTAATTATTTGCTAATCACTTTGTTAATGATGTTGATTCTAGTGTTTGATCCACCATAGCTCATCACAATGCTCTAATTTCAACATGGTATCAGAGCCATGCCTAGAATCCATCAGGTTTATGAGCCCATTAGTTAATTAATCAAGATTAGTAGATAATTAGGAAATAATCTAATTTTTAGTTATTTTTCAACTAGCTTCTGTACCCCCAGCCAATGGAGGAGTTCATTCTCCTTGCACACTTCAAATTAGGCCAAGCCTTTTAGGTACTTAAACTACACTCAAGGGGCTACAAGCACCTCAAGGGAATTGAAGTGAATCAACGTAAATCGCCGGCGGAGCGGCGGGCACATTTTTTTCTAAGGAAAATTGACATTGCAGCTTCTACAAATCAAATTGCTCTAATTCCTCATAGCTCCAGGGGTTTTCAAGCATGCTCTACAAGCTAGTGAAGACAGAATTCAATTTGATCAAGTCTATAGTGAGATCCAAGCTCTTCATGAAATCTGCAGGAGACTTTGGTAAAATAGAGATTAAGCTTTCAATATTTGGTCAAATCTTGTGTTTATTGGCTTAATCTTCTACTAGACTCATTGCTATTGATGCCTTTGAAAGCATTTGAGCTCATTTGAAGTCTAAGGCACCAGATCTGGACTCCCCGCATACTCTGTTTTTTGCACACAAAACAGTGGATTAATTTACTAATCAATGCTAATCACTATATTTTGGTACAATTGAGGGTTCAAATTAACCATTAGGTATCTGATACAGATCCCTATAACTTCAGATTGCAATTCGGAGTTGGTTTGATACTCCAACCATTCCGTACAAATTGGTTACCCTTGATTTAATGTAATTTCTGATAAAATTGTACTGATAAATTTGTGATAATCATTATTTTGCATTTAACCCTTGGTTAATGCCTATAAATCTCACTCAAATTCAAGATTATTCACAGCGAGAGTTGCATTTGGGAATGTGCATAAGAATGAATGCTATATGCATTATGTATTGGGCACATTACATCAGTGTAAATATGGGATCAGACACTGCCCTTGTCCAGAATAAGGCAAGAGGTAAGACCTCCCGCATAGATTTGGGTTTGCATTGCAAAATGACACAAGATAAACATCAAAAACCCAAAAGAATTGCCAGCAAAACATTTAAACATGTTGCTCACATGGAGCAAAAAGACCTGACGGACAAGCTCATGGCCCCAGCCATGAAAGAAGAAGAATATCTCTTTCCAAGAAGAGGATCCACACCGAGAAGAAGATCTAAAGGAAGATTTGAAGGAAGACATGGACATGAGAAGAGAAGCTGCCACAAGAAGACTGAAAGAAGAGGAAGACATGGATGCGTGGAGAGAAGCTGCCACGACAAGAAGACTGAAGAAAAGAGAAGATGTGAGGCTCCAAAGAGTGAGGAGCCATGTGGAAATATCTGAGAGAGAGAGAGAGAGAGAAACCCCACAACCCAATGTAACCTGTCCCAACAAAGTAAAACCACCTCTGAGCCACCGATGATGTAGGCCACATGATAGATGTATGTGTGAGCACTTTAGTCAAGGTCACGGGCACTTATAGTAGCCTTAGACACATAGAGAGAGAGAGAGTGTCAAGGACTATGGAGTTTAGGGACTTGAGGCACTGGTTGCGGACTATCAAGTAAGAGAGAAACTTGGTACAGGGTCCAGGTGTACTAGGAATATTCACTTGAGGGGAATATACAAGTGAATAGGGTGTGTGCAGGAATAAGCCCTTGGTTAGAGGCTGTAAAAGAGAATGTGTAAATGTGAAAGAACCTATGAAAAGGTGAGAAGAATCTACTGGGAGAGAATAAAGGGTAGCATGAGAAGATTTAGGAAGTGTGGAGATATTCTGGGAAGTGTGGAGATATTCTGGGAAAAGTGAAGAGGTGGAGAGAATCAGGGAAAAGAGGTGGAGTGAATCATGGAGAAATCAGTGGGATTAGATGCTTGGATGTAAACTCTATAAATTGAGGCATTGGCCTACTGAGAATTTGCTGGTTTTTGATTATCCATGCCTACATTAATCTATTTATTAATTACCCACTAATTACATCTTAATTATTTACTAATCACTTTGTTAATGATGTTGATTCTAGTGTTTGATCCACCATAGCTCATCACAATGCTCTAATTTCAACAACACACACACTGGTGGACACACAAACATGGTTACACACACATGACGGACACATGATGTGGACATTTACACATACAACTCTGAATCCCAACAAGGATGTCCATCATGGGTGATACAAGAAGACTAGAGATGTCGATAGTATGCTGTGAGGATGAGGATGCTCCATAGCAAGCTAGGATCTCTTGAATCTGGGGCTGATGAGTTGGGGGTGGTCGGGGCCCGACGGGACGAGGGCGTCTAGCCCTCTGGAGTGTGCGTGCTCAATTTGATGTGATTCCCATAGACCTGCTGTGCGAGGGGGCACTATGGTATAGGCTCTCGTATAGAGAGAGAGAGAGAGAGAGAGAGAGAGAGAGAGAGAGAGAGAGAGAGAGAGAGAGAGAGAGAAAATATAAGGGGATTCTTGTTTTGTTTTGTTTTTTTGAAAATCTGAGATTTAATATAGATTTCCCTAGGAAAAATACACATTTGTAACCACTTGTTTTTTTTTGGGATCAATAATAATTATATATATTAACTGAAACTGTTCAAAAACTGCAATATAGCCAAATCAGGGCTACAATGTCCATATTTACTACTCCTTCTCAACTTCATTCAGAATTTTACACAAAATTCCCATCTCGCTTCTTCCATCAAAAAGCAGGATTGTTCCCAAGATATTTGATACCCCAGAAGTATGCTAGCCTCCTTCATAGCTTCTATAGTGCTTCCACAAGGGGACTGTTTTTCCAACATCCCCCCTTTCTTGGCCCAAACTTTAACAGTGGGTTTGGCCGGCGGGTTCTCTATAAAGGCAACAAATGTATGATCAACTTGTTTTTCTTTATAGTACCACCTTAGAGTTTTTGGTCCAAAACTTGGGAGGCCTTTTCTTCCCTTCCCAACATCTCACCTACACCATACAAACCAAAGTTAGGGGTTTATTCCTAGTATGTTTGAAGCCAAACTCTGAGGCAGAATTCAAATCATATTCCCTTGCACGTTCTAAATCAACATATCCAGCTCAGAACATCTTATTTTATTCATATTACACATAGACTAGCACATGTAAACACACTTTTTTTTGTAGTGTGAGATTTTTTATTTATACCAAGCAGTGTCCTTATGGATGAGAGCTAGAAGTAAGCCTCGATCACGAGCCCAAACACACATCAAATTTGACTCTTGCAAGTCTGTACATACGGCCTTCATAAATACAATTGCATTCCTGCTAAACCAAATTTCCTTCAAGATGCAAGCTCTTGTTTTTTAAAAACCGTCCTCTATTTTAGATGTGAAAATGACAAAGGTAATTTAAATGTTCTCAAAGGCGGAGGCTTTTATTTTGTGAAAATGCAAGAGGAGAAGCTCACTCTGGGCGAGGTGGTCCTGCGCCAGAGCAACTACCAAAGCCACATCGCTGCAACCAACGACCGATTAGAGGACTTTGTTCAGGTTCTCTCTCCTCCTCATACATAGCTACAGTTTAAAGCTGCAACATTTAAGAAAAAGAATTCCATATCAATCTTTTGGAGTGTGTAAGACAATGCATGTGTGGCACGTATCAAAATATCAAAGGCACTTGCACTTGCTGGCTACATGGACATGCTTGATCACACGGCATGCCCATGTAGGATGGCAAGCAAAGTCCCTTTTCGGGGCTGGTCATACATGAGCAAGGCTCGTCCCAGTATCAGGGTTTTCTCTCTGACATATCGTCATGGTGTGGCATTTTATGCAGCTTCCCCACCATGATGACCGCCAACAAAGGAGGGGAGCCCTCCTGTCCAAATTCCAGTACTAGGATCTAAAATGTGTTGTTGTTGGCAGGAAATAGATAGCCTGGCTGATGCACTTTTGTTAGAACTGCCTCGACTTACTAAGTTTGCAGTTGTGGGGACTTAAGTCTGCGGCTTCGTAGGTGAGTTGGGAACTCTTCAACGGGCAGCTCGAGCTCGATTCCCACCCACGATGGACACCCGGTCCTTCATCACCTATGGGCAGCAAGGTTGAGTGTGGTGATGAGGAGCTCTATCGCTGACTGATCAGCGGGATATTTACTTGGGAAAAAAAAGGGTGTGGGTAGTTATCACCTTAGACTGCTAGTTATAGTTGTAAGCCCCCACTAATCGTTGTAATTGCCTTCACAAAGGAGGTCTCACAAGTACATGCTTCACCACTTCCAACACAATCCCCTAAACTTCATTTATAATATAGGTATGCCACATGCATCATGTGTGCACACTGACTCAACTCTCGTCACTCTAGTAAATGTGCCCATGTTTTGACCTGTTAAGAGTTGCTTACGCGGGTAGCATATTGTCTTGTGGATGGACTACCATGAGGTTATAACTTGCCCTTTCTTATAAGGTGAATTTGGGCATGTTCCCGGATTCATCTATGTATATATTTTTGCCGTTATTAGCGGACATGCAAATTTCACATTTTGAAGTTTTCGTCCAAGTTGCGGCCAATTGTTATTTATTGTGTACTACTAAATGAATGAGTAATTACAATGATCTGTGAATGATATGCATGGGTTGCAAGGAATAATTATGTCTATGTGGCACGGGGTCATGATAGCATGTCCATGTGGCATTCACACATATGATGCATATAAGATTTATTAAGGCTCTTGTTGGGGGCCTATTGCTAAGGTCCACCCTCTTTTATATATAATAACATGCAATTGGCATGTGAAACTCAAGATTCTGTGTTATTTGTGCGAGGTCTTTTATGTTACTTTTGGATTCTTGCTTAGGATGCTCAATGAACTAGTGTACAAACTTAGTATTCATGACCCATGAAATAGGTTCTTTAGTATTAAATTTTCATAACCCATGAAATAGGTCCTTTTCAAGATTTTTCAACCAGATACTGTTTCTGATTTGCTTTTAGGCGCTTTTTGAGGATAATTTCACAAAAAAATGTTCCCGCAACTTGGAAGCTTTTTTGGCAGTGCTATAAGTCAACTCCTGGGTTGTTGTACTGTACACCTTACCTTATTTAAAAGAAAGATATGTGTGTTTATGACTTCACTAATTAAGTCAAAGCATATTTTATAGTTTTACCTTTTTACAGATTAAAGGCAACGTACCGTACATATTTGATTATGATTAGTACTTTTCGTACTTTATGCTTAATGTATTGTATATATGATACCTAACATTTATAAACACCTTGGGTTCAAGGTGAGATTGTAAGCACATGCTAATGTCACACCCACTTAAACATAGAGAACATGGGTAGTGGTGTCATAGATTGTTTGTTGTTTGTGCTATGATCAATGGATTTTAAGTGACCTGAAGCTCTACATGTAGACATTAATTTAGTGAATTTTGGTGTTTTTTTTGTGGTTGAGTTGGAGAAATAATTCAACTTTGCATTGCAACATGATGAGTTTATACTGAGATTATTTGCTGGGATTTTTTATCGAGTTATCATTTTGCATTTGTATAATATCATTCACCCAACACTTCATTTTGTTATATATATACACATACAGTGTATAATGAGATATTGATAATACATGCCTTCATTGCTACCTAAGATATTGATAATACATGCCTTCATTGCTACCTAAGATAACCATTGCTTCATCTCATGACTAACGAGAATGTCCACACCACCTCTTGGACGACAGGGTGTTATGTCCATAGAAATGTACATATTAAAGTTGTTGTGTTGGGTTGCAAAGGGCATTTGTCTTCCAAATGTTGGAATTTTCTATTAACGAATCCAGGGCATATATTTTAGGGGATGGCATGTCCAAGGCCTCCGTGGAACATCAATGCACATTTGGGAATGTAGGACTTGAGGGGCGTGCTTGGTGCTACTACACCTCCACCTCATTCATGGTCCACACATCTCACAAGCAGGCCTCTAAAAGAAATAGTTAGATAATCCACACATCCAATATCTCTTGTCCTATAGGAGCTCCCAAGGGAGACTTACCTCTGTGATTTGTCCCAATCCTCTATGATTTATCCCAATCCTCTTTTAGCTGGCCCATCTCATAAGATGTAACACTCACAGGCTGAGACCTTGGAATCCAAAAAATCCTATGATTGACCAACCATCTAACTAAAAGACCATAAAGTAATTAAGCAGAGAAAACATCTGCAAAACCCACCCTAATGCTTTCTTAATCATGTCTTCCAACATCTAACTTAACCGTTATCAGTTAACGAGATGAAAGGGAATCAAGAACACATAAAAACACTTAATAACAAAATATTCCATCATATTACGAAGTCTTGGTGAATTTACAAAATAGAGGGTGGGACCACAAAATCACTCTTCAAACATATGTTCAAACATATGGGAGCATCTCCCTCTCCCACAGTTCAAAGAACAAAACATGACCCTTCCAATCTACATGGACGTCATGGCTACAAAACCATTCTTTCCCTAGTATAACATTGACCCTATCTAGATTCAGAATAATAAAAATCTAGGGACTCTATATAACTCTAGATAGATATTGGTATTTGAGACGCACATGTCCCAGATCTGTCCATGTCCCACTGTCAGGTTCACACAATACACGTGATCACTTGGTTGCGCCTTCACTCATAGTTTTTGCACAAATTTGGCATAAATGAAGTTGTGAGTACTACCAAGGTCAAAAGGGATGTCCATAATCTCCACTGACATTGATCCATAGTACATATATACGTATCAAGTTGTTTAGGACCGAAGACTGCCAGTCTCCACTGACATTAATCCATAGTACATATATACGTATCAAGTTGTTTAGGACCGAAGACTGCCAGTGTCAAAAAGGATGTGCATAGTCTCTCCTAACATGGACCTTTGTATACGTGTCAAGTCATTGGGCTTGAGGTTTCTGGGAGACATTCCTATGAATCTAGCCAGCCATCATCTCCTCATAAATCCGAGCATGCCGGATGGCATCCTCTAGTGCCTTGCTATGATTACTCTTCACCTGGAGCTTGTGTTTCCATGCAAACCCATGAATAAAGAACCCATGCAAACCCATGAATAAAGAACCCATGCAAACCCATGCAAACCCATGAATAAAGAACCCATGCAATGTTGTGGCATCCATGTGTGTCGTTTGGGCTGCAACTCTCTAAATCTTTGTAAGTACATAGTGAAAGACATGTTTTTCATATCTGAGTCTGCAAACTTGGTCACTACATCTGAAAAGATGCAGGGGGGAAGAGAGCTTGAGCTCTTGCAAGCACACACACACACACACTCACAAAACCCTAATAGAGAACACACAAGGTGAGAGGCTGAAAATCTTCTTCTTCTCTACTCTACACTCAACACACCATATACAAGATAAGATTACACATAATATGAAAGGTAAACCAATACATACACGGGTTCTCTATAGTGTGAACCCGACTAAATGAGCTTAAATGTGTCCCAGTCTCATAGAATAGTCCACAATGCAAAGTAGATCTCACATACCTTAGTATGCATCTCACTGTATCCAAATGCGGTTTCCGTGAAACCTGCATAAACTGACTCACCAACCCAACAGCATAGCTCAAATCTGGACTGGTGATCGTCATGTAGATCAAACTTCCTACTATGCGCCTGTACATAGTAGGGTCCTCCAAGATCTCTCCTGAATCTGCACTCAACTTGCCATTCTGATCCAATGGCACAGAAATAGGCTTACAGCCTGTCATACCATACTTGGACAACATGTCCAAGCCATACTGTCTCTGCAGTAATCCAATACCATGTGGTGACCTAATCACCTCAATGCCCAAGAAATATCTGAGCTCCCCCAGATCCTTCATCTCAAACTTCTGTCTTAGCAAGATCTTTACATCAAAGATCTCTGCATCATGGTTCCCCGTAATGATCAACAAGCACAACTCCTCTATCACTATGATCAAGTCATCTACATAGATGACAACAAGCACAACTCCTCTATCACCATGTCTCACATACAGCGAGAAATCTGCATTGGCTACATGAAAGCCAATAGTGACAAGATATTCAGAAATCTTGTCAGCAGACCATGCTCTTGGTGCCTGCTTTAAGCCATACAAGGCTTTCTTCAACCTGCAAACATGCTCAGGGTGATCCACATCCTCATAACTAGGTGGCTGCAACATATACACCTCTTCTTGCAAATCCCCATGCAAGAATGCATTCTTTACATCCATCTGATGTAAAGACCATTGCTTTGACGCAGCCACTGCTATCACAACTCTCACCGTTGCCATCTTGGCAACTGGGCTGAAAGTTTCCTCATAGTCAATCCCATATGTCTGCGCATATCCTTTGGCTACCAATCTAGCCTTGTACCTGTTTATGCTTCCATCACTGTTATGTTTAACTTTGTACACCCACTTGCATCCAATGGCTTTCTTGCCTTCAGGCAATTGCACTAAATCCCAAGTTTCATTTCCATATAGTGCATCCATCTCCTCATCCATAGCTTTCTCCCAACACACATTTCCAACAGCCTCATCAATGCATGTGGGCTCTACAACCTGCACAACCTTTGCCATATATGCATAGTGATGTGCCACATAACCATCATATGTAAATCTCTGCATAGGGTTCTTCACTCTCCCTGATCTTCGTAGCTTTTCATTCATGGCTTCCATAGCCTCCTTTACACCAGGTGTTCTCATAGCTGGGATCCCAAGCTCCTCATCAAGGCTCATATCTGAGCCACTAGACTCTCCATCAACATGAGAATGCTGCAGAAATGTCAGGCATACCAAGGGGCTCAACCACTTTCTCTTTTCCTTTACGTGATATACTAATCACATTTGCAGGATTGGTATTATGACGCAGCCTGCCACTCCATGGTCTATCAATAGACCCACTAGATGAGGACTCTCCTGGTCCACTCAAAGACTGTGATTGCTGACCTGCATTCTGTGCTACCATACTTCCACTCACATCAGCCTCAACAGCTTCTTTTTCAGCAGCATACCAACTGCTCATCTCATCAAAGACAACATCCCTGCTTACCCTCAACTCACGTGTAGCAGGGTTATAACACCTGTATCCCTTTTGCTCAAGGGAATATCCAATAAACACACATTTTTCAGCTTTCGGATCCAATCAGCTCATCTGGCACATGCACATATGCAATGCATCCAAAGACTTTCAGATGAGACAAATCTGGTTTTCTACCAGTAAACCTCTCCTCTGGAGTTACATCATGTATGGCTGCAGTTGGAGTCCTATTCATGATGTATACTGCTGTAGAAACAGCCTCAGCCCAATAGCTATGTGGCATATTCTTCTCTTCCATCAATGCTCGCACAATCTCAGCAATGTGCCTGTTTTTCTGCTCAGCAACTCCATTTTGCTGCGGAGTGTATCTGCATGTAAACTGTCTCTGAATACCATTCTTCTTTAAAAATTCAGAGAACTCATTGGAGAAGTACTCTCCCCCTCCATTTGACCTTAGGCACTTTACATATTTCCCTGTTTGCTTTTCAACCAAAACTCTGAAATTCTGAAAGTGAGTGAATACCTCACTCTTCTCCTTCATGAAATATACCCACACTTTCCTTGTGTGGTCATCAATGAAAGTCACATAATACCTGCAGCCTCCCATAGATATGGTCTTTGTAGGACCCCATACATTTGAATGCATAACATCTAGTGCATTTTTGCTCACATATCTGTTACGTGGAAACACATGCTTTGTTTGCTTCCCAAATTGGCATGCTTCACATATTTTCTGCATACCTTCCACTTTAAATTTTGGCAGCCCTGTCACAATTCCTTTTGTCTGCATAGACTTCAATCTCTGCACATTTACATGTCCAATCCTTTTATGCCAAATGTCTGTGTCTGCAACAATTCCTGAACCATTTGCAAACATCACAGCACTCATTTCAGGCATGTCTACATTTAATGTAAACATTCTGCCCACTCTGTTGCCTTTTGCAACCAACCTGCACTTGTCTTTAAAATCTTCAACATAACATCCATCAGGGTTAAACCGAACCTGCAAACCCTGCTCAATCATCTGGCCAACTGAAACCAGATTCTTTGTTAAGTTCGGAACGTGAAGTACATCTACAAGGTACTTCACTTAGCCATCCTGCTGCACAGACAATGGAACATCTCCAACATGGGCAATTGGATGAGCAGTGTCATCTCCTGTTTCCACAAAACTTGGTCTTTCTGGGTTTTTAATCTCCTTGAACCACTCCCCACCATGACTCGTCATGTGGTTCGAAGCGCTTGAATCCACATACCATACACTATCTTTTTGTGCTGCATCAACATTTTCAGACATGGCATTCATGACATGCTGCATAACAAACAACCTTTCATTATCCTCATTATTTCTGCTTGAGGATGCATAGTTGTTTTGCTGCACTTTCCCATTTTGCATGTCAGCCTGCTTCTTATAACATTCTGCCTGCACATGTCCAGGCTTACCACAATAATAGCATTCACGTGCATCATTATATTGCCTTTGCCAATTTCCACGGCCTCTTTGACTCCCCCTGCCTCTGAATTTGCCTCTTCCACCTGCCTGTTGTTGTTGTTGTTGTTGATTCTGGGACTGTTGCTGCTGCTGCTGTTGGCCATAATTCTGATTACCTGTTCGGCCACCTCCTTGACCGCATCCACGGCCTCCTCTACCTCATCCTCTTCCTGAACTCGTGTAGAAGGCTTGTTGCTCTGAACTGTTTTTGCTTTGTGAAGACTGTTGGTCTTCACCCAAGCTCTTCTCTTCGATAATCAGCATAGACATGAACGCCTTGTATTGTGGCCCGAGACCACGTAGACAGACTTCCACCTTGTCATCATCATCTACTGACACACCAATAGATGCAAGGGATTCCACAATACCCTTTATCTTCAGCGTATAGTCATTCACAGACATGCTCTTTTTCTCCACACAGTATGAAGTTCATTCTTCAACTGTATCTTACGTGCCTTGGTATTTGTTTCATAAAGCTTTACCAAGGTGTCCCATGCCTTGGTATTTGTTTCATAAAGCTTTACCAAGGTGTCCCACGCCTCCTTGGGAGACTTGGCATCCTGAATGTGCCCAATCATGGTGTCCTGTATACTAATGGAGAGCCAATACATGACTTTCCTGGCTCCTTGGTTCCAGTCTTTAAACTCTTTCACATCTACAGCAGTAGGATTTATGTCCGGTATCTCCGGCGCCTCTTCATAGCCTTTTCCCATCAAGAAATTCGTCAACCTGAACCTCCAAGCATGGAAGTTATTCTTATCAAGCTTCTCAGCCACAATCTGGGTTATCCCATCATTTGACATCTTGCCAAACACACAATTTTACCAAAAATAGCACTCTGGTTTTTCTGCACAAATTGCTGTATTTTCTGCAAACGGTACTGTAGTACTCTCAAATGTCACAACCAGCGACTTCAATGTGCATACATACACCCAATGGCAACTGTAGACCTCTTTGCAGCACCCACAGTGTCTGCATAGTCAATCTGTCTTCCTGCAATTCTTAAAACAGAGTTCTGCAGAGAATCGATGACTTACCCGCAGTGCTCGAAATCGCTTGCTTTCTGAAAAACGGAGGTCCAGACGCGCCCGAAACGCGTTTTCGGCCCAGTAATTGTTGTTCGATAGGACAGTTTAGTTGCCCTATAGCTTTACTCCCGCGAAGAAAGCTCCTCAATCAGAGATCGTTTGCCGGTGCCTCCCGTAGAGCTCCCGACAAGGGTGTAGTCACCAACATAAATAGGGAAGAGTAGTTGAAGCTCTTACCCTCGTACCGCTTCCTGTGGTTCTCTTGCTTGTAGCTCATCCCTTAGCATGAATCAGGCTCTGATACCATGAAAAGATGCAGGGGGGAAGAGAGCTTGAGCTCTTGCAAGCACACACACACACTCACAAAACCCTAATAGAGAACACACAAGGTGAGAGGCTGAAAATCTTCTTCTTCTCTACTCTACACTCAACACACCATATACAAGATAAGAGTACACATAATATGAAAGGTACTCAACCAATACATACACGGGTTCTCTATAGTGTGAACCCGACTAAATGAGTTGGCGCTATAACTATGCCAGTCTCTAGAATGGCTGTCACACAGCCTGTCATCCCACTGGCCGCATATCTCCCATGATCTCACCAACCATGCCAGTGGTGTAAGTGTGGGGCCTATCCCCCAGGCGGGTCATCGGTGTCCACCGCCTCACTAGATGAGCTTGATATCTCAACAACATCAAACTCATCCTTGCTTGGAGGAACTCATCTTGGAACATCATCTTGAACTTCGCCCAAGTAGCGGGTTTATTCTTGAGCTCTCTCCACCATGTCGCGGGTTTCCCCTTCAGAAGACTCCTCACCATTTGTATCTTCCGAGCATATGGGAAAGGGTGAAACTCAAAGTGAGCATTCCACTGATTAAGCTAAGAGTGTACAACCTCTCGTGTCCTCTCCTTCTTCTCACCTGCAAAAGTGTCGGGCGTGAACAAAGGAGCCATTGCAACCGTACCTGCAGTAGTGGTGGCTAAACCAACCACTGCCCTTTGAAGAAGTAACACTTAGCCCAGAGTTTGGCCATCTACCCCCTCAACCTATTCTTGCTTGAACTCCACTTGATCCCCTTGGGTTGAGGATGCTCTTCATGGTCCGACAGGGTGTCATCAAATTGGAGATCTTCAGCCATGAATGAAGTGAAGGAAGTAACAACACTATGTGTCCATTCTGAATTTTAGAGAGGTCAAAACAGCTTTTAGAACAGAAAGAGAGCTATTTCATTCGATGGTGATACCATTTGGGTTATGCAATGCGCCCGCTACTTTCCAGCATTGATTAACAAAGCACTATAGACCTTCCTCTTCGAATTTGAATTGGTTTTGTTTGATGATATCCTCATCTAGAGGAAAAACGAGGATGCGTATTTGACGTATGATAGAAGAGAGAAAAATACGCTTTCACAGGAGAAAATATACAAGAAACACCACCTACCAATGCTCCAGGGAGACAAGACATGGAAATGGTGTTGTGAATCCACACAATAGACCCTCTCCAAAAACTTTCATCATGCTTGGAGTATGGTAGTATGTTCTTAACTTCCCTAACCTTGTTTTTATAACCCTATCCATGTTTCCAAAAAAAACATGACCTTGCTTTTTTTTTTTTGGGTGTACAAAATTGGCAACATGCTTTTTCTTAAAAAAAACATTCCCGCTATTTCCACATAGAGATGCGCCAGCTTCCCCCCCCCCCTCTCTCTCTCTCTCTCTCTCTCTCTCTGCCAGCAGCGATGGTGTCCTAGAAACCCTAAAATGCAAAAATTCTAATGTGATGCATGTTTTCTATTGTCGGGTGCTGTAGAAATCTATTGTAGAAATCTATTGTGCTAGGTTTCCCTATGGGCTGCAGTGAGTTTTAATGCTAATGTGTGGCTATGGGTCATGCACATAGGGATTGCCTATGGCAGTGCATGCATGGACTGCATAGGGTGCAAATGTGGTGGTTGTAAGTGCTTGCTTTTCTTGCGCCACCCTCCTCTCTACTTAGGGTGCAAATGTGGTGGTTGTAAGTGCTTGCTTTTCTTGCGCCACCCTCCTCTCTGCTTGCTACCCTGCTGCGCCATCACCATCCATCACCTTGTTGCTTTTGTGCTATATGGCTTGTGCAAAGTCCCTCTATTGTATGGCCAGCACTGTATGGCCAGCACCCCAGCCATGTGCCCACCACCAACCATAGTTGCCCAACTTGCTATCACACCATATTGTCTTACACATGCATATGTACTTCTCTCTCTCTCTCTCTCTCTCTCTCTCTCTCTCTCTCTCATGGACATTATTGTATCACTTTGGTCTCATAGGCCAATTGGGTCTTTAGTAGATGCTTAATATATCTTTTTTTCTTTCTGTCTCTCTATCTTTCTCTTTCTCTCTCTGGTCTCTCTGCAAAGGAATTGAGATATGCAAAGCCCAGCTCCCTCAACCTCGTGGTCCCCGCCCACGCCCGCATCACTACATGAGGATTAGAGCCATCATCTCCCACCACCACACAGGACTTTCTCCCGCTAGCCCAGCTTTACTACATTGGGTGCCATGTTGCAGCGTCCTATGCAGGATATTTTAGGGTGATATGAGAGCTAGACACTTTTTGTTTTGGGATCAAATCTGACATCTGAGCTCTTATTACTTTCTTTGATTTTTATTTTTAGTACCCACCACGATGAGGTATGTCATGGACATGATGTAACCTTTTGGTCTCATAGGTCATTTTTGCCTTTTGTAGACGTTAATACAACTTTCTTTCTTACATGTATCACCTCCCCTCCTCTAAAGTCACACGTGCACTATCGCTATTCATAATGTAAATTGCAGTCGCATTTGGTTCATGATGTAACCTTTTGGTCTCATAGGTCATTTTTGCCTTTTGTAGACGTTAATACAACTTTCTTTCTTACATGTATCACCTCCCCTCCTCTAAAGTCACACGTGCACTATCGCTGTTCATAATGTAAATTGCAGTCGCATTTGGTTCAGTCCAATAATGGTGATGCATGCTCTTCTTAGCCATCAATGCACGAGAAACCTCTGCAATGTGCCTATTATTCCTCTCAGCAACACCATTTTTCTATGGAGTGTACCTGCATGTGAATTGACTCGTACTACCCATTCATCAGGCTCTCTCAGGAGGATGATAGGAACTGGGTGATCAGATATAATTTATTGGGACTTTGGACCCTTATCCAAGATCATAGGTTACCTAAATCAGCAGTATCTCTTCCTACTAGAGCTTCATCTGGCCACTGAGTCTCAGTGGTTAGGCCGGAGTCAAGACCCCATATCCCAGCCCCAAGCAACCGTCACTCAATTCTTTCGACCATGAGAGGACACCCCGATGACATACCCACAGTCTCATCGAGCCACACATTCTTGAGTGTGTGACCCCCCCTGCCATAGTCCACTCTGGTGTGACTCTCGACGACCGGGCCGCCATGGCACTATAGCGAGCTCGACATCCTAGACTCCTTAAACCTCGCCCCAACAACACAGACATCAGTCTTGAGGAGATCTTCGAAAGGCACAGAGCACGCCCCGACGGATTTGAAGAGCCTTCTACAAGCTACCCCCATGCTTAATATCCTTGATGGCCACCTCCCCCTACTGAGGGGTTGGCTTCATAGGTTGTATGATGATGATGGTCCCACTTTGTATCATATGGCTCGGATTTGCTTTTGCACCATGATGAGATTAAATGGACATTATTGTATCACTTTTGGTCTCATAGATCCACTGGGTATTTTGAAGATGTTTAGTGTAACTTTCCTTCTCTCTTTCTCAAAATCCACACTGAACCTATCTTGCCAACAAACCAAGAAAAACACCTATTTCTTTGCAAGATCAAACACAGATTTGGTGAATGAGCGAGAGAGACCTAGATTGGGCGACCTTGGAAAACACAAATGACATACAAACCTTGCTTTTTTCACCTCTGAGATTAGGTCAACTCTGATACCAGTTGTAAGGACTCCTCCCGAAGGATTAATACACATGCATAAACAAGGTTAGTACAAACAACATAGAAGGGTGCAGGAAAACTCACCACCTAACCGTAGGTCACGTTTGCAACCACCCCAAGCTAGGGGCTAAGGTTCCACTCCCATAGGCCAAGCTAGTTAGTCCTGGTGTCCCATATTATGAGAGCCTCTTCTAAGGGACCCTCGGCAAGGCCACTTATGGTGCCATGTCCATGGTAGGAGTATGACTACGACCAATAATAGTCAATAACAATAATGATAGAGTGTGCATAGAGTAGAAGAAAGGGGAGCACTAGAATGTGATGAATTGAGAGTGCAAGAGAGAGAGAGAGAGAGATATGAAGCCAATAAGCTGAATACATTGCAATGAATGCAGTTTCGAGCAAGAGACCTAATAGTTTTGTAAGAAGGATACAAAAGGAAGCAAGTGTGTCAACACATGAACCACACAACTCAACAATTAAGATATAGAAAGGGAGAGGCTAGTCCACCAACCCACCTATTTATAGGTAAGGAGCTGGTCGACTGGAGTTACAGGAGTTTGCCGACTAGAGCTATAGCACTCGGCCCCCTAGGAAACAATACCAAGAAAAAGGGGAAAAATAAGACTGGTTAGCTCACACCAACGGGCCATAAAAAGGGAACAAATATGGGCAGCAGACAAGGATGAATATGCTAACACCCCCTCTCATCACCGGATGATGAACAAACTCCAAGAAGCTGAAGATGAGGAGCCAGGAAAGCCTAAGACACCGGCTTGGTGAACAAATCTGTTGCATTCTCTACTGAAGGAGAATACTCCAAACACAAATCTCTAGCAAGAGCCCATTCACGAACATAGTGGTACTGAATCTCAATGTGTTTCATACGAGCATGAAACACACATTTCATGGAGTAATAAAAAGCAGCCTACTGTGGCACTTTCCTGTACAAGAAGGGAGGATTATCGAGCATCTTGTTATGCTACATGTGAGGCCATTTGCAGAGAGATTAGCTTTCCTCCTACCGGATATCCTCTTCTTTGGTGTGACGATTAGAGTTGCGTTGCCATCTCCAAGAACCCGCTGTTGACCCAAGTGAGAAAACACAACTAGCGGTCAAACGTCAAGTATCCGGATCTCCAGTCTAATTTGAATCAGTCCATCCAAGAAGAGTGCACCCCTGGCTAGAAAATATGCAAAAATCCAAAGTACCACTCAAGTAATGAAGCATCCTGAGAGAACATCGCCAAAATGGTGTTGGCGGGGCTTGGATGTGGGCTTGGATGTGAAAGAACTCAATAAACTGAGTGTGAAACAAATATCCAATCGGGAGTAGGTCAACCATACCAAACATCTGACGAGAATCCGATATCGTCCCAAATCAATCCCAGGAGAAGCATCAAGAAGAGAGAGCTTCTCACTAACCCCCTCCCAAGGAGGATATAAAAGTTCAAATCTGCATGAGAGCGATGCAGGCCAAGCTTCTAAAATAACTCATTAATCTAGTTTTACCAAGCCCACAGAGCCTGCTTCAAACCATACAAGGCTTTCTTCAGCCGATACACTGGGTCCTATCTTCTAGGAATCTCAAATCCCGGTGGTAAACATACACTTTCTGTGAAAGATTTCCATTCAGGAAAGCTGACTTGACGTCCATGTAGAATACCGGCCATCTATGATGTCCTAAGAGTAAGAACAGTGCTAATGGTACTCATCCGAGCCATTGGAGTAAAGGTCTCATGGAAGTCAACCCTAGGGTGCGGGTGCTAAGCATAGCCCTTCGCAACAACGAACCTCGCCTTATGCTTGTCCAAGATGCCATCAGCTTTGTACTTCATTTTGAAGATCCACCGCACACCAATCACCTTACGTTGCTGTGGCTTAGGCACCAAAATCCATTCCATTTTACAACATCTAGCTCTACCTGCATAGCACGATGCCAGGGTTCAAGAGAAAGAGCATCGTCTCCATAGAAGTGGGATCAAAAGGACCATGAATAATACAGGATATAAGAGCATAGTTAACAAAAACGTTGCCCCCTCATGAATTTGTTTCCCTGTAACTTTGGAAGATCACCTGAGAACACCAAGCAGAGGAGTAGAAGGCTTCTCACCATGGAAAGCTTCATATGGAGTTTTATTTGGAAGAGCAGTGGTAGGAGACCTGTTCTGAACATAGACAACTGTAGAAGCTGCCTCAACCCCCCCCAGAAATGTCGAGGTAAAGAGAAGATCACACCTGAGAGCACCAAGCGGAGGAGTAGAAGGCTTCTCGCCATGGAAAGCTTCATATGGAGTTTTATCTGGAAGAGCAGTGGTAGGAGACCTGTTCTAAATATAGACAGCTGTAGAAGCTGCCTCAGCCTAGAAATGTCAAGGTAAAGAGAAGTGCTCAAGCATAGCATGGGCCATCTCCATGATAGTCTAATTCTTTCTCTCTTCTAGTCCATTCTGTGATGGAGAGTATGCTATGGCTGTCTCCGAATGCCATGTCATTGCAATATTGCTGGAACTCTTGGGATGTAAAATCCTCCCTTGCCAGTCCTAAGAACCTTGATGGAAGAGCTGGTCTCTTTTTCCACCTCAATCTTCCAATCACGAAAGTGTTGAACGACCTCATCCTTGGTCTTCAAAAAGAAAACCCAAGTAAATGTGGAGAAGTCATCCACCATCACAAGCATGTAGAATGCCTTACTCAAAGACGCGGTACTCATCGAACCACATAAGTCTCCATGAACAAGAGCAAGTGATGTCGAAGATCTGTGTGTTGCCTCCTTTGGAAAGGTGGCTTGGTTTTGCTTTTCCCCCACGCGGAAACAAGATCCTTATATTAGTTAACAAAAAAACAGCCTCGAAGGGCTAGATACAAACCCGCTTCCATGTACGTGGTGAGGACCAAAGAACAAGAGGGGAGGAAGGATGCACTTCTCCACCGGCTGGCCACTCTATGAGGAGAAGGATATCTCATACAAGGGGTGGGGGAGGGAATAACCACATAGGGGGTTTTTAGTGCCAAAGCGGGCTCACCACCTCTATTTGTGAGAATGCTAGAGCCTCAAGAAGGCTTCTCAAGGCTTCCGCATATGGTCAGAACCACCCTATAGCTTCCCCCACTGATCGCCGGCGGAGGGTATGGATGATGTTGAGCGAGATGCTCCTCCGGCGGAGTGTGGGTGCCTCGATGACTTCGCTGCATCGAGCTCTCCAAATGTCCCATGCTACAATGTTGCTACAAATCTCCCATCTCTAGCACGAATGCGGAGTCTAGTGATTAGTAGATGGGGTTGGGACTAGCATTGACGAAATGCAGTATAGAAAAACATGTGTCTTGTATGCACAATGGGGATTGGGATGATTGTATAGTGATTATACTCAACACAAGGCATTTCGTTTCTCACTTGTAGAGGTATTAAGGATGTTTGGTTTTGAAGGAGCTCATCTTCATGTCAATTGAGAGCTTTTAAGCAAGGCTGCATAGAATTCAGGGAATGACAATTCTAAGACCGATTGTTATTTAGCCATTGCTTCACTTGGTTTAGATAAGGAACATCTCGTAGCATGATTATCTTCCATCATGTTATCATCTAAACGTATTGCTTCGTTACAACATTGATTGAATGTTTTCGGATTGGATACAATGATCAAGTTGTGGAAGCTGTTATTTTTTAAGCCCATCATGAAACATCTGTTCAATTGAAAATTGTTTAATTTTTCCCATGACTCACATCGTGAGTCTAAGAGTTTTTTCCATAGTAGGATAAAGTCTCTAATGGATTCATTTGGTTGACGTTCAATTGAATAAAGTTCTTTTGCTGCACTCCACCGATCACCTTGATTAGAAAAGCCGTGGATGAAGGTTTTTTTCAAGGTTCTAAAGTTGGTCTTGATTACCGGTATCAATGTGATGAACCATCGACTCGCCTTTTCCTCTAAGCATAGGTTCAACACATGTACCTTGGTGGGACAGTTGGGATTTTCAAAGGCTTCACATCTCTGTTCAAACATTTGAATGAATTGAACAAGGTCTGTTGTTCTGTCGTATTTGCCCATAATTTTGAAAATTTGTTCGGCCATACTTCTGTATGAGTCATTGAGGTCGTATGTGAGTGCTCTTGTTGGGAGAGACTCACTCAGGCCTTGGGCTACCTCCCTTCCTAGACTAGTCAGTATGTCAGTATGTCCAAGGTGTGGGCATCCAGGAAAGGGTTGGTACCTATAGGTTTTGTGATGTTAGATAAGGGACCAAAGTTCGATGGGATCGAAGTGACAAGGGGTGTAAAACCTGATGACATGCTTGTTGTGGGCATGGCTAATGGTATTGGGAGGTGCATTTGCAGCATAGATCTCAATGGCTCGAAGATGTTAGCCATTGGGTTCAGTCCTTGTGTAATCCTTGGCAATCCCTCTATTGTTGCCATGTGAGATTACCTATATGTTCCTTAATGAGCAAGCACACGTTTTTTTTTTTGCTTTTTATATTCTCTCACAATCAGTTATTACAATCTCAAGAGGCCTGACGTACTCTCACAACCAGTTACAGTCTCAAGAGGCCTGACAATCAATTATTACAGTCTCAAGAGGCCTGACGTACTCTTTGTTGGGTGAAACGGGTGTCCGTTCGCCTTAATTAGCTTAGGCGCTATGCACACATAAACGACCTTAGAGATAATTTTTCAAAAAACATAAATGCTAGTAGCTTCCCATATGAAAGAGGAGGTCCTAAAACCTATTTTCTATCATTGTCTCAAGACGAAACAAAATTCTGAGAATTTTTATCTTGTTTTGCAGCACGTTTTGGAGGGTATTCTAGAAGGAATTTTGAAATAATCTACATGAGAGAGTTGTAGTATTTTTGTAGTACTACAACTTTGTTTCCTTGAGTCATTTGTGATTTTGTAATTTAGACCCCCAAAAAGTAGCTCGAATATGGTTCGTTGTCATTTTTGTGCTATTTTTTTTATACGATTTTTCATGTTTTTTGGACTTTTTTCATCAATTTTCGGGTCGAATTTTGAGGGTGCTAGTCGGAGGTCAAAATGATCGATTTTGATTTTAGACGACCAATTCCAAAGTTGAAGAGCTTGATGTTAGCTTTTCGATGAGTCTTAGAGCGTCTTCATTGAATATACGACACAGGAGATACGGACCTCCAAATAGGGGTGTTTTTCAGAGTCCTTTTTTTTTTTTTGCTTGTGAATAAAGGGTCTCACGCTATGAATCCTTAGCGTTTCACGTCGTGAACCGGACTTCACGAAAAAGTTAAACTCGTTTTTTTTTGCCGCGTCGTGAACCTCTAAGGGTCTCACGTCGCCTCGTGAACCCTTAGCGTTTCACGCCGTGAGCCGAACTTCACGAAAAAGTTATATTCGGATTTTTTTGGGTCGCCTGAACGAAGGGTCTCACGTTACGAACCCTTAGCATTTCACGCTGTGAATCAGACTTCATGAAAAAGTCAAATTTGATTTTTTTTAAAAACCGCGTGAACGAAGGGTCTCACGCCATGAACCCTTGGTGTTTCATGCCGTGAACCGTGGACTTCACGAAAAAGTTAAATTCAATTTTTTTTGGCCGCGTGAACGAAGGGTCTCATGCCGTGAACCCTTATTAGCGTTTCACGCCATGAATCGGACTTCACAAAAAAGTTATATTCGATTTTTTTACCGTGTGAACGAAGGGTCTCGTGTCGATAACCCTTAGCATTTTATGCCATGAACCAGAACTAGACTCGAAAAAGTTATATTCGATTTTTATTTTTGTTAACCGCATGAATGAAGGGTCTCATGTCATGAATCCTTAGCGTTTCACGACGTGAACCAGACTTTACGAAAAAGTTGAATTCAATTTTATTTATTTTTGCCATGTGAACGAAGACTCTCATGCCGTGAACCCTTAGCGTTTCACGCCATGAACCGGACTTCATGAAAAAGTTAAATTCAATTTTTTTTGGACCCATGAGAGCGAAAGATCTCACGCCGTGAACCAGACTTCATGAAAAAGTTAAATGCCACATGAAAGAAGGGTCTCACGTTGTGAACCCTTAGGAACCCTTAGTGTTTCACGTCGTGAACCAAACTTCACGAAAAAGTTAAGTTCAATTTATTTTTTTAGCTGCATGAACCCTTAGCATTTTACGTTGTCAATCGGACTTCACGAAAAAGTTAAATTCGATTTATTTATTTATTTTCCATGTGAACGAAGGGTCTCATGCCATGAACCCTTAGCGTTTCACGATGTTGTGAACCAGACTTTACGAAAAAGTTAAATTCGATTTTTTTTTGGCCCCGTCTCATGTAAAAATATAGAAAAGTACATATAAACATGTAAATAAATGACTAAAAAAATTAAGAAGTAATAAATATGTAAATATCTCGACATCTGTCATCATCGGTATCGATCGTGAGAACAAGCGCACCATGTGCTGGATGCTCTCCGTGGTACTTTGTATGTCGATGCCAACCTGGATGCCAAGAGCCTCGACTATCGACATAGGCACAAATGAAGGATCTGTAGGAGCTACACGAAGGGCTGGTGGAGGCCGCCTACCCTAGTCTTGGAGACGACCTCGGCCAGCACCACCACCCGGCCGATGGCCAGTGTAATCCACCTCCTCCCCTAAGGCAAACTCTGCATATAATTGCTTTGTGAAGTATATGGGAATCTGGTGGTTGTTCAGCATCCTCCCATATGCGGCAACATATCGACTATAGATATGTGTCGCCATACGAGGATGCGAACACCGCGAAATAGTAAGGGGATTGCCCGCCCCAGGCCTCATCCCACAACTATCGAGGAAAAGATCTAAGTAGGCTCCATCCCTAATCGGACCAAGATCACAGACCTGATGATATATCAGGCCATGTGACACAGGAGCAATGCGATGGTGGGCTATCCACTCATCTACATAAACAATATCGTGAAGGCTACGAAGGGACGAAAGCATCGCCTCCAAGTCTGCCACACGATATGTAATGTAGACAGTGTGTCTCTAGCACTCCTACGGATAGCCGCTAACTCGTGGTCTATCTCCGTGACGATGAGGTCCACAATAGATGAGCGGCCCTCCTCGTGGCCCTCCTCACGTAACTCCATGCTAAAACCTAAGCCTAACACAAAGGTCCAATGTGAAAGGTCCAATGCTTAGTTCTAAGTAGCACTAATGAAGCTATAAAACAATGCTAATGGGTCCATGTTGCATGACGAAGGAAGATCAATACAAGGATGCAACAAAAAAGACACTTAGGGCTCTTGAAAAGAGTTCCAAGTTGTAGATGAATGTGGGAGTGGGCTTGACAATAATCCCACATGGGAACTTTTGGGAGTTCTAGAGTTTTTGTATAAAAAGTGGCCCATTTGAGAGCTAGAGAGGACTCTTTGGTCATTTGGTTGAGAGGCTCATAGAGAGAGCTTGCTCCATAGCTCCTTCTCATGTGCTCTCCCAAGGCTCTCCATCTCCATTCATGCTTCAATCTTTTACTCTCTATTCTCTACATTTTCAATGATATGAGGTTATGGTCTACACACTTGCTAATCTAGATTTCTTAATGATGTTTTGATGCTAAAATCTGATTTGTAGAGTGCATGTGATGAAGCTTGTGCATGAAATGATATGTAGTTGAGGCTTGTGTGATAGCTCTTTGCATGTTAGATTCTTTGCATAAGTTGCATTTTTGTGCTTAAGTGTAGCCTAATCTTGATGCTTTGATTATGTTAGATCGATTGCTTGAGTGTTGAAGAAGGATTGAGTAGGACTAGAAGTCATTAGTGTGTGGTTAACTAATCTTCTCCCATTCGGGATAGTCTCTATGCGCTAACCGGGTTGCATTCACGGATTGACAAAGTGTGTGGGTTGGAGTGTAGCCTCCGCTATGCTATGATGTCCCAAACAATGGCACCGCTGCCGGGGAACGCACACCTAAGTTAGTGAAGGGTGTTAACCATTACTTCTTACTAAGTGCTCCATTGATTGCAAAATCGTGGATTAGGGTAGATTAGAGTAGAGTTTGCAAGGGCATTGAGTGTGTGATCTCAAGGGCACCTTGTGTGTTTTCGGTTTTTTGATTAGAAGCAAAAAAAAATTAAAACCCCAATGCGGTAGAGAAATCCCGCCATTAATCACATTTAAGTACTTTCTGTTTTTGTATTTTTGACGGGGTTGGCGAGAGGTAGGTAGGAGGTGTTGGAGGCAGTTTTTTTTTAAAAAAAAAGAAAAAAAAAACATATACACAGAAAGAGGCTGCAGTGAAGTTGTGTGGGGAGGCGTCTTCATAGGGCGCAATGAAGAAAAAAAAAAGAAATATATATATATATATATGTATATATATATATTTCTATATATATTTATTCGCTGAAAGGAGGGAGAAGGCGGCTTTAAAATATATATATATATATATATATATATATATTATACATTAACGTGGAAGAGTCGGCATCGAGCGCTGCATCGAGGGGGGCACTGCATCGAGCTCTGCGTGGAGGGCGTCATCGGCATCGAGCGCTGCTGTGGAGGGGGCATCTGTGAAGCACCCGTAGGCGCAAGCAAAGCAGAGCAGTGTGTGAAGCGTTGCCAGCTGAAGGCTGTAGGAACAGACGTCGAAGCAAAAAAAGCGGAGTGTTAGAGCGCAGCGTCGTCTGCAAGGGCTGTGGGGCGTCGTCTGCAACTGACGCGGCAGTTGGAGTGTAAGAGCGCAGGCAGAAAGTGGAGTGTAAGAGCGCAGGCAGAAAGCGGAGTGTAAGAGCGCAGTGTCGTCTGCAAGTGCCATGGGGCGTCATCTGCAACAACTGACGCAGTAGTTGGAGTGTTAGGCGCCGGCAGAAAGCGCAGTGGGAGTGAAGAAGTTGCAGGAAAGGCGGTGGTGAAGAAGAAGGCGTGCAGCTGGCAAAGCATTGAAAAAACGCGTGGATTCAGCACAAAATCCGGTGAGGCGGCGGATAAGATAACTCCTGATGGATATTTGGCGAGATACATGTCCACCATGCATTGACCCTGATAGTACTCGACCTGATCATCGCGGGGGTTATAGTGCTCCTCCGTTTCAAACACATTCTAGGTACTTCTATGCTCCCTTAGGTGAAAATTGCTGTGGGCATCACTTTGTCACGTTATTCTATCAACAGCATCACCCATTTCCACATTGTCAAGAGTGTACACGACTCGTATTAGGAGAAGCTTCACATATTTGTTGGATATGCCGCTCTTACTTTAGACGATATGGCACGGGCTTAATGAAGCAAATTGTGGGAATTACACCCCAACGCCATAATCTTCTTAATGTGAGAATACCAGAGAGAGGACCAAATCAACGTAGATTACCTGAGGAGGTTCAAGCACAACAATGGAGAGATACAAGCTTAAATGACTTGCAACCACCGATCTTGCAAGCCCTCCTTCCCCAAGCCTCAACATGTCAATATTGGATCAATATGAGTACCTGTATTGCGCAGTTCCAAAATCGAAACTGTCTGCTTAACCTTCCCATAGAACCAATGCCATATTTTAGTGAGGAAGCACTCCTTCCTCTACCACCTTCTCCAGAGGCCGGTTTTTGTGAGGGGTTGTCCCTGCATCCTGAGGAAATTGATACCATCTTTCCAGCAGACGTGGACACGGATCCATCACCAGCGCAAGGGTAAGCACATCGACTCCACAATAAGATCGACAAGCCAGGGCACTTTTCTCCCACTGGGTTTTTTCCCCTCGGCTATATTCGGTGATTGGCACCAATAGCAAATTTTATTCCTTTATTTTCTTTTCTTGCTTGTTAATAAAAATTTTGCAGAGATCTCAGCTTAACAAGAGCATCAAACACGTCCCTATAGTCCACCTACCGTGCACACAAATTTGGAAGGGGGGAGACATGCTACGCCTACAAAGATCAAGGAGGAGCAATCTGCACAAAATCAGCAATTCATCAATGCAAACGAACAACATCAACAGGGCACTACAAAAGGTGTATTCAAATCTTAATCTTTATTTCTTTATGTGCTTTTATCTTTTGGATATATGGTTTGCATGTTCACACAATGTTGGCTGGTTTAAGTTTTTGATTAGTTGTTAAAATATGGTGAGTGAATTCTAGATTCTTAGAAGACTTAGTAAAAGATATTTCTATCTAAAGACAGTGTAGGATATATACCAAGGGAGTATGCCAAGTTCTTATGCTTTCAAGGTATATTAGTTATCCCTAGTGGTAGCTACAACTTAGGTATGAGCTAGGTGCTAGGAGTAATAAAAATTTACGAAATTATACCCTAAAAAAATATATACGAAGTGAATTGAGACATGACGTGTCTACAGCCATGAGGAATTCTTGGTAGGACCTGGGGTTGTCTCAGCACCTTGGGGCCGATGCCTTGGTTTCCATGGGGTAAACACGGACGTCTAAAAAACTTCAGAAGAAGACCTTCAAGGAATCTATCGCCTTGATAGATATTGGTAGGACTCTGGGGTACATTATGGACCCTCGAGACCGATGCCTTCATCTTCATGGGGTACTCCTTATGTCATAAAAGAAAGAAAAAGGGTCTGTCGCCCTTGAGATAGCGGCTTTTAGATTCTCTTGGCGGAGGTCTCTTGGCCATTGCTTGGGTCTCATTGGGATGGAACCTTAATCTTTATCACCTTTTACACACACATCAAAAAAAAAAAAAAAGAAGAAGAAGAAGAAAAAAAAAGAGTTCCAATCACCTTTGCTCATATTTAGGAGTAGTTTTGCCACTTAGGAATAACTTACATACTTGTAGGACATTGAGACTGCGGTCATAACCGGCGGTGTACAAGCACACTTGCCTTTGCATAGAACTATCGCTTAAGTCTCACTTTGACTAGTCTTTACTCACCTATTTTAGTACTCATTAAAACTTTAATCAGCCTTGCACTTGTATGCTCACGTGTGAAATTATCATTGTTGGTTTTTCTTTTCTTTTCTTTTCTTTTCTTTTTTTCAAAAAAAAAAGACTTTACTTGTACCCATTGTTTTTTTGTTGCAGCTCTTGCTACTACCGCGCTCGAGGACGTGCGCAAAATAGGAAGGGGGGAGTGTTGCATGACGAAGGAAGATCAATACAAGGATGCAACAAAAAAGACACTTAGGGCTCTTGAAAAGAGTTCCAAGTTGTAGATGAATGTGGGAGTGGGCTTGACAATAATCCCACATGGGAACTTTTGGGAGTTCTAGAGTTTTTGTATAAAAAGTGGCCCATTTGAGAGCTAGAGAGGACTCTTTGGTCATTTGGTTGAGAGGCTCATAGAGAGAGCTTGCTCCATAGCTCCTTCTCATGTACTCTCCCAAGGCTCTCCATCTCCATTCATGCTTCAATCTTTTACTCTCTATTCTCTACATTTTCAATGATATGAGGTTATGGTCTACACACTTGCTAATCTAGATTTCTTAATGATGTTTTGATGCTAAAATCTGATTTGTAGAGTGCATGTGATGAAGCTTGTGCATGAAATGATGTGTAGTTGAGGCTTGTGTGATAGCTCTTTGCATGTTAGATTCTTTGCATAAGTTGCATTTTTGTGCTTAAGTGTAGCCTAATCTTGATGCTTTGATTATGTTAGATCGATTGCTTGAGTGTTGAAGAAGGATTGAGTAGGACTAGAAGTCATTAGTGTGTGGTTAACTAATCTTCTCCCATTCGGGATAGCCTCTATGCACTAACCGGGTTGCATTCACGGATTGACAAAGTGTGTGGGTTGGAGTGTAGCCTCCGCTATGCTATGATGTCCCAAACAGTCCATTAATGCTAATCCAAATCAAGAGAGTAAGGAGAGTGAAAATGACTTCTAACAATGAGGCAAAAAAAAAAGTTTTCCGATTTTATAACCTCGAACAAGATTCGGTGAAATCATGCACTTTATGGTTTGCAAGATGTAAGCTCTGGATTTTAGTGAGACAAACGGCCAAGATACACACTTAATTTTAGGGTTGGTGAAGGATCGACGACTGAGATTTTAAATTAGTATCTCGTTCGAGGTACATGGACGGCTTATATTTTAAGTCATTACCACGACCGAGGTGTGTTTGACGGTGGTGATTCATTTAATACCTCGATCCAGATATTTAAATGGCTGGGATCGCATCTTCCAATGTGCATGAATGGACGGTGGAGATTGCATCTCTATACCTCGAATGAGATATGTAGACGGTGGAGATTGCATCTCTATACCTCAAATGAGATATGTGGACGATGGAGATTGCATCTCTATACCTCGAACGAGATATGTGGACGGTGGAGATTGCATCTCTATACCTCGAACGAGATATTTCAATGGTCGAGATTTAATTTCAATATCTCGTTCGAGATATGTGGATGGTGGAGATTGCATCTCTATACCTTGAACGAGGTATTTCAATGAATAGTCGAGATTTTATTTCAATATCTCGTTCGAGATATGTGGACGGTGGAGATGGGCTGGTCAAATATGCCTAGGGGGATACACCGTGGCATTGATGTGGATCCGAGTGGCATGAATATCTCGATCGAAATAGTGTGGTGGCGGTGACCTGTATTGGTGACATGGATGATGAATGGAAACCCGGACCTGCTAGCGTGGCATTAGTTGGTATCTCGATCGAGATATGTCGCTTTAGGCTTGGGAGGCACATGTCATGTTTTAATTGATGGCGATATCGCGATCGAGGTACTCCGCCCGAGATGCGTGGTATCCCAATTTTAGAGAGAGTGAACGAAAGTGAGTACCCTCATCTTGCAACCGCCCTCTTCATGGCGTGAAATATCTCACGCGAAAAAAAAGAAAATTTAATTCTCACATGAAGTCCAGTTCACGCGTGTTCCATGGCGTGAAACAGTTCTCTGGAAACCACCCCTATTTGGAGACCCGTATCTCCTACACTGTGTATCCGATAAAGGCGCTCTAAGGCTCATCGAAAAGCTGAAATCGAGCTCTTCGACTTTGGAGCTTGTCGTCCAAAGTCAAAATTGATCATTTTGGCCTCCGATCAACAGTCTCAAAATTTGACCCGGAAATCGAGGTAGAAAATAGCCCAAAAACCACAAAAAATCATGAAAAACTGTGCAAAAATGACGACGAGCTATATTCGGGTAACTTTTTGAGGGTATAAACAACAAAATCATGGACAGCTCAGGGAAAAAAAGTTGTAGTAATCCAAAAATACTACAACACCCTCATACAAAGTTTTTTAAAATTCCTTTTGGAACACCCTCAAAAATGTGCTGCGAAACAGGAAAAAAATTCTCAATTTTTTTCATCTTGAGACAGTGATGGAAAATAGGTTTTAGGACTTTCTTCCATTTGGGAAGTTTCTAGCATATGCCTTTTTCGAAAAAATATCTCTAAGAGATTCATGCACATAGCGCCTAAGCTAATTAGAGCAAACGGACACCCGTTTAATCCAACGAAGAGTATGCCAAGCCTTTTGAGGCTGTAACGGGTGCACTGGGAAAGTATAAAGAGCAAAAAAAAAACTGTGATTGCTCATTAAGGAGCATTCAAGCACTCTAACATGGCCACAATAGAGGAATTAGTTGCAATTACACAAGGACTGAACCTAATGGCTGCTGACATCTTCGAGCCATTGAGATCCATGGCGCCAATTCACCTCCCCATGCCATTGACCATGCCTATAACAAGCGTGTCATCCGGTTTTACACCCCCTTTCACTTCGATTCCACCAGGCTTTGGTCCTTTGCCTAACATTCCTATAAATCCTATAAGTACCAACCCTTTCCTGGATGCCCACACCTTGGACATACTGACTAGTCTAGGAAGGGGGGTGGCCCAAGGACTTAGTGAGTCTCTTCCAACAAGAGCACTCACATACGGCCTCAATGACTCATATAGAAATACGACCGTGCAAATTTCTAAAATTATGGAAAAATATGATGGAACAACAGACCCTGTTCAATTCATTCAAAAGTTTGAGCAGAGATGTGAAGCCTTTGAAAATCCTAACTGCCCCACTAAGGTACATGCATTGAACTTATGCTTAGAGGGAAAAGCTAGTCTATGGTTCATCGCATTGATGCTGACGATCAAGACCAACTTCAAAACTTTGAAATTAGCCTTTATACATGGCTTTTCTAGACAAGGTGATCAATGGAGTGCAACAACACAACTCTATTCAATTGAACGTCAACCAAATGAATCCATTAGAGATTTTATCCTTCGGATAAAACTCTTGGACTCACATTGTGAGTCATGGGAAAAATTAAACGATGTTTAATTGATGAGATGTTTCATGAGATGGGCTTAAAGAATAACAACTTACACAACTTGATCATTGTATCCAATCCGGAAACATTCGATCAATGTTGTAAAGAAGCAATACGTTTAGATGACAACATTCTAGAAGATGATCATGCTACGAGATGTTCCTCATCTAAACCAAATGAAGCAATGGCAAAAGAAAGATCGATCTCAAAATTGACATTTCCAGAATTTTATGCAGCCTTGCTGAAAACCTTGCAGCCAACATCTTGAAGAGAGGATGAAAACCTTCAAAATCAAACATCCTTAATGCCTATAAAAATGATGAGCGAAATGCCTTGTGTTGAATGCAATTACTATGACCATCCCAATCCTCATTGTGCATACAAGGCACCTGTTTTTATATTACTACATGTATTGTAAAACCTTTGACCATAATAGTAAAAAGTGTCCCGCTTCATCCACAATGGACTCAAAGCCTCCATCTCCCGTGCACCAAACATAAATAGTCCAAAGGGTAGAAACTGCTCAGGAGGTAGTTAGACACTTTAGTGTTTCTATTATTGTGGACCTCACAAGGTGGCAGACTGTACAATTTGGAATACTTCCATGCCCATAGTCACTGATATTTTGTGACCATGAGTGAATAGTGTGACATCACATGTTCCAAGATTGCCCAAGACGAGTTGCTTCAATGTAACTTATCTCACAAAATACAACTCTTGATATCTTAAGTGTACAAAACGGGAAATTGTCCACAGTGCCATTGAATGTGCTTACACGTTTACAAGCCAAGGCATGATAAATAGTACAAAAGAGTGTAAAAGATAATACCTCAACATGGGTAGAAGAACATTCTTTAAAACAAAACACAAAAGAGAAAATAAAACCTTCTAAACCCAAGAAAAACAAAGGACAACAAACTGTCGAAACCAAGGTCGAAGTGAAAGACGGGAAAAAGGAGTCTGTAAAGGACATAAACCCAAAAGAGGACATAAAAACAAAAGAGCCAAAAGCTATACATGATGCAGAAGTATGGGAATATGAAACAGACACAAGATGTGAAGCTGAAACACTAACTGAAACACCCATGGTTCCTTTGGAAGATTCTATCATGATCTGGTGGTTGGATTTCCCTACAGGCTATGATGTTAAGTGCAAGTGCAAATTGATTAGCCCTCGAGCAAGTGGTCATAACATCATGACAATAGACACGGGTGTTATTGGGACAACCTAAACTTACCCTGACAAGCAATAGTCTTGCAAAAGGAACCAATGAACAAAACATTAAAGTTCTAGGTTACTTTAGATACACTACTCGAACAATCGATGGCGATATGGAATTTACATTTCATGTCACCCTAGATTCCCTTGAGTATGATGTCATCATTGGCGGATCTTGGATAAGTGAATCGTTGTATTCACTAGATGAATCCATGCAAATAGTCACCTTGAACACTCCTGCAAGCACTGTACAATTGCTATTACGGGAGGAAGAAACCTTGCAGGAGCTGGAACTTCCAACATATCTTACTGAAAAGATCCCTAGGATTTTAGTTGGATTAGAAATTTCAAATAAAATCACCACAGCTCAAGCATAGCTTTATCCAAAAAACAAGAACACAATCTCATGACCCTCGAGCTATGGGATTTGTTAGGTCAATCAACACTCATGGCACATCCTGAAAGGATTACCAACCATGCCATGTCTGGGGTACTTTGAACATACAATGTATATTGACACTAACCCCCTCACTTGCAAGTTTTTTGTGGTTGAGTATGTGTTGGAAGTAGATTTGATCTTGGGGCATAAATGGACTGTTGCTGTGCCCAAGCACCACTGTGCTTTGCTAGAGATAGAGTCATCATGATGGTCAACAACAAGAAGTTGACAATACCATACTGCGAGGAAGAGGATCCAACTTTAATGGATATCTATGATGCTGAACCCAAAAGGATACAAGCCTCTTACACAAAAGCCCCTTTACATAATGACCTACCATCATCTGCATCAACAACCAACTCCGATAAAGCCTCTACTCCATCAACCCCATCCTCACCTACAAAGTTTGATGCCAAAACCTCGCAATCAGCAGAGCTATTCTTGAAGAATTTCCCAGAGCCCACAACCATCTAACTATAACAGGAAACTCAAAGGAAAGGCCCCAGCTCCTATGCATCTTCATTGACAAACCTCACCAAAGGAGACAACCACATGCTTTAAAGGCCTCATCATCGAAAACCACTCCACAAGAGACTCTAACCTTATCATCAACAATGCCAATGAGTCTCCAACCTGCAGCCTCAGTGCCAACCAAAGTCAAGGAGGGATCCAAACCTTCCACATCACCCCAAAAGAAAACTCCACCACAACAACCACAATCAAGATATCTTAATAGTATCAAAATGTGGGTGGAAAAGCAGCTACTTGTAGCTCAAGGCTACTATGAAGGTGCCAATTAAATTTGGGTGCCTCGACAGTCAAAACCTCTTCCTCAATGCAACACTCAAAAGCAAAGGAAGAACAAGAGTACTCCACAACACCATCCACAAAAAAAGCCTATGCGAGTTCCTCAAAGAACTCCACCAATGCAACAAGTGTGGGTACCAAAAACATTACTGCAAGCACAAGGGTTCTACCAAAGAAATACCAAAGCTTGGGTCCCCAAGCGCATTACAAAGTCCCTAAGATCGCACAAAGAAGGAAGCCTCAACAACCAGCACATCGGCAACCAAATTACAGTGTTCATCAAAGATGGGTGCCTGTGCATGTACTTCAACAACAAGGATATTATAATGGTAAGTCCATCATACGGTTGCCAAAATCGAACAATGTGAAGAAAACCTCACCACCGACTTCAACCCCAACAACTTCACCTATAGTTCGACAAGAATGGAGGCCCAAGAAATAGTAAGAAAATCCCTCAACCACTCTCGGGCATCCAATACCAACACAAGAGCTTGTCCGTTCAGCAAACAATCAGCAGTCTTCCCTACTGCCTCGACATCATTTCAACAACAAATTCAAGATCAAATATGGAGACTTAAGAGCACATCAAGACAAAATAACAATGCTCTTGTCACCCCTCTAGGAAAATGATAAATGATCCATCTTGAGAAAGTGCAAACACAGTTGTAAAGTCACGGCCCCCGTCAGTCTCTGCAGCTTCATGCCATGACTTTCACGTCTGTAACTTCACGTCATGACTTTCACGTCTACAACTTCATGTCATGACTTTCACGTCTGCTATTTCACATCATGACTTTCACGTCTGCACCTTCACATCGAGTTTTTCATGCCTCAGTGTTTCACATCTTAGCAGTTCACGTGGAAAAAAAAAATTTTTGAGGTCAAAATTTACAAATTCATTCAAGGAATCCATCTCAAGGCTTAAGAACCTGCACTTTCACGATTTAAGTCTCATAATGGATTAAGCCATATCACACAATAGCCACTATATATTTGTTAAGCTTATTGCTTACTATTCTTTTGGCTAAATTAATGTAGTAGCTACTCCATGAGTACGAATCCATACTCATGCACTGGAGTACATTTGCACCAATGCCTCACCATCAACAACTTCCAGGTACATCTCTGGATGGGGGGGCCATGGTGGGAAGAAGCCTAGTCAATGGTACAACAACCTATCGCCTAGAATTTTCCTTCAAATTACAAACCTCTCCAAAAGATGCCACAATCTTCACAACTCAATGATTTTCCATCCCTAGTGAAGATCTCTATATTAGCCTCGCAAGTCGACGTAATTCTTTTAATCCTCACCACCAAGTGGCTACTTCAACAACACAGAGCAGTTCAATAAGAGTCTATATGACTCAATTCTTGTACTTCATGAAAATCTAAGAGCACTTAAATATACATAAAAACATAAAAAGCACATGGACAGAAGAAAAAAGGATCAAGTCCTACTCAACAAAATTTAGAATTCCACCACACAAAGGGACATCATCACAAGACAATTACTTTAAATGATGAATGTCGCTTCAATGAATCAAATGAGGAGCTGAGAATCACCATCTCGTTCTGATGATTGAGTCTACATTCCTCCGGATCCTTCTCTCTCTTCTCTCCCATTATTAATATCTCTTAGTGTCCCCACTAACAAAAATCACATGTAACCACCTTGCCAATGATAGCCAAAAACAAAGTGAGCAAAAAAAAACGGCTCACACAAATATAAAAATGCAATCATTCGCAAAAACCCCCCACCCCATTAGGAATTCCCAATACACCACTAATCTCTTCATTCATTTTTTCTTATTCCTTCCAGAGGAACATAGACCATTGAACGTCATTCAACATCAAATCCATCAACAAAGCTTGTTCATTCTCCCCACACAAAGGTCTTCAACGCGATCACAAGGATGCGATCGTCATTAGGAAGGGAGGAATGTTAATCCAATTCTAGGATTAACAAGAGCTACCACCATTATCTTACATCAAGGAGTCACGGTAGATACACCAAAGGGTCGTACATTCATGATATGAAGCACTAGTGTCCAAAGCTACAACTTGGACGGGTGCCCGTAATGGTGTGATGACGGAGTATTTATGGCAATTCCCGCTTCAAGAGCGTGTGGTAGCAAGTTTAGATGAAGTCCTAAGTGATGTACTTCATGGATATATTATGAGAGTAGTCATTGGAATAGCATTAGGCCTCTTATGAGCCTAAAGTGCCCGACTGGCCATAGTTTATGTGAGTGTGGACACTTATGGCCATGTATACAAGTGAATTTCTCTCATAATACAATATACTCTCCTATTGTGCAATTGAGTCTTGCTCTTGCTAATCCTCTTGCTAATCTCTCTCCCTAATGCATGCTAGTGAGTGTGTGTGAGTGAAGTGAGGTAAGAGGAGGGATGAGGACCCGTAGTAGTGCAACACGACGGTGTGACAATGCTTGCATGGGAGACATGGTGGAATTGCTTCTCAAGGAGTTGTAGAGCTTGGAGACCTCGAGGGTTACGAGCTCGGCCATTGGAAAGATCCTCACAAAAATTATAATTCACCAGGTAATCTCTTTTTGGATGTGTTTCAAGGAGGGTTAGGGTGATCCTTAACACTAGTAAACACTCCTAGCCCACTATAGGAGGGTAGGGTTAGGGATAGGGGTCAACTACTCCGGAGGAATAGCAGAGTCGATGTCGAGGTTGAGTTTGTCTCTGCCCCCCTGGATCCCAGTCGTGCCTCTCTCATGAGCCTCTGGGGGAAGTTGTATGAATGAAAGCCAATCTCCAAGGGATCTACTAGGTCTTGTGCTCAACGCTCCCCATGAAACATGAGGTTGGGCCCCTAGCATGTGGCCACTAGCTAAAAGGATCAAGGGGTTCCAAATCAGGGGCTGTCGAAGATGCTCCTCGGAGGCTACTGGAACTCATTGTTGAAGGGCCGGCCTATCCCAAGCTCGTGGTAGACTAGCAACAAAGCTGTCCTCAAAAACTTGGGGCTAAAGCCGTGGGCCCGCATCTCCGTGAAGATCCATCTCATGCTTTGTGGCCAAGAACCCCTAGGCTCAGAGTACGGGCTGAAATCATGGCCAAGAGGAAGTCCTTTCAAGGCTCACCGCCTGGGAGAAGTCCTCAAACAATCAACTTGCCCAACAAGGCCGACTTTGAATGCCAGGGTTGATGATACCTAGGCTCCCCTCTATGGTGCGGCTATATGATCACTCTCTAGCCATCTTGGACCGAGCATGCCTCCCATCGCTGCCGGCCCACAAAAAGTTACGGATCACCTGCTGAACCTGACCAATGTAGGCACAAGAGAAGGCCCAACAAGAAGTAATATACCACATGGTGGTGGCAAGAAGGACACCACACCCTCCTTAGGAATCAAGTGAATTAGACCCTCTGAGAGCTTCTCTGGCATGGCGCCTATGGTCATAATCTCATTGAAGGTTGTCTTCCATGAGATCTAAGTGGCGAAGAAAAAAGAAAACTGGAAGCCCATTCGGCCTCGGGCATTTTTCTCTAGGAAGAGCCGTCTCAAGGCCTCCACTAGCTCCTCTGCTGTGAAGGGAGTTAATAAGAAGGTTTGGAGAGTGGGAGAAACCACCTCTCTCGTGTGCTGCTAGACCCTCTCTCATGCATCCACCACCTATGAGGATAATGGGCATTTGAAAAAAGGGATTTGAAAAAATCCATGGCAATGGCTCTCATAGGGGGGGGAGGGGGTAGAAATGATATCTCCATCTTGGCCTCGCAGCGTGCGAATACCATCCCTCCCCCTATGGAGGCCATCAATCTTAAAGAAATCACCTATTGACTCCTGTCTCCTAGAAGGAAGCTCTGGCATGGTATCTATACTCCACCCTCCTCTCCTCTATGGATCTGAGCTCTATATGGGAAGCAACCAGCTGACTGTCAATCCACGGGCTATCTTGGGAACTCTTGTGAAGTCTCTAGAGAGAGGCAAGACCTAGGCGAATCTCCTCTCTTGCACATGGAATGCCGCAAGTCTGCTTTGTGTTGCCTCTTGTAGTAAACCACTAATCTCACCAAGTCTTGCATCCAAGGTGCCTGCGGGCAGAACTTGAGAAAAAATCCACTCCCGTCCATATCTGCTCTATTCTGCTCTAGATCTCAAAGTCCTGTATGAGGCCATTCAAAATCCTAGTGCTCAAGTGTATGTCGTGCCTCTAGGGGTCCTCCAAGGACAAAATAACCAAAGCATGATCAAAAAAGGTGGTGCCCGCCAAGATACCAACCATGCCCCCGCAACCGCAAGCCCACTAATCCATGTAGAATATATCAAGTCAAGAAAGATTGGTGTTGGTGCTCCTCCTATTAGACCGCGAGAAGCACAGACTCCCGGGGTTGCACCCAAGCTCTGGCAAGTGCCAAGGATCCTATCCCCTGAGTGCCAGGATCAACTCCTCTCAAGCAGTGTACTCTGAGCTAGAAACATTAGCCATGCCTCCTCTGAGTCTATCCTTTGCTGATTCTATCATGTTAAAGTCCCTACCCATGTACCAAGAGTTGGCTTGAGGTAGGGATTGACGAACTGTACTCCATAAGCCTGCAATGACGTTCGGTCCATAAACATTAAGTAAGCGCACATAGTCCTCACCAGTCCTAATGGTAACCCACTAAGCCTACCCAGTGTCTATAATGCCTGAGCCAATTACTGCCAGCAGTAGCAAGAGCTGCTCATCAGTGACAAAAATACAAACTCCCCCCTGCATCTAGGAGGGGCCAAAAGAGGGAGACCAGAAAGTGACTCCTGCTTGGTAAAATCTTGCTGCAGCGAACGGGTATGCTCCTCGGAAAGATGGTTCTCTTGGAGGAAAAGAATGTCGATGGGTCCCCCAATTGCTACTCTATGAAGCTCTCCTCTAAGGACACCATGCCTTTGAAAACACCGAGGCCCCCCCAAACCCTGAATGTTCCATGAGGAAATCTGCATATCAATCTTTGTGGGAGGCGGAGCTATCAGAACTTCCCTCCATTGGAAGATGCAAGAAGTACATCATAGGGAATTCCTTTTAGCTTAATATGGGCCGTGGGGTTTAAGGGATGTGGTTAGTGTGGGTAGTTTCTTTTTCTTATAAATATAAATTAAAAAAGGTAAAATAGAAAGAAGGGAAAGGGGAAGAGGGGGGAGGGGGAGGGGTTTGAATAAAAAAAGATGGTTTTAAAAGATTAAAAAACACACTTAACACTATTGCGAGCAAAATAGGTAATTGACGAGGATTACCTAAAAAGATTCCCTCCCAAAATGCGTGAAATCTCAAAAATGGCTTCAAAACATAGTTTTTTTATGTATAAATTTAAAAAATACATGAATTTTGCTATTTTTTTCAAGATTGAAAACACATGTGACCTTCGTAGATTTATAAACTGCTATTGTTTGTGACATAAAAATAAACTTGACTTACAAAATTAAATAGGAGTCTACATAACTTAAAGAAATATCAATCTTTTTTAAATAAAAAATTATTTTATAAATTTCATGAATATAAGACACTTTTTTTAATTGACTTTTTGGGACAAATTCTACCACTATGCATAAATATGCACATTATTTGATAAGCACTCAAAAAATATTAGAATACACAATAATATAAGCTCCATAATTTATGAAAAAATCTACAAACATCCTTGAGTCTATTTCTAGACCCAAATAGTAAAGCCTTTAGTATATACTTACCTTGACAGTTTGCATGATATAATTATTTGCTCTATTATTTTTAAGCAGATAGGCATGATATACAACCAATGCTCAGAGTTTAAAGAGGTCAACTTATAGGTGTGCAAAGGTAGGCTTGTATTCATATATATATGTAGAAGATGGTAACTATGGAGGCTCTGAGTAAACCTAAGCATGTTAAAAGAGATATTTTTTCAGCAAGACAATCTTAGAGACAGACATCATATAGCATATGGGTGTAAATTTCGACCCACATAGGCATTTGTTTTCATGAAGGAAATTTTTGTTATACAATATGGATAAGGGTGGCGGGAAGAAATTCTAGCCTACATCATGTACATATGTGGTGGTGGCAAAAATTCATAGTATGCATATGTTGATGTTTGATCCAGATAGCCATTATCATGAACATAGGTGATGGTATATCTAAGAGTAGTGTAGGAATGAGCTCTAGTTATAATTATTTATAGCGCATGTGAAGGATGTTGAAAGTAGATTCAAGGTCCCCTATGCTGGAGAGCATACTACTGCACATAGGCATGGCAGAGTCCACCAGGCTCACATGCACCCCCCTCCTCGACATAGATGGTGGCATCACGTGTATTTGCTTATAGTTCTTTAGCTTTAAAATTGAATTGTAGAATAAAAATCAAGATTAGCAAATCAATCGACTTGTGGTATTCCAAATCAATGGAGCCTTGCACATTTGGATTAAAACCAATGGATTACACGTCATCATAGATTATCTCATCTAGCTCTTTTGTTATCATGATTTTTTGGCATCTACTATGTAGCGATATTAGTTATGATACAAAGGTTACATGGTTACATAGACAAGCATTTTTTTATGACCTCCTCTCAAATTTATGGTCAACGGTTACGACCATATGTGTTTTTCACGTCCTTAGCCGTAAACCTATGTTCTACCTATATCACCTAATCCTAGGTATATTTCTTCTTTAATTCTATGCAAAATATCAAGTTTTATGGAAAAGTTGATGTTTTGCATAAAATCGATGTAAAACATCAACTTTTTCATAAAACTTAATGTTTTGTCAACTCGATGCAAAACATCGAGTTGTGTGAAAAAGTAGCCTAAAAGTTGATGTTTTGCATCGAGTTGATCAAAACATCAACTTTTTCACACAACTCGATGTTTTGTATCGAGTTGATGTAAAACATCAACTTTTCCATACAACTCCATGTTTTGCATCAAAGTTGATGCAAAACATCAACTCTACCACAAAACTTGATGTTTTGCATCAAGTTTCAGATGCTCTGGAGAAAAAAGTTGGAGGATCGGAGGTTGATTTTCACAAATAGACTTTTTTAGCGATTTTGTTCACGTAAGCATGCTCAAACGACCTATTCCACAAACTTTGAGTATGAACACGACTATGTTTTGATGCGATTTGTAGACGTCACAAAGTAACTTGCTGATGCAGTAAGTTGCTCTGTGACGTCTGCAAATCGCATCGAAACATAGTCGTGTTGGTACTCAAAATTTATGGAATAGATCGTCTGAGCATGCTAGCGTGGATGAAATTGCTAAAACAGGCTGTTTGTGAAAATTGATCTTTGATCCTCTAACTTTCTTCTCCGGAGCATCTGAAACTTGATGCAAAACATCAAGTTTTGTGTGGTAGAGTTGATTTTTTGTATCAATTTTGATGTAAAACATCGAGTTGTGTGGAAAAGTTGATGTTTTGCATCAACTTTGATGCAAAACATCGACTTGTGTGGAAAAGTTGATGTTTTGCATCAACTCGATGCAAAACATCGAGTTGTGTGAAAAAGTTGATGTTTTGCATGAGTTGATACAAAACATCAACTTTTCCACACAACTCGATGTTTTGCATCGACTTGATGCAAAACATCAAGTTTTATGAAAAAGTTGATGTTTTACATCGATTTTATGCAAAACATCAACTTTTCCATAAAACTTGATGTTTTGCATATTCAAAGTTTATGTAAAACATCAAGTTTTGTGGGAAGTTGATGTTTTGTATAATGTTGATACAAAATATCAAGTACTGTAAAAAAGTTGATCTTTTGCATAGAAAGTTAATGTTTTGAATATAAAGTTAATGTTTTACATCAACTTGATGCAAAATATCAAATTTTCGTAAAAGTTGATGTTTTGTATCAAGTTGATGGAAAACATAAACTCTTAGCTGAGAAGTTCTTACTCAGCATTAAGTTGGCCGCCGCAAATGTTATAGCTAAAACATCCTTATTATGTGTAGTAACCAGTAGGATTCGAACCTAAGTCCCTGCCTGATATTTTACAAAAAAATATTTTGGAAAGTATAAACTTTTGTTTCTTAAAGAGACATTTTTCATACTTTCTAAACTCATTTAATAACTAAAATTACCATTTAACCCTTTTTTGTCACATCAAGGACACATCTTTAAAAATGAGTGTGGAATTATTTTTTAAAATTAGACAACTTTTAAATAGCTTATTCATGATATTTTAAAATTCATATGTATGTAATGAACTCTTTTTAAAAAAGTATATATTATCAATTAAGAAATTGTGATACTCAAGAGCTTCAAAATGGATTTCAATACTACTCTCATCGAAAGCCAAAAAAGGGTTTTACAATTAAGATAATAATTGTATCAAGATAACGCTTTTGTAATATAAATATACAAATAGTTTTTTATACTTTCACTCTGTAGCACATCCTCAATCATGCTAACATGGCAGATGACCCAAGGAGTCTAAGCTTCAAGTGTACACATAAAAGAAAAAAATTGTATTTGTGGATAGTGAAGAAGAGGATGCCTCATCTACAGGGAAAGGCACATCGACTAGTGATGGTGTAGCAATGATTATGAGGAACCATACCTATGCCATAAGCTATATGTTTAGAAAATGGCTTCTTTTATAGTTGTATCATTTTTTTAATGAATTGAAGATGGAAATAATAAACATTGTCTCTATTTTGGCATGTTTTTTGAAAACTTATTGTTAGATTTTTAATTATAATCTCAAAAAGTAAGCAAAACAAAGTCTTTTTTTCATGTCAATTTTTGTAAGAAACATGTAAAGTGCCCAAAATATTATCGTTTTTTGGCAGTGTTGTACACATGCGTAGACCACTTTTTAAAAAGAGGTAAAAAAACTAAACTTTTTTTATGGAATCTTTGAAAGATGCCAAATGTTTCTCGTTTTTAGGAAATATTACCTATTTTGTCCACAACAGTATTACTTTTGGAGTGGGAAATCACCATAAGTATCCCATTGAACCATTACATGCACCGATCCAAGTTATAGATATAGACATCAATATTGCTTCATAGCTTTATGATACATCATTTTACTATGTCTGTCTTTGCTTGGTGATGTGGAATATTAATGGTAGCATCTGTTAATCCCAAAATGAGTTAACATTCCCCTCTTTGTGATGTTGATCATTTCCTTATGATCATGTGGAAGATTTTGTTGTGGGGGGGGAAATGACGTTGTTATTCCTCAAGAAGATCATGTCCTTATGATCATGTAAAAGACTTTTTTATGGGGAGAATAGAGAAGCAGTGTGTTGTATTGCTAGAGATTTGCATTAATGTTCAATTATCATTGTTCCTCAAAAAGGAATGGAGAATGCTGGTTAGAAAATGAAAAGGCTAATGAAAATGGGTAGGAAAACTTTACAAGTGATTCTCTTTATAAATACAAAATTTTAAAAAAAAGAGACATGCTGGAAAGAATTAGGTCTACTTGCAAGGCTATGAAAAAATTCTTCACTCTCAGGAGAGAAATGTGGGATTATTATGGCAAGGTCTAGGCCCTATCAAATAGAGTATGACGACTTAATGGTGGCAATCACAAACCTATTGTGTTTGCACGTTTCAAGGAAATCTAGGAAATGGTGGGTCATATACCATGGACCACCATGACCCCCCCATCTAGAGAGATACCTTGGAGGATGCCGATAGGAAGGCTATGGTGTATACAACTTTGCATTTATTTTATGCTAGTGGGCAAGTAGGTCTTGGGTCTTTATAGAGGGGATGTCAATGTCAAGGTCACTTCAATGAAACTAACCTTGTCTGCTGGCAGAATGAGTCATGACCTTTACTGTTGTCTTGTGAGTGAGATGAGATAGGATATTTCCAAAAGTGGCTATTGATGACGAATATTTGATGATAGAAACAACCTTCATATTCATGGTAGATATACCTTCTTTTGTGGGGCTAAGGCTTTGGTACCCTTATTTTCATTATGTTGTGATGTAGCTAGCATACACTTGGTTTTGAGGGTTTGGGTAGTAACATCAATGATGAGGATTGAGTCTTTATAGAGGGGATACCAATGTCAAGGTCACTTCAATGGAATACCCTTTATCAATTCTGTAGCAATGACCTCTGGTTAACCGAGATAACTTAGGGATATTTCCAAAAAGGGCTACTGATGATGAAAATTTGGTGATAGAAACATTTTTCTCCTTTTGTGAGGTTTATCTGAGTGGGGGACTCTCAAAGTAGAGGCTTTATTATGGGATACTATTGGTATCTATCTCTTGTGTTACTAATTCTAGTTGTTATAGAGGATATACTCTTGGAAAAAGGGTGTATTATGGTAGAGATTGATTTTGTAGAATTATTCTTTTTAGAGTAAGATTCGATAATTATTGTTAGTGTTGACATGGTTCGAGAGACATCTTAAGGACACCTTTGATGGAGAAGATGGAAGCCTCGTCAAGTGAGCTTTTGATGGAGAAGAGGCCTTGTCGGAGTGAGCTTTTGATTGTGAAGTTAGGCTTTCAATATGATGGGCTTTTTAGAAGGAAGCTAGTAGCCTTTTGCATTGAACATCATAGAGATTGTTTAGTGTAGGGTCATCCTTCACTATAACATAATGATGATATAGCAGTGAAAATAGCAGTGTTTTCATAACTACAAGTCCTAAGAAATATCGAGGCTATTTTGCTGCTACAAACACTATGGACGAGATCGTTACTGGGTGGCATAGTAGCGAAATTTTGTTTTGCAACAGAATCATTGCTAGATATAGAAGCAAAATTTCACTATGGGGCAGTGGAATTTCACTTCCTGCTAGGAAGTGAAATTTTGCTGCTATAATCGCTAGCAGCAAAACAAAAATATGTTTCAAAAAAAGATGGTGCAAACTGGGGAGTCATCACAGGACTCCCTGGTCTACCCTAGATTTTTTTTTAAATATAGAGATAGTAACATAGTAAAACTTAAAAACACAAAAGAAAGAAGTGAACACAAAATGGTTTTTATTCATTCGTATATTGAAAGATTTATACACAAGGCCAATGGTAAGGCCTTTGTCCATATGGCCATATACAAAATAAAGCATAAAGTAAAAGGAATGACTAATCATCATCCTCTAGCTCATCTTTATCTTCACTTCCTTTTCCTTTCTATTGTGCATAGTCAGGATAATCATCTTCTTCATCATCTTACATGCATGCAAACATGACTAAGATAACTATAAAATAATAAAAGAGAACATAAAGACAAGAAAAGGGCTTATGTATTACTTACCTCATCAGCTTTAGTTCCCAAAGCGTGTTAGTATACACTTAATGCCCGCCTATCAGCATGTATCTCACTTTGATATAGAATGCACATTTGTTCGGCCCCCATTATGAGGAGTAGCCATGGTGCATATGTCTTTAGTGGGAACCCCCTTAGACGCCGATGGGGTCGTTATTGTTGTGACCATTGATGATGGTTAGGATATGGTCAGGGGTACGAGCATTAGCTGGGTCCGAGGATACTAGGTCCTTCATTAGTGGGCGCGGTGGTTGATGGGCCACGTTTTTTATACGTGGGACGGTGACCGTGTCTATACAGTGTAACTGCCCTTGTTATATACGAGTCTACCACACTACCCATAGTACTATATATATACATGGTTGCCATGATCTTAGGGATCCAATGCTTGTCAGCACATGTATCTCACTTTGATATATAATGCACATTTGTTTGGTTCCCATTATGAGGAGTAGCCATGGTGCATATATGTCTTTAGTGGGAACCCCCGCTTAGACGCCGCCGATGGGGTCATTATTGTTGTGACCATTGATGATGGTTAGGATATGGTCAGGGGTACGAGCATTAGCTGGGTCCGAGGATACCAGGTCCTTCATTAGTGGGGGCGGTGGTTGATGGGCCACATTTTTTATACGTGGGGCGGTGACCGTGTCTATACAGTGTAACTGCCCTCGTTATATACGAGTCTACCACACTGCCCATAGTACTATATATATACATGGTTGCCATGATCTTAGGCATCCAATGCTTGTGAGCATCCACCCCCTTCTACACTTTGTACATCCTCCATCCAGAGTCTGTCTAGATTGCCACCTAAGCTCTTGTATGAGAGCGCACGGGTGGACAGCACCATATAATCATAATTTTTAATTCTCTCCATTGTGTATCTATTGCATTGGCTATTGTGCTTTATCTTGCTATCTCTCTTTCCACTGTGCTATATTCTTATAAACCAGACTCATTCAAGTGAGCTCATCTAGCCAATAATTGTTTTCAAGTCACGCCCAACAACCTCCCTCTAAAAAAATAAGTTAAATATCAAATTATATTAAAGAGAAGAGTAAAGTAAAGACCAAATTGCCCAAAAACCTCCCTCTAAAAAAATAATTAAATAAAATATCAAATTAGATTAAAGAGAAGAGTAAAGTTAAAGACCAAATTAGATTAAATTAGAGAGAAGAGTAAAATATACACTTTTATAAAGCATGCAATAGAGGAGGATTTCTCTCTCAACCCAAAGTGAGAAGCTCCTTGCTTTCGTAGTCTTGAAGAACTTACCGATTCTTGTTTGTTGATATGCACCTGGATGCTTCCTCACAAAGCTCCATGCGTGTCTCCTCTAGTAATAAAACACTAGGCTTCTCCAAGTTGGACTTGGTCCTCTCATGTTTGCTCTCCTATTAGGTGGCATAAGCTTCATCCTCTTCTTCATCTAGTCATCCGAGAAGTCAAGACTTGTATGTGGAGCTGGCAACTCGATTTTAAGAACATCAACAATATATTATTCTAATAACTCATCTTGTGCTTTCAATTTTTTTAAACAATTTTTGAACTCTAGGTTCACACAAGTAAATGCATTCGATTCATGACTTGCTTCAATCTACTATCCATGATGGTGAGTGACCCATCCACATCTATGCTATATAGCAACTTGCATGGATCATGAGGTGGCATTCGATTTTTTAAAACAATTTTTGAACTCTAGGTTCACAAGTAAATGCATTCGATTCATGACCTGCTTCACTCTACTATCCATGATAAGCAACCCATCCACATCTATGCCATATGGCAACTTGTGTGGATCATGAGGTGGCATTACTCTCCTCAGGGATGGCTCATAAGTATGGAATGATGAACCCCCCCTCCTATTATGGGGAGAGGTTGTGAAAGACTTAGTGACTCTTCTCCCAAAGCAAAAGCACTATGCTCCCCCATCACTACTACGTCCACTAGAACCCCTAGACTCCCTCTGTCAATGTGGTGAAGATGGACATGAAGGAGCAAGGGTGGGTCTAGTCGATGTGGGTCTACTAGATTGTCGTGTCTATAGTGTAATGGACCTACACCACTTGGGCCTACACCATACAATGGAGTAGACTCGCCATGTGGAGTATACTGGCCAAATGGAGTAGAGTGGTCATGTGGAGTAGAGTGGCCAAATGGAGTAGACTAGCCTGATGGTATGATGTTGGCCTGCATATAAGGATGCATAAAGAGACTTACTCAATGAATAAACACATAAATAGGAATAAAACATAAAATGGAAAAATGTATGTGAAAATTGTGTCCATTCCTGCTGCCCATAACGTTGATTAATAAAGGCAAGAAGGTTCGAAACATCTGGGTCCCTTGGAATTGAAGTTCGAGGAGGATAACTCATGATTACCTACACAATACATATAATTATGTATAAATAAGGCTATAGCATAGCCTCATGCATAGAAGCTCTAAGCAAAGATCTTCATGCATGAAGCTCTATGAAAAGAGCTTATGCATAGCCTCATGCATACTATACATAAGGCTATAGCATAGCTTTATGTATACTATGCATAAGGCTTATACATAGCCTCATGGACCTTATGCATAAGCCATAAGCCATAAGAATAAGAGCCTTATGTATAGTATACATGAGGCTATAGCATAAGCCATAAGATAAGCCATATGATAAGATAAGCCATAAGCCTTATATGCATGTCATAATCTATAAGCCTTATGCATAAGCCATAAGACTTATGCATAAAGTATACATAAGGCTTATGCATAAGAGCGTTATGTATGAGCCTCATTCATAAGCCATAAGCCTCATGCATAATCCATAAGCCTTATTCATAAGCATATGAGGCATATTTATTAAATCCTTACAACATTTATAGAGCATGCATACTAATCCTAAAGAGCATGCATACTTATCCTAAACCCCAGCACCCAAGGGTGCAAATAATAAAATCATAAATAGCGAAAGAGCTTATTTTTGTAAGAGGTTTACCTTGAGTGATTGAGAAGAGTTGGGCTCAAAAAAGTCAAGATCTATAATACAAAACAATCAAAAAGGGGTTAGCATGAGATCAATGCTAAGGCTATGCTATAGGCTATGTATATGCACAAGAGTTATGTATAGGAGCTTATGGGGCTTATGCATAAATATGCATAAGGTAAGGCTTATATATAAGATCCTTGTGCACAAGATACTTACGCATGAGCCTTATACATAATCCATAAGCCTTAGGCATAAGCCTATGAGGCATATGAACAAGCCTATAAGGCATACTCATGCATTAGGTCAATGCATGAGGCTTATGTAACCATTCACCTCATGCATTATGCATAAGCATTAGCATCATGCATAATGCATGAGGCTAATACTTGCATAAGTTTCATGCATTAGGTTAATGCATGAGGATTATGAAAGCATTAGCCTCATGCATACATAAGTCACATGCCTAATGCATGAGGCTCATGCATAAGCCCTAAAATATAAATAAATCCTAAAACATATAAAAATCTTAAATGCAAAAATACAAAACACACAAGAGACTAATGCATGAGCCCATTAAAAATAAATATTAGGCTAATGCTGCATGTGTCCATAATATGAATTAGTCTCATGAATAATGTACGAGGCCTATAATGCATAAGCCTCATGATTTAGGAATGAGTCTCATCCATGAGACTTATGCAATATGTATGAGGCTAACACTTGCATAAGTCTCATGCATTAAGTTTAATGCATGATATTTATGCAAGCATTAGCCTCATGCATTATGTGTAAGCCTCATGCATGTATGAGTCTCATGCCTAATATATAATGCATAAGCCTAAGCTACCTAAGCTTAAGCCTCATGAATTAGCCTAAGCCACATGCATTACACAAGGTTAATGTATGAGCCTCATGCATTAGCCTAAGCTACATACACTAAGTTAATGTATGAGACTCATGCATGAGGCTAAGCCTCTTGCTGCATAAGCACTAAAATATATAAAAATCTTAAAGGCAAAAAAAAAGACACAAGATAAAAGAGAGAGATCTCTTACCTTATGAGGCTTGTAAGCCTTCACTTGAAAATGTAGAAAGAGAACCTACAAAATCAAACCAAGATGAAAAAAATGAGTATACAACATTAAGAGGAGAAGTCTCTCTAAACCTAACCCTAATAAAAATGAGTATACAACATTGAGAGGAGAAGTCTCTCTGAACCTAACCCTAATAAAAATCTTACGGTTTATGTGTAAAACCCTAACCCTCACTTCTAAATAGAAACCCTAATAGAGAGCTTTCCATCAAAGCTCTTTCATGCATATAAGCTCTATGCATAGAGCTACTATGCAAAAAGAGCCTCATGCATTGAAGCTCTTTGCATGCAAAACATACAAAATCAAAGGCATACCAAAACCCTAAAAGCATAAGAGAAAGGCATGAGTTTCTACCTCAAGAGGATGTAGAAGAGCCTACAAAATCAAACCAAAATAAATCAAATTAGTAATTAACATTTTAATTATACTAAAAAAAACTTAAAAAGTATATTATGAATTTTATTATATGAGAAAATAGGAGAAGTGGAAGAGGAGAAGAGAAGAAGGGCAAGAGGAGAAGACCAAATTGAGTCTCCCTAACCCTAACCCTAATAAAAAGCTTATGGTTTATGTAACCCTTACCCTAGCTTCTAAACAGAAAGCCTAATAGAGAGCTATGTTAAGAAAGTGAGAATCATACTACGCCTAATGATAATCACATGTATTAAACATATGCTTAGGGAGGCTCATAGTAATCAAGAAACTCTATAAATCTAATTGCACACTAATGAGAGGTGGACAAGATAGGCACACTCAGCACCTTGTATTTATAATATGTTATATAAATCATACAATGAAAGGCTTCTAATATAGATACCCTCTACCCCAATCTCCTTTACACATCATCATGCCATGTGGCAATCCCTTTTCCACATTCTTTTATGTCGCTCTCAAGGGCAATCCTTTTTCCACATTCTTTTATGTCACTCTCACCGTTCACACAATATCTCATGTGGCATTCTTATCTTTGGGTGCGTTCACACACTCAACCAAATAACCCGAGCTTTAGTTTACATTGCACATTTCAACAAGCTCTCCATGAAAGCTCTATATTAGGATTTCTATGTAGAAGCTAGGGCTAAGGTAAGGCTTTAATTCAAGGGAAAGAAGAGAAAATGCATAATAGAGCATAGATGAAGCTTTCATAAAAAGTTGAAGAGCATAGGAGAGGGAGATGGAGTTTTCATGGAAATCTTGAGAGCATAGAAAATAAAGAAAAGAGAAGAAAGAAGATAAAGACGAGAGGAAAGAAAAGAGAAGAAAGAAGATAAAGACGAGAGGAAAGAAAAGAAAATGCATAATAGATCTTAGATGAAGCTTTCATGGAAAGCTTGAGAGCATAGAAGGAGATGAGTCTTTTATGGAAAGCTTAAGAGGTATTGAGTATGGGTGGAAGAGGCTATCGTTAACTCTTTACTCAATGCAAGAGAACGCAGATACAAACTTGCTATTAACATAGATCAGGTCTATTCATCTTGGAGAAGTATTCATCACACCCCGAGCATTGTTGGACAAAGATAAGGCAAACAGACTACGACTAGAGGGAAGAAAGCACATTGATTTCTGGGTGGATGGAAGTATTTATCCCAATGATCCTTCAACTGGTAGACCACCTCCATTTGTAAATGTTCATGACTTGATTAGATTTGTTGAAGATGGTTTTGATGGTCTGCTTGGTTACTATATGAAGTTATATTATGCATCTTCTGTGTGCTTTATTCCAAATGCATCAACTGAAAGAAACTTTATTAACATCTCAGAAAACTATTTTAGAGCTTTATGATAAGATCAGAGAGCTAGAAGCTGTAAACCACTCCTTAAAAGAGAAACTAGTAAACTTGAAAGAAACCCCAGGAGGATTCAGCAAGGAAGAGAAATTTAAAGAATATAAGTGAGTTGTCTGAAAGTAGTGGGGCTAAAAAGAGGAGACTCAACCTTGCAAAGAAATGTGTCTCTCACATTTCAGGTATTAATATCCATCAAAATGAGGAGAGAATCAAGCTTCTCATTGAAACCATGAACAAGGAAAACCTGGCCAAAATTCTTCATTCTCCAGAGAATACAAATTTGAGAGATCTTACTCTCAAAGAGTTGGTAAGAGACTTAAGGACCATTGTGAAACCAAATGAAATAGTAGAGACTTGTGACACTATGGGTATTAGTTGCAAAGGTTACCAAGCTCTTTCTGGATTATGGTTCCAAAATCTTAGATGCAAGAGAATAAGGGATTTTGGTTTGCCAAGATCCCTTTCAATTTCTACTGCTAGGGCTATGAATCAAAAAAATTTGAGTACTTTTGGAGAGTACATACATATTGAAGGGATAATGCCTTTTATAAGAAGCAGAAGAAAAAGAGTACATTTGTCTATAATGCATTCAACAATATATGGGTGGATCTTAGAAAAGTACAAATTGTAATGATGCATATGTATAAAATTACTGTAGAAGAATGTGGTGGTGTGCTAAAGTTCGTGTTGAAGCTGGATGAGGCACAAATCCAAAAAGGACAAAAATGAAAAGAGTGAGCATATCTATCATGAATAGGGCTCTTTGCAAATGTTTGTCTCTGGGACAGAGGAGGTTCCTACAAGGACATGGACATACTCCTTGTTATCAATCAAGATAGAAGGCCCTGCAAGTTCCTCAAATTCATCAAAGTCCTCTTTGATAAATTGCATGGCATGATGAATAATCACTTTGAAACATCAATTTCTGGATCGAAAATATCCTTAGAAACTGGAAAGAAAATCCGGTAGTAAAGAAAATATGTGACAAGATTGGTCTCTTGACCAAAAGTAATACCCTATACAAAGGGTAGCAAGATTCTGTAGTGTGGTGCATGCAAGAAGCAGTTAAAGATTTTCTTATAGATTTCATGAATGATGCCTATATTGCTGTTGCACATGCACATAGGGTCACTTTAATGAACAAGGATTTCTCAGTGGTGGTGAGTAGGATTAGGTATAGATTTGATAAAGTTCTCAAGCCACTTCCCACCCCACAGATACTGGGGCCTTTGATATCCTAACAATTCCTCCTAAGAGGTCCCGCAAAGCTGAAGAGCCTTCTATTGAAGATGTTACACATGAGTATGAAACAAGAAAAGCACTTGACCAAAAAGAGATGCTTCTCGAGAGGGAGGATAATTTTTATAAAGAGGAAGTTAAGAGACTTGGTGCTAAGAATTATGATAGAATGGGCAAGGTATTTAGTCAAATGATTATCAATGTCTCCTCCAACCCTCAAAATGAATATTGCATGAGCATTTCACCTAAGGACAAAGTGATGTTAGAGAAGACAGATATTAAAATATCTGACTCTGTATTATTCTCTTGCATAAGTTAAGCATCATTCCTTAGCCACAATTTTGTTCTTTTCTCTCCTTTTTGCATACTTAATACTATCTTTGATTACAAGGCATACATTTCTACAGTGCCCACCACAAAGGTTTCAAGCAGCATATTTGTGGTTGATCCTCTTATATCAAGTGATATCTTTTTAAAGACAGGATCAAATATTGAAGTGTTTTTAGGGCATATGATAGCCTAAGAAACTATCCAGTGCATTGCATCCTCAAATAGATGGCCAGACATAAATTTACAATCAATTAATTGGCCTTTGACGTTCTGCCATGACCAATAGCAGTCGAAATGGGAACAATATCTTCCTTTGGTTCAGGCAAGCATTTAGTTGACAATTCTCATCTCTTTTAAAATGAGACAGATGCCACCATCTCTAAACCATCGAGACATTCTCGGAAATCATGGAGTCAGTTAAGGAGCACCTTGCCAAGGCTCAGGAATCAGCAAGCCAACAAATCTAGAGATTTCAACTTTAAGGAAGGAGATTGGATATATCTCTACATCATGAAAGAAACGACTAAAGCAAGTGGAAAAGTGTCGTCCCAAACTATCATTTCGAAGTTTCGACCCATTTCCAGTCATTCAGAAATTAAGTGATGTCTCTTTAAAGTTAAAGTTGCTAGAAATTTGGACTATGCACAATGTCTTTCATGTTTCTTGGTTGAAGCCATACGTAGGTCTAGAATTGCAGGATATATTAAAAGAGCAACAACCAGATATAATTGACGAAGTTGAAGTTATAGAGCTAGAACAGATTCTCCTCCACAAATGGAAGCATGGATCTAATCAAACCTTTTCTAGGATTATTTGTCGTATGCCATGACCCCATTGTGAGCCCTCAGTCCACCAGGGATAGTCAGGTGCACAAGCTACGTAGGTTAGTCTCTCTGAGCTTTAGAGGTCAGTCCTCTTAGCCCACTTGGAGAAAGCATCATTCAAAAGCATGTACGATCAATTTTAGTGCATGTAACAATCCGACTCATAGCGCTGTCATTCCCCATGGATCTTGTGAAACACCACCAACCAACCTCCTAGGAGCTTCTTCCATGTCTTGTGTTACTCTCCTTGGATTGTGCACCTTTATCTCGGACACCATCAGTGCTTAGCATTGTTGAACTTGATATTGATACAGTCTTGCTGGTCACCACACCACCGAAAGATCAAGACATGGGTGATGGTTTCATCCATGAGCGATGCAATAAGGGTGGGTGATACATGGGCAACAACAATATCTGAGAATCAGCCTCAAGCTTTGATACCAATGTTACATGTGCGGAAGTTTCGTGTCTTCTTTCAACCCTAAACACCTTTCATAGGAACATCTTCATGCAAAATGCAAAGAAGAGATAGACAGAAGAGAGAGAGAATTTTTAGTATATTCATATAGTACAAAAGGTACATAGTTCTGTGGCCTTTGGCCTTCCTAAAAAGAGTAACAAAAGCCTAGTCTAAGACCTGCCCCATGTGAGGAGTTAGATAATGACCCAAAGGCTGGAAGCGTCTTTTTAGAGGCCCAATTTCTGTCCATGAACCAGTCCACTCGTTGTCACCCAGTTCAAGGACACCAAAAAAGCATTAATATTGCGCACCTCGACTATGGACTGTTGTCCACCTGGCCAATAGACATCTTGTCCCAAAAGGTTTCTTCTTGACCAATCTGAGGCTATTTAAAGCCCTAAATCTTGCTGGATTTTAGAGATTAGCCTTGGGATTAGCATGTCCACATGCATGCACATGACAAGAAGAGTCGAGCGTCGACACCAAATTAGGTTCCAATTACCCATGGAAGGCCCCCCTACAAGCGAGAGTATTTGCTTGTATTGCTTTGGAGAATTTATATAATGATGTGAAAGATGACTATGGCTCAAGGTCATCGTGAAACGCATTTCGTTGCTACTACTGAACATGAAACATGTTTCGCTATTAAAACGTTTCAGTCTCATGGACGTTTCGTCCAATGTTTCAAGACAGCTGAAAAGTCGAGAAAAGCAAGAAAGAAAAAACATTCAATATTGAACATTATTGCAATTTGTGCTTGTGGCTCCACCAATTATGAGGCATGCTATTTTTTGTTTATGTAACATGTATACAATATGACTTAGAATGAGGAAATCACTTCCCATGGATGCAATCAACAATGCATAGTAGTTTTAAACTTTGTTTAGTTATTCACTACTGTAAGATTTCTCCCCCAGCCCCTTATCAAGATGTCCAGTTTCTTCCCCTGTAATCAATCCCCTTTTCAGAATAATAAAAGATCTTGTTTCTACCTGTTTTGGCCTAGAGAGAGAAAATATTCTAGAGAGAGATAATTTGGTTTTTAGATATCTTTGGATGGAAAAATATCCCTTCTTATTAAAATAAATTTCCCCGAAAGAGAAGTTTAAAAAGAAATTCCTAAGGTGCATTAGAAATAAATTATAATGTGCACAAAAGACCTTAGCCTAAGGGTTAAGATTTTCTGAAAATTTTGGATTATAGTCCAATTAAGGTTCCTATGGACCAATAAGATTAATCCAAATGTAGGGAGGAGATAAATTGAAGAATAAAAGAAACCCCCCCCCAAAAAAATGAGTAAATGCTCACATAAGATGAAGAGTGGACTAAGGACCAAAGAAAAGAATAAAAAAACTGAATTTTGACACCACAGTGTGGGGATCTCCCCTCATGAAGTCGGCACCTTTTTCTCATCATTACTCCCAATTTTTAATCAATAAAATGAGATATTTTCATCTCTCCTCTCTCCTTTTTCAAAACTAGATCCAAAAAGTAAGCTGAACTGACCCAAAAATGGTCAAAAATTGACGAAACTGATTTGGAAAATTCGAATCAGTTTGCTTGGTTAGAGGCTCACTTCTTCCTATAAATAGAAGCCTCCCCCTTTGTAAAAGCTTAATGGTGTTTATGCACTGTTACTCTACTGTTACTCTACTCTCATGTCCTGAGCTACATTGAATTTTTTAATAATTCAATTGTTTTTGGCCTAATCCTCTCCAAAGTGAATTGGTGGCCACTATTGCTTCAAACAATAGTAGAACCCTCAATCCCTCAAGCCAAAGGAGAGCTTACAAGCTCCATGTAAGCTAATTTTCTTACTTTGTTTACGAATTTTAATGAAAAATCTATGGTTTTCTTGATTTTTATGTTTTGCAAATGATTGAATTTTATTCAAATGCTATGCCTTGATGAAAAGGCCACCCCTTCTCTTCTTTACATTCCAACCTTTCTTAATCCTAGAAAAATTAACTAAGTGATTAATTAAACTCTTCTTATTGTTTACTCTCTTGAATTTAGAAAATTGTGTAGATTAGAGTTCTATAATTCTAAATTGGGTTAATTAAGTTAAGTGAAGAAAGATAAAAATGAGAAATGGTCAGCCATACAAAGGAGGTTATGGCAAAAATTTTCAGAATTTTGTAAAAAAAGAAAGGTTGTTTTTATGTTATTCCAAAAGAGTAATTCCCACCATTTTTGCATCTAAAAGAAATATTCTAATTACTCCATATGCATGGATATGACTGATATTAATTATTAAAATTGATTTCTATGCATAAAAAGATGCATAAAGAATTTTTTTATTACAAAAGTGTAAATTATTAAATTTGATTTTTATGCATAGAAAGATGCATAAAGGAAATTTTTTTATTTACGAAAGTGTTATTCTTATTAAATTTTATTTTTATGCATAAAAAGATGCATAAAAGAATTTTTTTTAATTACAAAAGTGTTATTCTTATTAAATTTGATTTTTATGCATAGAAAGATGCATAAAATAAATTTTTTAATTACAAAAGTGTTATTCTTATTAAATTTGATTTTTATGCATAGAAAGATGCATAAAGGAATTTTTTAATTATAGAAGCATTATTCTTATAAAAATTAATTTTTATGCATAAATAGATGTGTAAAGAAATTCTTTTTATTTTAAAAGTGTTATTCTTATTAAATTTTATTTTATGCATAAATAGATGCATAAAAGGATTTTTTTTAAATAAAAGAGTTATTCCCATTGAAGTTGATTTTTATGCATAAATAGATGCATAAAGAATTTTCATATCAAAATTAGAATTCTCTTAAATTCTATGTTTAAATTCTATGAGTATTTGATAAATGAATAATTAAATACTTTAAGAGAGAAATTTCTATCGTTTTATATTCACTCGGTTTGTAAAAAGAGAATTCAAGAGATCTATCGAGATTGAAATATTCAGATAAATGATTAATTTATTCTTCATTGGAATTCGTAACTAATTCAAAAATCAGTTAAGTGAATATTGAAAGAAAGAAATTCAGTAAAATAGTAACTGAATTATCAAACCTTTTCGAGAAAGATAGTTTAAGAAAAATCTTATCTGACTCAAGCCTTGAATCAGACTATGACCAAGACCAAACTCTTTTGTCAGTTTTTCGAAGAAAGAAGGTGTGACTAGTTTAGAAAAATACACTCAAAACTCCCGCCAAATTTGAAACTAAGTTTGAGACCCTTCGAATTGATATGTGGATCAAGGTTATAGAATTCGAGGAATTCTGGTATGAAATTCAAAATTTCGATCAAGAAGTTTTGGGGATATTGATTCAAGAAATACTCCTTATATTCAAAAGAAAATCAAACTGAAAACTTGCATAGAAACCCTGTTTGGTATATGATTTTCTAAGGAAAGTTTGGTTGCAATAGCTGGCGGGGAGTGTTCAAAGGACGGCTCACACGGAAAAGCCTTGACCAGCCTCGGTATGGTTGAAAAATGGTACGCTTCCGGTGTACGATGGGCGAGGGTTAACGAAGCAGTCCCTGAGAGTGAAGTGCCAGGACACCTAAGGAGGATCCTAGAGGGTTCTGACCAGGCGATGCACAGGCTTGTGGTGCTTACCCATACGTATGTCGTGGAAGATATGTATGATGGACAAAATGATTATTGTAATCTGCTTCTACTGGATCTCATTGTTGTTGCTGACCAATTGGTCTCAACGGAGAGTCCAGAGTGATACTGTTTTTTGAGAAACAAGGGACTGGATGCAATTTTTGAGAAACAAGGGACTGGATGCAATTTTTGAGTTATAACATCTGTAACCAATAACTGTTTGTCAATGGATTATTTTATAAGTTATAGTTTTAAAGAGGAGTGTGTGTGTATCTATATTCGAAAGCAAAAGTTAAGAAAGACATTCAATTATGGGTGGGTGAGTAATTGTTTGGTTCTACCGATTCCAGTGGTTGGGTGGTGGCTAACCCATGGGCCGGATGGGGTTAGGCTGGAATCAGTGGAGTTTTAATAATTAAATTGAAATAATAGGAATACGCTTAGAATTCGAGTAGTTAAATAAAAGCCCGAGAAGATCTCAAATGAATAGATCAATGGCTGTGCCGCCTGACTTTATTTGAAATTTGGGCCCCCAAATTGGAGGGGGAAATCGCACTTTCACTCTCCAATTTCACTCTCCAATTGAAGGGCCAAATTTGAAATTTCACATTTTAGTAGGCCCAAATTTGAACCTTCAGATTTGGGTCCCCAAATTGTTGGAGATGCAATCCACACTTCTAGAGAGAATCAGCTCACATGGTGAGATTGGGTTTGAATCTTGGCAAGTTAAGGTTTCTACAAATTGGATTACCGAAGGTCACCCAACACCTTAAGGTTTGGGGTTTGGATGGCTAGACCAATTTGTGGAACACCTCAGTTAAGCGTGCTTGCACAGGAACACAACTAGGATGGGAGACCTCCTGGGAAGTGGGAGGATCCATGTTTACAATGTTTACAATGTTGGAGATGCAATCCACACTTCTGGAGAGAACCAGCTCACATGGGTAAGATTGGGTTTGAATCTTGGCAAGTTGAGGTTTCTATAAATTGGATTACTAGAGGTCACCTAACACCTCAAGGTTTTGGGGTCTCGACGGCTAGACCAATTTGTGGAACACCTCAGTTAAGCGCGTTTTGCGCAGGAATACAACTAGGATGGGTAACCTCTCGGGAATTGAGAGGATCCATGTTTCCAACATGGTATTAGAGCTAGCTTTCTTGATACTTGATCTAGTAGTCTGCCTCCCTCTTCACGACTATTTTTTTTATCTCCAATTGAGATACCCTCTTAGGAAAAGAAGGTATTTAATGTAGTGTGCTATATACAAAGTATATAACATTTTCGGGGTCCGCGGCATGATTTAGGCACATTTTGGGCACCGTAAGGTTTCTGTAGACATTCTGGAGAGGCATCATTTTGGATTGGTTCTACTCAATTTTGGGTGTTTGAACTGTGTAGCAGCAAAGATTTGGTGTGCAGCAGTATCTACATTATCTTCAACAACATCGACCATCATACTTTTGCCAATAACACTCTATTCTCTACTCTGTGTTATTTTTCATACACTTTGCAGTGATTCAGTTAGTTGGCAACCATCCAGGGTTGCATTCATTGAATACTGAGTACTTGCAATGTGTTGAAAGATTTTGCATTTCGTAGAAAGTCATGGCTGGGAGTAGTGATGTATTCAACATGTTGTCTGCTGATGAGGACAAACTTGATGATGGAACTAACTACCCATCGTGGTCCTATATGATGAGGCATATACTGGTTGCTAAAGGCCTTTGGAATGTGGTCATCAGTGGTAGTGAAACTCATCCTGTTTCACAACTACCGGTGCAACCAGGTGATATAGGTACATCTGAAGTAGAATCTCATACAGATGTGGCTCCTCCACATGCACCACCAGTACCTCCAACTTCTGCTCAAATGAGATGGGATGGAAGAGATGCACATGCACATGTATTGTTTGCACTTTTTGTGAAGCAAAGCATTATTCTTCATATTCGGTCATGTAAGACTTCAAAACAGGCATGGGATGCACTTGCTGCATTATACCAGGTATGCAATGAAGCACGTGTTGCATATCTATGCAAACAGTTAGAGTCTGAGCACATGAATGAGGGAGACTCAATGGACAGCTTCTTGACCAAGATCAAAGATTTTAAGGAGCAGCTTGGTAGTGTGGATGAGATATATCCTAATAGTACATTGGTGCCCATAGTTCTTAATGCATTGCCAGATTCTTATCAAAGTTTTTCTTCTAACCTTAGACTCATGATGAAGGGAAATCCAAACGCCCTTACATTTGATGAGCTGGTTTCAGTTGTCTTGCAAGAAGAGCATTCTAGGCAAAACAGATCTAATATGCGAGTTGGTGACCAAGTTTTTGTTGCCAATCAGAAAGGCAAAGGTAAAGCTTCTTCGCATGGTGGCTATAAGACAAAATTGGAATCCTCAGGTAAGGATGCTTAAATTTATCTCCTAGATATTGTGGGCAATTTCAAGTTATACATCGGATTGGCACGGTTGCGTATGAACTATAAACTACCTCCACATGTTAGAGTTCATCCAGTCTTTTATATCAATAGATTGAAAGGGAAACTGGGAGGTGAGGATTACACAGTTACTCCTCAAGAACTTGTTGAAGTTAAAGATTTATCCTATGTTCCACATGAACCTGCATTCAGGGAATGGAAACTTTCTAGTTGACTAATCTCTAAGGTTAAAATTAGGTGGAAAGATAGGGAAATAGAGGTTTCGACTTGGGAGTCGGTTGATATTGTTCAGTGCAGTTCTCCTTTTTTTCATTACAAGAGTGCAATGTTTTGAGAGAGGGGAAGTATGTTATATGCACATTATGTGTGCATATACTAGGAGGCTAACCCACACTAGGCTTGTGAGCATGGGAGCATGGGAACAAGCTCTAAAATGGAGCATGGGTTAGGACTAACTTTAAGGGTTAAGGTTAGGGTCAGGCATCCAAGGGTCACACATGGGAAATGGAGAGTCAAGCGTCACTTGAGGGCCCTCCTATATAATAGGGGCATGGGACACACTCAAGGGAGGCTTGGAGGCTTAGGCTTGTGAGGCCAAGGCTATGTTATGCTCTCTTGTGTAGAGGATCATATCTACTCACCTACCATTTCACACTATAGCTACATGCTATTGGATTGGAGTTATACCTCTTGATGGTATGGGACATCAAGGTAGAGGTATGATGTATTTCATTATATTTCATGTGTGCATCCCTTGGGCTCGGGGGTGGTCGGGTGGATGAGTTTATGCCTGATTTATGCATGTTTATGCATAACAATTATCTAGAGACATCTTAGGGATTTAACAGTTATATCTATGAGAGAGAGAGAGAGAGAGAGAGAGAGAGAGAGAGAGAGAGAGAGAGGATAGCGGCCATGAGAGAATATAATGAATGGCAAGAGAGAGAGAGGTATATGACATATGTGAGTAAAATAACATGAATGAATGTGACTCAAATTGAAGAATATTTGAATGAATGAATGAGAATACATGAATGAATAATAATATACATGAATGCCAAATATGTGTGCGTGTGCGTGTGTGCGTGTGCGTGTGTGTGTGTGTGAGAGAGAGAGTGAGAGAGAGAGAGAGAGAGAGAGAGAGAGAGAGAGAGAGAGAGAGAGAGATACATGCAATAATAATCTCTTACCTTATAGATGAATCCATATTATGAGGAGATTACACTCCTTGATGGGAGAATTGGTTGACAATGTCGAGCATCTCAAATGTGCTCCAATAGGGACACTACGTATGTAAAGAGAGTCCACATGATGTGCCATTCGAAGAATAAACACCAAGTAGTGGTGGACGTCCCTAAGCTTAAGCTGGGGCGACCTAGAGTTGGTAAGCATCCAGAGGTCTTACCTTGTCCTTGTTATGCGCGACAAGTGAAGTATAGGTTTGAGAATGTGGCAAAGAGGTTTTAGAATGTGGCAAAGAGGTTTGAGAGGAATCTACACAAGTTTCTTAAGCATCAATGACAAATAGTGGAGGGGCAGTGGGAGGATCTTGAGGATAAGAGCACCACTACGAGAGAGGCATTTATAAAATGAGAAAACTTAAGTCTTTGTGCAGGGTTTGTGCAGGGTTTATCTATAATCTGTAACAGTGTCCTAGGCACATGCACATGGGGTTAGGGTCCATTTACACATGTGGGGCACATGGGGCCCTAGGGGTATAAATAGGAGATTACTATCATGTACTAGGATCTTTTACTCACTTTATGACATTTGGTCATCTATTCTCCTTGGAACATGTGTTCCCATGGATATGGTGCAAACTCCCATGAGTGCTCTAGGTATTGCTCCCTTTGATGAGCTTCCTCTAACACACCACACTTCCATAGTTTCTTGCCTTGGTATATCAGAGCAACACACTGCCACACTGCCCTGGTTTCTTGCATTGGTATCAGAGCCCTTGGCTTAGATCCTTGCTTAGGGGTGTTAATCATTTTCAGAATTGATTTTCACACAATTTTCAGATTTACTAATTTCTTGTTTGATAGCATCAGCAAAGAAATTTCTGTTAATCATTTTCAAATTTGTATTAAACACTATGTTTTGAACCCTAATCCAATTTACTGTTTAATTTCTTGAACTTTTTAATCTTCTTAATCTTGATTTTCTTGATTTTCAAATTAGGGTTTACAGAGATTTTAGCAACTAAAATTGAGATATTTTCTTGCATTATATTGCTTAGAGAGCTTAGAGTTCCAATTATTAATCCATTAAGTTAGTGGTGTTCACATGTGGTGATGGAGTTCGTCCTCATGCCTTGAGTTTGTGGAGATAGTTCTTGTGTAGTGTGGGCATATTAGGAGATTGTTCACACGTGGGAGGGGTGTCACATGCGTTGATGTTTTATTTGAGGTTGTTCACATGTTTTGAGCCTCGTGGTGGTGATTAGTGTGCCGTCTGGTTGATTTGGTGCATTTTGGGCGTTCACATGCACATTTTTGGCCATTTAGTGTATTTTGGGCATTCACACGTGCATCTTAGCCCTTGTTCATACACGGGTGGTCATTCTGAGCATTTTAGTCATTGTTTTGGCTTTTGTTCATGTTCGAGTGACCATTTCAGCATATTAGTGTATTTTGGGCATATTAGTGTATTTTTGGCCATTTAGTGTATTTTGGGCATTCACACGTGCATCTTAGCCCTTGTTCATACAGGGGTGGTCATTCTGAGCATTTTAGTCATTGTTTTGGCTTTTGTTCATGTTCGAGTGACCATTTCATCATATTGGTGCTTTTTCACACTCAGTGTGGGATTCTTGAGCACATTTAGAGGTGTTTCCATACTTTCGGGCTTTGGTGGGATGACATGAGTTTCCATTACTACTACCCCGCCTACAATCGTCGTGCTACCCACCATCATCGTCATCGACATCACTATGTTTCCATCCCAAACGCTGATCGTGCGGCATCTGCTCATATCCTATTACTCTGGCTTTATGGCCGTCATCTTGATTTGCCATTTCAGGTGAGAAGTTACATATCATTGACTGAGTTCATACATACATTTGGCACATCGTGGTGGCTTCGACCACTAGATCCTTCTTCAGTGACATCATGCTATGATGACACATTATATTCATGTCACATATGGATGTTTGAGCTTCAGATGGTATTACCTAGTCAGTTTAGACACTTATTTGATGAGGAGGATGTTTGTGCTAGATGGTCTAGACGTTCTACACATGGTGATTTTGTTGAGGCTCTATGTGGTTATCTTTACATGGTGATTTTGTTGAGGCTCTATGTGGTTATCTTTACATGGATGGTTTGGCATTGATTACATGGGAGGATGTATGTGGGGATTTGATTGAGTGCCCTACATTTATGAGCAGAGATGACTATATACCTGAGGATGGGTATCATTTTATGACATGCATTCAGTGGATGATGATGTGGATAGTGATGATGATCATCATGTTGATGAACTTGATGATATTGATGTTGATACATGTACACATGGTGATGGTCATACACATACATGTGATGACATTGATTTATCACACCCACATATCTATGATGATTTATCATGCACACACACACATGATGATATTGATGTATCACACACACATACACATGATGATAGTGATACACGTGCACATGATGCCACTGACACATATGTACATGATGATGATGTATGTGATAGTGAGAGTGATATGTGTGAGTCAGATCATGTGGTCATGATCTTGATGGGAGGGATGGCAACGAGAATGTCGAGCTTACAAGCATCATAAAGCTACCTATCTCTATTCCTCGTCATCATGATCATAGGGATACAATAGATGACCATAGTGATGCATTCCATGATCTTGATGGGCATTTGACTAGTCATGATCATTCGGCTAGTCATACATCCTTAGTTACACATGGGATTGATAGTTCACATGTCATTGAGAACATCATAGACCATGAGGAGCATAGACTCGAGGTTCTAGTATTAGTGTGTTGGGCTACTCCTCTAGATTTGTTACATGTGGAGAGATTTTGGATACGACCACTACTCCTAGGTTTCATAGCATTCCTGGCAGCATTCGAGTGGATTGAGTTGTTTTGATTAAGTAGTCAGGGATAGTGCATGAGAGTAGTGATGAGTTCATAGAGGTGAGACATCATAGGAGTATGCATATCGATCATATTTTTAGCATATCCTATGACATTGACTTTGAGAGTTTTACAGTTGATCTAGGTATTTCCTTAGATCTAGTACTATTGGAGATTGATCTATTATGGGATTTAGGTCATATACAAAAACTATGCAAAAAGAAAGTTGCTGAAATGTCTCTAGTGTTTTAACTCTTTGAAAATGGCTTCTCACAACTTGTAACATCTCCCAAACTTCCTTTGAGAATAGATTTGATATTCAACATGATTCCTTTTGAGAAAATCACCTTCATCTTCATCATTTAGGTTGATTCAAAATCAGATCCACCATTTGTTGTGTTTCTTGATTCTCGTAACTGCATTGAACTAGTTCCTTTCTAGTTTTCACTATTTCTTCATTGACTTTGTTTTCTTATTTATTGAATTTGATTATTTCTTGATCTAGTTGACTTGCTTTTGAATGTATGAGAAGCTTTGATCCAAATTTTCCTGAAATTGTAAAACTTGGTTCTCCATCTTCTTGGATGGTTTTTGAGTGTTGAAGACACTTTGGTTTCTCTTTCACCACTTGGGGATGCACATTTACCCTACCCTCATGCATCTTATCATCATAAAACATGCAAATTTCATGTGCAAAAACATCATTTTTCTCTTTAAGAGCAATAAAAAACTCCTCAATCACGTCATCCTCCGCACAAACATACTTATCATGAATAACCACATCATCATGCTCAACATCAAGAACATCATGAGGTTTTGGTTCATGCTTTAATGCATCATTGTTGGAAAAGCAAAGATTTCTATATCCTGCAAAGACCTTCATTATTTTGATCAATGGATGATCTACAAAATCTGCATCTGAGTTTAATCTAGGGGTATTTGGGGCTTCTTCTTGGCTCTTCTTGCCTTCACCCTCTTCCACTCCCTTATCTCTCTGATTACTTTGCTGATTTTTATGGGTGACCAAAGGTAGCTCTGATGTTGGATTAGGGGTACTCGAGGATGGTTTTTGGCTCTTCTAGCTCTCCTCCTGAAACTCATCTTCATACTTCTCACTTAATTCTCACATGCTTTTTGCAACATGGAAATCATCTTCTTACTAGAATAAACCTACGTCGCTTCCCCTCATGATCACCATGCCACTCATATGCCTCCTCAAGAAGATCCTTAAACTCCTCTAACTTCTTCCTAGCTCCCTCCATCTTGCTATCTATGAGATGATGCACTATGCAACCTCTTGACAATTTTATGCAACTCCTCACACAGATCAACCATGCAATAGTACTTGCATTTATCCCCCATGCAACACTCCTCACACATGTAGGGACACTCCTTTGTGTAGTGATCATGTTACAAACAAATTGAGCACTTCTTCTTCTTCTTTTTTCCCATTTTTAAAAATCAGGCTAAATGAAAAGAATAGGCCCCCTGCAAAGATGCACCATGCCAATGCAAGACCAAGTGCATCTTTGAGGATGGAGAGCTTGGTGCTATACTAAGATCCACAACAAATCCGACACTAGGTTGCCCAAACAAGTCATTTAGAGAGATTTTGATTCTACAAAAATTCACAAAATAGATTATGCATATTGGAGATGAGTAAGCAATTATCTGACCTCCTCTAATTAGTGAAAAGGTAGAGACATGAGACGATTTCCAACACTTCAAATTGAGTCCTCTTCAATCATCTCTAATCAAAACTTGATTTGATCTTCTTTTCTTGATCTAATTGACTTTCCATATTCTGATTTGCTTAAAATTGCTTGTCTTACTTGAAACTACCCGTTTTTACAGAAACTACCCGTTTTTCTTGAAACTGCCCATTTTTCTTGAAACTGCCCATTTTTCTTGAAACTACCTAGAACAAGCTGATTTGCCTGAAACTACCTAGAACAAGTTGATTTGCCTGAAACTGCCTGAAACTGCTTAAAAGTAGGTTGATTTGTCTAAAAGTTTCAAAACAAGTTGCAACTATCTAAAACTACTTGAAACGGGTTGATTTGAACTCGTTGCATCAAGATCCCACACATACATTCTCTCTGCATAGGCCTCAAATTCCTTCTCTTTCGTCATCCAATTCCCAAATTCTTGAAGCCATCTGTCCATCTTCTCCTCAACAAAGGAAGAACTCTTCACAACCTTGCATCTTTGCCATAGATAAACCAATTGGGCATGCAAAACAGTAGGATCGCCAAAAGTGTTACAACAGCTAAACAAAGCCCCAAACAAATACTACACATAGATATATGAAATTACAAAGAATAGGCTTTAAACACTCCCCACACACATCATCATCATTTAAGATCATATAGATAAGAAACAAACTATCTATCTCCATCACACAGAACACAGAATCCAACATTACAGCATTACAGGAATAGAATTCTGAAATCACATGAAAAACACAAAAACACAAAGAACAGCAACGTGAACACCAAGGTTTCAGTTACTTTCTTTGCATAATGCATGTTACAAAAGGTTACATCTCGAAATAAAGCCTAAAATGATGTCTCTTGAAATCTCACGTAAAAGGACTAATGTTCAAAAGTATCTAAGATGTACCAAGGTAAAGCCTAGGCTTTATAGTGTATGCCATTTGGCAAACCCTTTTGTTCTCCGGATCCCTTAGTACCTGTGTGGTTGCAGGATCACACTGCCCAATTTTGTCCACTCAGGTACCCTTTGTAAATAGTAAAAAAATAGGCATTTATTTACCTTTAGTGGCTAATCTCTCCTAGCAAATGAAGGAATTTTCTCTCAAGTTCTTTTGTTGGAACATCACATTCAAAGTTAGAAATATAGTTGCATAATCTGATTAAGCATTACATAGGCCAAAGTCCTCATTTCTTTAGGTACAAAGTTAATGTATACACCCTGTCCCAAATTTGGACTGATTTCATAAAATGCGAATATCTTTTATAGATAAACTCATATGAGATTCCCACTTTGTACATTAGATCTTCAGATAATACAAAGCTTAACTTGATTTTTTGAGAAACTTTTAAGCTATTTGTATATTTTCTTTAAATATGTCAAGGTCTTTAAAGTGTTATAATATATGCCACTTTTTGTACCCACAATAACTACCACTTAAAATGCTCAATCTTGTAGATCAAAAGAGTGGTAGATAGTGATACATTAGTAGAATGTGGTGGTTAGTAAAAATTGCAAATCCAATGGTTGGATTTTCAATGATCTCATTTTTAAAATTCTTCCAAACTATCAAAAGGCTTGCAAATATTAATAATCTAATTAGTAAAATTACATTTTTCATGTAAATCATCTAAAACTTATAGGGACTAGTGTACTTGTAATAGTGCATCTATGGAAAAACAAATTGGATCACTCTAGGTATGGAAAGATCATTTTTTAATCATTTCATCATATGTTTTTATGAATTTTGATTAATTAGACTAATTTATATTAATTTAAGTTATATTGGGTTAATTTAAGTGTATGTGTATGTTCTTTTAGTTGCTTGATCTCATTTGAATTACCTTGCCCCCCCAAATTTTCTCTCCAAGCCAGTCCAGGGTAAGGTCCTTAGGGAAATAAGACAATTCCTTCCTTAGATCCTTCTGCAATAGTATCAAGGGTGGTTTTGCGTATGAATTTTTGGGAATCCAATTAAACTGGCCCTTGAGGTCCCTATAATCAAATCTGGGTTTCTTTCATAAATTCTTGAGTAGCCTTAAACTTGGTTCTTTCATTAATGGGATTGGGGTATTGAAACAATTTCTTTGAAAGATTTAGTGGCTTAGTCCACTTGGGTCTTTAAGCTATACAACCTTTTGAGCCATAATCCAGAATCTTGTCTCTTGGTGCTCTTTGTGATTTTCACGTCATCACACACTCAATGATCACATTGACTTCTTTCTTAGCCCTAGCTATCTATTTAGTTGAGGGTTTTGAGTTCTTACGTTATTTCCTCTCCTTCTTCTTTTGTCCCTTGGACCTCTTCATGGAAGTGTGCGAAACTTCATCACTCTCTTAATCTACTGAGTCTTAGATAACGTTGGATTTGGTTTGAGCTCATGTGAGTACCATTGCATCCATTAAGATTGGTGAGATCTTCACTTGGCGTCCCTAACTCGGGGGATTCACCTCCAGGAAATTTTATGTATCACATGTGTTCAAGGGGTATTTAAAAAACCCCTCACACTTACGTACTTTTATGAATTCAATGACCCCTTTTTCTTCATAACTTACGGTGTTTTTTTCAAAATTGGTTTAAAAAACCCTTCCTATAAATGTAATTCTGTAACTTTTTTAAATCAATATATCCCTACTCATAAACTCACATGCTACACTTACATATTTTTAGATAAACCCCCCGAGGTCCCTGATCACTCCTTGGCAAAGGTTTGTAAGGGTAATCTTGGATAATGTGAGTTATATTGCTGCTCAAACACCATCTTAACAAAGCAGAGATGTTTTTGGTATCTTCTACTAAGACGCGATATGAGCACTCACTTTTGAGGTATGCTCCTCCATAAGTGTAACAAGCTAAGGATTAGCCAAGGTCTATAGAATTCATCTCTTGAGATCTATAGCTCATTGGTTGCCCACGAGTGTGGGATCTCTTACCCCATGGGGTTGGGCTATGTGATTTCCAATAGAGCTCTATAGCTCACTGGTAAAAGAGATACCAAGGGTGCAAGGGATGACTTACAAAATATTGGTCGCCTTCAAATTGCATGGCCAATTACAGATAAGAGTGGCAGCATGGTCATACCAAAGGCACCATGGGTATTAACCAAGAAGGACCAAAGTAAGGTGAAAAGCATGATTGCCTCTTTTTGTACACACCAATGGGAGTAATGTATTCATTGAAGGGTGCCTTCACACAAAGACCAAAAAGAAAGGAGAGGTGGAATTATATGGCCTTAAGACGCATGATTGGCATAAGATATTACAAGTATTCAAATATTCTTTTATTCATTTTCTCTTTATGGTACATAATTTATAGACTCATATACTAACTTTTATTTTATTTCTATAGACACTTTATTCTTCCAATAGCTAGAGTTGATTGTGGAGATAAGAAGGTGAGAGAAGCTATTTACAAAATGAGAAGCTTCCTGAGGTATGAATCTTCTCTTGAATTCACTATTTAAGCTACATTTAATATTTAGTATTCTCATGCAATCACAAGTTATGTATGATAAATAGTATTATACATGATTTCCATGTATGTAGATATATATCCTCAAAGGAGATAGATCCTACATCCATTGATATGGCTCATCGCAATGCTATTGAGATAGTGTGTATGATCGAGGAAAACTTTCCTAGAATAATACTCACTAGCCAAATTGCATCTTGTGGTGCATTTGGTTGATGAAGTGGCACTTTGACATGGTTTTGTTCATGTTTGATGGATGTTTTTCCTTGAAAGGTTTAAAAAACCTTAAAGGAATTTGTGAGACAAAGATTAAGGCTAGAAGCAAGCATGGTGGAGGGATGGTTACAAGAGTCTCATAACATCTCTCTCAAATAGATCCTTCCATGCTATGATTGTGGAGAAATGAGCAGGATGACTGACTAATCATGAATGTGCCATAATGAAAAGGAAGTAAAGAATGGATGAAGAATTACACCAAAAGGTGAATACATTCTGCATTCTAAACAGTTCTATCATGGAGAAGTGGATTTTAAGACACAAGGATGCAATCAATAGACAAAATGATGAGAGAAGAGCTTTTAGAAGAGCAAATAGTCCATTTCCACCTAGCTTAGAACCTCTATCATGGAGAAGTGGATTTGGAGATACAAGGATATAATCAATTATAGACAAAATGATGAGAGAAGAGCTTTTAGAAGAGAAAATAGATGCTTTCCATTTCCACCTAGCTTAGAACCTCTCCCAAGTGTGATCAATATAGAAATGGCTTCCTAAGGCAATATCAAAGGCATTAAAAAATGAAGAGATAATCACAACAGAAGAGCATGAGTATGCATGAGGATGTGACCCTCAAGTAATTATATCCTTCATCTCTTTCTCATGCTTTGATTGTTATATACCTTGTTTAATGCACTATACTAAATATCATTCCTTTGTTTATTGTTAGTATAAATTATATAATGTAATATGGTCAGAGTGAAGGTACTTTCATGGAGCATGTGGTAATATGGTCAGAGTGAAGGTACTTTCATGGAGCATGTGGATTCTAAAAGAAACACATTTGATTATGGTGTTATTGTAACTTTTGAGTAAGAAAGTCGAGCTACTAAACATGATACCAATGCCATAGAGGACAATCTTGAGTATTGTGGAACTATTCAAGATATTCTTGAGGTTGGCTTAGAGAATTTAGTCTATTCATCTTTGATGTCAAATGGTTTAAAGTGATATATAGAGGTGCTCAAACAACCGTAAGAAACATCTAAATGGAGTTTGTCAAATTGATTCCACCAAGTTTTGGAATGATGAAAAAGATACTTTCGTACTACCTTAACACTGTCAACAGGTTAGTACCCAAACCGATCACCAATAAGTCATGATGATGTAGTATAATGAATGTGTAGATTGCAAGCATGATTAATGATAAGCCCTTTGATTTGTGATTTTAGATTGTGTTTCACATGGATTGAATTAATCCAAAGTGGTGGTATGTTATGCAAGGTTCCTCTTGTTCAAAATATATCTTTCAAGATCACGATGTTGAGGCCAAATCTTTGGATGAGGTTCAAGTACTACCTCAAATTGACTCATTGACAACAAATAAAAAAAAAGTAAAATAATCTAGAGGAGGCTGATCAAGAGCGTGAGGAACATCATTCCATAAAGAAGATAATGAGTCACCTATCGATCATGAGATGATGACAATGCTTTATTAGATAATGATAGTGATATTGACATTGAACTCCATCTTTTCATTGAGCTTTCATTAGACGTAGAGATTGATGAAGCAACATAAATGGATCTATTTTAAGATGGGATGGATTCATGATCTTGAAATTGTTTATGTAATCATTTTATTCGATCTTTTAAACTATCTTTATTTTTTTTCAAACATGGCTTTAAGGGTTTTTTTTAAAATCATCTTTTCTAATTGTATAAACATGATATGTATAACCTAAAATCAATCCCTATTTAGTCTTTATAAATTTTTATAACAGTGTAGCCTCATTTTGTTGTTGCTATGGTCGCTCCTCCAACACCGATTGAGACATGGGAATACGACTTCATCATCAAAGGCGAAATCCACACAAGACCAGATTTTTTGTAGAGGGCGGTAAGGCCGACTATTCCATATGATCTTCTAAGAAAACTAGCCCTCCCAAAGGATGATGTCTAACGGATTCTCTTGACTTACACATCATGCCTAAGTAAGCAAGTGAAAATGGAATTATGACCATGATCAGGAGCAAAGCCACTCCAGGACACAGTAGCACATGATGCTAATCTCTCAAACCCTCATGTGGCGGATCTCTCGGACTTGATATGAATGGTAACTTTCATTATTCATAGATGGTATAAAAGATAGAGCCGAGAACACCGCCCTGAGAACATAGGAGGGTACAAAATCATTGAGTAAGACAGAGTGGCCCAGAGTGAAGGATGGTGTGGGGAATAGCTTGAACATAGGATCAAGTGGTTGATCAAACCACATTACTTAGATTTATATGCCAATGCACCTCTTTCTTGCTACAAAATTGAACCAACTTATATGCCACATGAAATAAGATGGTCCAATATTTGGAGTTCTACAACCTATAAAAGCAAGATCCCAACCACCTCTACAATTTCCATCACTTCTAGTCAACCCACGAGTCACCTTTCAAGGATTTTTGTTCCTACATCTTGTCATTACTTCTTCTATGGAAAGATATTCCAGATCTAGATTTTGTTGTTGCAGCCATGTGCTTTCTTAATCTCACCATTATCCTCATCTCGATAGAAGGCGACCAACCACATGGGGAAACTCCCACTTCATTTTTTGACCTCAATAAAGGCCTGGGCATGGATCACATCACCTTTTACTACGATCATTTCTAGTACCTACTCGGGCACTATCATGTCACTTTTGAAGATATGATCTAGACATATTTGAACCCCAGAACCTACCTATCATCGACACACTCCTATCCTTAGCCATAGGCTATAAAGTTTTGTTAGTAATCCAAAATATTTCCCAACATAGCCAAATTGACCTAGTTCACACAAGACTAGAGCTGTGAGTCCAAGTATCTCACATACTTCCCTTTAGTCCGTGTTGCATGTTCTAGACTCTCGACACACATAAGAGTCTAAGTCAAGTCATGTGTGCTAGAGAGACATGCATAAGAGTCGAAGTCAAAGTTGGTTGTCCTTACACGTGGAAAGTATAAAGGCCACCTCATTGTTTTTGGAAGAAGGGTGAAGGATATACTTTCCACGTGTGCTAGAGAGACATGCATAAGAGTCGAAGTCAAAGTTGGTTGTCCTTACACATGGAAAGTATAAAGGCCACCTCATTGTTTTTGGAAGAAGGGTGAAGGATATATAGATCATTTTCTCATAATTGGCCGACACCCACGCACTATGGACCTTGACCATTCTTTGATCCTCGACACCGTCCCATCAACTCTTTCTTGTGTATAGCTTACTATTCAGTTTTGTAAAGCATATAAGTAGGTAGGTTTTTATAACGTTCAAGCACATGCATTAAGCACACTTATATTTTTCCATGCACATGCATTTGTACCAACATTTGTACCCTCAACATCGACTCTCCAATAAAACACCGCTGACTGTGACATGTCTTATAACTTTGCCACCACAAAACTCTTGAATTACTTTCCTCTCAAGCCTCACACCACAACCATTTGTTTCCGAGGATGGCGGACCTAGGATTGGGAGGGAAAAATGTTACCTCGAGGCTAACATGGACGATGTTAACTCGAGGTTAACAGAGGACCACTGACATGCATCAACAATGCACATCTACATCAATGATAAGCTTAGTGGAGTTGTGCATTGGTCACAAGTGGAGATGAGATGTCGACAGTAAGCCAAGAGCATGCACAAGCAGTGCAAAGTTACTAAAGGATATACATACATAATGGTCACCACCTAAAAGATCCTTGTCCACCCTCACTTACGTGTTGTTCGCCTAAGAGAGAATTAATAACTTGTTCCAATCATTGTATTTCTCAAATAATTGTGCTTAATGATGTACTCAAGGGATGACCGAGCCAAGTGAAAGAGCTGGAATCCACTCAATGTGTGCTTAGACTAGCCTAGACAAGGTTAGACAATAAGTGGGTTCCCAATGAGTTATTGGGTTTGGACTCTAAAACTTATAACTCCCTTGTACATAAGTGAATTTCTCTAATGAGAAAGGAAGTTTGATTGAGAGTGTGCTCTTGCTCCTTGTTCTCTAGCTGTCTACCCTATCCTCTTGTTCTCTTGGTAGTGCTTATGTGCGAGTGAGCATGTGTGAGAGTTATACCCTCTTGCTCTCTTGGTCTTGCCATGTCTAGCTAGTGGTTTAAAAAGTAGTGGTTTTTAGGAGGTTTAAGTCATAATACCTCTAGAAATCATAAAATATTCAAGAAAAATACACCCTCAATACTATTGTATTGTGAGATGTAAGCTTTTTCATCTAAAAATTTTAAAAACTACAATGAGTAGCCCACCCCCCCCCAAAAAAAAATCATCATTTGTCAATTTCACGCAGAGGCTTGGCTCGTCTAATTTGTTAAGTATTGAACCTAGAGAGATTTCATCAAATAGTTGGTGTGTTGTATCTTCAATTTTGATTAAAAAAAAAAAACAAGATTGAGAGTGTGCTATTGCTCCTTGTTGATTGAGAGTGTGCTCTTGTTCCTTGTTTTCTAGTTGTCTACCCTATCCTCTTGTTCTCTTGGTAGTGCTTATGTGAGAGTGAGTGTGTGTGAGAGTTATACCTTCTTGCTCTCTTAGTCTTGCCATGTCTAGCTAGTGAGAGAGTGAGAGTGAGCTATGGTCTTTGTGCGCGGTGGAGCACGGTCTTGGCCCAACAGGGAGTGCCAAGCTCTACATAGACAACTTTCGTGGTAATAGCGGGAGGTGGGTCTTTGTAAGTGCTAGCTTGCATTCTACAGTTTCCTCTTCCATGAGATGGTAGGTAATCTACTAAGCTACCCACGACACACAAAAGGTGAGTACTCTTCACTTGGTTAACTTCATGTTAGTGAGTGTTGTTTATTTGGGCTTTCCACTCCACCTCACATCGACATGTTCAACACAATTATAAGGTTGTTCATGCAAAGCCGATCTCATCTTTGCAATTTAGTTCATTTCAAAAGCAAGTTGGAGAGCGAGAATGCACACTTGTGGGGGTCTCAATATTGTGCCAAGGCTTTCCTCTCTTTTCACAATACACAATTCTCATTAACTTTCCAATGGGTCAATTTTCCCATCTATGTACCCATATAAACTTTCCAATGCATGAACAATTATTTATATTCACCCATGTTAAGGCTTTGGTCTCTATTCACCATACACAATTCTCATGAACGTCCCAATGGGCCCGTTTTCCCATCTATGTGCCCAAATAAACTGATCTTAATTAATATGTCCTCTCACGGAGTTGTTTACAGGCGCAGAAAGAATCACGATTTAATGTGCAGTAGACATAGTGGGAGATTTACTACTGCTCACCCAATTCCACCAATCCATTTATCTACTCCTCACAAATTGACAATGGACTACAGCTCCACTGGATACTCTGTTGTAACGTAAGCACATTCAATAATAATCTCAGTGGTGGAGGACCACGCACGCACTGCTCACATAACCCCCAATCACGCAGTGCTCACATAACCCGGTTTGTAGTGCGCTAAAATTTAGAAATACCAGTTAGAATTTGATGTTGCCTTGCATTTTTTTTAAAAGGGTTGAAATTTGTACATTTTAGTTGTAAATCCTTGCATTTGCATGATTTTTAGAGATTTTCGAGTCTAAATCTTGATTAAGTCTAAGCATTACCTTTAATTTTAAGGGTAAAAAACACTTTTTTCGAGCACTGGACCAGTGTTCACAAAAAAAAGCCCAGTTATAGTTAGTGTGTTGGATCTTCAATTTTGATAATAATAAAAAACAATATTGAAGGTTTAAAAAGTAGTGGTTTTTAGGAGGTTTTAGTCATAATACCTCTAGAAATCATAAAATATATATATAAAATACACCCTCAGTACTATTGTATTGGGAGATGTAAGCTTTTTCATCTAAAAATTAAAAAACTACAGTGAGTACCCCGCCCCCCTCCCCCCCCAATTTTTTTTATCATATGTCAACTTCACGCAGAGGCTCGGCTCATCTAATTTGTTAAGTACTGAGCCTAGAGAGATTTCATCATATATATATATGTATGTATGTATGTATGTATGTATGTATATGTGACATTAAAGTACTTAATAGGGAACATGTTTTAGGAATGAAATGGGTTCTTAAGATTTTTCCATATATACCACCTCAACTGACCAAGCAAAGAAGACCTCAACATAATAATCAATGCAAGAAATCCAAATTACAAGTTACACCAAAATGGATACGGCTACTACGAGGGCAATCATTGTATTTGGATACCAAAACATAAATGTATACCACTAGCCTCACTTCCGCTGCTAATAAATACCCAAGTCTCACTTCCGCTGCTAATAAATACCCAAGTCTCTTGAGTGATGGACAAAAGATTCAATAGATCTTGAATTCCAACAAAAGGAAGATTATTGTAAGGGAACCTTCACCACCAACACCCATACAAGTGTGGATCCCAAAGAGAAACCCTATCACATGAGACATGGTGATTGATGCTAAAGCTTTTACATCACAAAACGTTATCAAACCATTGTTGGCTATCCAAGGAAACCCCATTGGTTTCCTTAGAGCAATCCACTACACATGTACAGATTGCCTTGCCGCAAGTGTCAACTCCATTGCTTATCTATAAGAGAGAATCCATTAGCTCCATCTAGTCTTATGGAAGCCCCTTACCGCCCTTAAAGCTGGAAATTGATATGTTGACAAGTAACAAATGGTGCTCCTAGCCAACAAGCACTAATGGAGCACAGTTAGAAGGGATGGTTACAAAAAACTTACAATACCTTCCGTGAGGTTAGGATATGATAGCAAACATGAACCTGGAGGGACTCATGCTAACATCATTACTTTTACTCCAAGGAAAAAAAATAGGGTCTAATCTTCACAAATTGGTTATTTCTTTACAAAAAAAGCCCAAAAAAAGCCAAGTATCTTAAAACATTCGCCCAAATTTTGGCCATTTTAAAGGGTTTTAGAAAATATTCATCCAATTTTGGACATTTTTTGAAAACATTTGGGCCCCATTTTGAATAATTTTAGATTTATAGAGGAGAAATAATTGTCAACCCACCTACACTTATATATTCATGGAGGTATCTTATTTTTAACCATGTTTTATCCCCCACGTTTTGCTCCTTGATAAATTTCATGTCCATATTAGGAGGGAGCATGTTGGATAGAGTTAACCCATGATAATATAGCTTGCACCAACATGTACAACATATAGCACCTATGCATATACTAAAAATCCAACTAACCATAAAAAATAAAAATTTGGTGTTACCTTGATGTTAACACGAACCACATTAACTCAAGGTTAACACGGACGAGCAACAACACACATCTACATCGCATCAACATAATATGAATTCAGACTTGGTGTTGGAGACTCTATCCTTTTGGTAGCCCTACCACCCCTTATTATCAACCTCACACTACCCTCTTCACCCAAATCCCCATCCACATTTTCCACTCCCTTGCCCACATCTTCTGCCACTCATTCCACATAACTCACCTCTTCTAACAATCCCTCTCCCACCACGAATCCCACCATGGAATCCTACATCATACACCACAAAAGAGAAGGTGGCCCAGATTCAGCTCTATTGAGCAAGAACTTCATCTAGACATGACAATCCTTAAGTTCCACAAGTTGGATTCTCCCATGCCTTATAAGTTATCGCTTTCACAACTCTGGCGAAATCTTCTTGGTGACAAATCCACTTCAACTCGTGAACTAGATGATTCCTTACCTGTGGGGAGGAGAGTGTGGCAGTATCATAGGCCTTGATGGGGTACAACTTCTCTGAGCTCCAAAATCACATTCAAGGAGCCATGAGAAAGTTGGTATTTGCAAAGGCAGAATGAGGGATTGATGTAGCAACTCCATGAGGTCAACAACAGGGAAAGGCGGAATGAGGGATTGATGTAGCAACTCCATGAGGCCAACAACAGGGAAACCATACTACAAAAAGAAGCTAACATGGAGAGAATGTCCACCAACCTAAAACTAAAGCTGCATTCTATGACATGAGATCATAAACAAAAGGAGGAATCTCTTAAATTTCTAAGATTTGCAAAGCACATTTCAGAAGACATAAGTGGTTTTTATTATGTAGATCTACAAAAAAAACACTTTTCATCTTACAAAAACCACTTTTTATCTTAAACCAATCACTTTTGAGAAGCCCATAAGTGTTTTGTGCTATTTGTTGTCTGCTAAAAGTTCTAGAAGAACTCCAAAAGCACTTTTTGAGATTTAAGGCTTCTCTAGCCTGATCCGATTGAGTAAGTAGTTAACTGTCGGAATCAACTGAGTCAGTTTTTGGTTAGTTTCAGTCGGTGGTTAGCTGTTGCTACTGCCAGTATGAGATTAGTGTAGCCTGAGATTTGGGAAGTGTCAAAGGAAACGTGTGAGAAAGTTGCTGATTCAGTTGAGGCAGCTGAGTCGGCTAGCTTGATTTTCGATTGCTGAGTCGGTTTCTGTTGGATTTAGTCAGAGGGGCATCACCAAAAGTTCAACATAGGGTCAGCCAAGTGTTCAGTGAGGCCCTGAGATTGTGGATTTGAGGTTGGCTGATGCTGGAGGATTATAGAAGGACCTGGAGGACTTTTTTGGATGGAAGTTAGCATCAACATTCAGATTCAGATTCCAGTTAGTTGTGTGTTGGCTGGGGAGGTTTCAAGTCAACTATAGTAGTCAGCTAAGAGGTCAATTGAGGGGTTTAAAGGGGATATCTAATGTGTGGGAGGTCAGAGAGCTGACCTGGGAGGACCATTGGAGTAGTCAGCTAAGGATAGTTTGAAAAGTTTGAAGAGTGCTCAGGTATCCACTTGTGTCAGCAAAGGATCATGAGACATCGGTTGAGTAGACTAGTCCTTTGATTTGGTTTTTGTACTAGTGTTTGAAAAGTGCTTATGAGAAAATGTAAGCTACTATAAGATTTGAAATGTGATTTTCAGGAGCAAACAAGTGTTTTCTGTTGTTGTTATCAACTATTTGTTTTCTCTAATGCCATTTATTTTGTTTTCCCATATTGTAATGGTTGTTTCATGCTTTAAGCTCTCTCATGACTGTAAATTTCTCCTTCATGTAGGTGGAGCTATTCAAGAGATTTAAGTCAGTCTATCCCCATCTCTCTCATGACTGTAAATTTCTCCTTCATGTAGGTGGAGCTATTCAAGAGATTTAAGTCAGTCTATCCCCATCTCTAGAGCTGGTTGAGATGCTTTGAGGGGACGAAGCCCTATTTCATACGTTGCTACATAGCTCATGTGAAAATGATGTTTCTTAAGGATGATTTCAATTATATGCATCAAAGGCTTCATGATAGAACATGCATGTGTACTTGCTCTCTTTGTGTCAAGAGTGTGGGCAATTTTATCTGTGCAGTAGCTCATTCTCTTTACAATGATGTCACATCTATTTGGGAGTCTTTGCTTTGCACAAAAGTTGATGACTCTATGTTTCATGACAAAAAATGTATTTTTGGAGTGTTTTCTCATTGTGGCACAAAAAAACTCGCTTTGTGTCTAATTGAGACAAGCAATACATCATTCTTGCTGCCTGTTAAGGTGTTTCAAGACATAGAAACGAGTCAACGAGGATGGTGTAAAGAAAAATAGGAAAGATCTCACAGTGGTACAAATGGGATGTCTAGATTTCATATCCTTTTTCAAAGACAAAATCAAGAGCTTCATGGTGCATAACTTCATCTATAAGTGGCAAGCTCAATAGTTCAAAGACTGTCCGACAAGGTTTCCTGATGACGGTGTGGTCTCAGTGATTGACTTTTTATAGAGCACTACTCGTTTAAGGAAAAAAATGAGATTCAGCCTATGCATTGGTACCGTGAGCAGGTCACAATATTAGTACACATTACTTATATTCATGCCAATAAAGATGATGTGAAAAAGACTTATCACTTCTATATCTCTGATGATAAAACACATGAAACATTGTTCGTCCAACATTGTTTGCTTTTGCATGATGACAGGTGGCTTAAGGATCAAGGGCATGAGTTGAAACATCATTGGGTGGTTGTGCAACACAATTCAATACGAAACATCCATTCTATTTTGTGGCAAGATACTTTGCCATGACTGTCTTGGAGATGTTGTGGAATTTTACATGTTCAGGGCATGAAATGGGAGAACACAATGGAGCTGGTGTGCAGTCATAAAATGAGAGTTGACACATGAACAACTAAAACCAAATGGATGCGTGCTAAAATGTGCATACGATTGTGTTACTTTCTTGAGGACACAGTTTTCTCACAATGATGTGCACACAAGGTCTTCTGGGAGATCAAGGTAGGTGAAGTGTCAAGAGAAAATAAGTGGGATTGCAAGCGCATAGAAAAGTCCCGCTGTATGCATTCAGTGAATGGATATCAGCCCCATTGATTGATACATAAGCTATAAGATGTCAAACATTATCATGCTTTTGTGATAAATGTATGGATGGGCATTGAAGAAGATGCATGAATAAGCCATTTGTATAGAGCTAGGAGTACCACAATATTGAACCCTTAGTTGATGCTTAACAGGATGACGGTAGCTCAAGTGATGAGGATGATACCGATGTCCCATTGTATGCAGTCACCTTGTGAAATTTGTAGCAATGTGATGAGCTATGGTGGATCAAATACAAGAATCAACATAATTAGCAAGTGATTAGATGGTGATTAAGATGAGATTAGTGAGCAATTAATCTATTCAGATAATGTAGGTATGGATACTATAAAACCAGCAATTTCTCATTAGACCAATGCCTCAATTTATAGGTTGTACATCCACAAGATGCCAAGCATCTAATCCCACTGATTTCTCCTTGATTTGTGCCACCTCCCCTACATCATCTCGATGCATCTTTTCCGAGAATCTTTCCACACACTTATATTCACTCATGCTACCCTTGATTCTCTCATCAGTAGATACCTCTCACCTTTTCACTACTACCCACTCAATTACAGGCTCCCTTTTACAGTCTCTTGCTCTTAGGGCTTGTTCCCGCATACACCCATTCACTTGCATATTTCAACACCTCCCCTCAAGTGAATAACTCTAGCACACCTGGACCCTATACCAAGTTTCCCTCTTACTTTGGTAGCCCGCGATCAGTGCCTCAAGTCCCTAACTCATAGTCCTTGTTGACACACACTCGCTCTCTCTATGTGTCCAAGGATACTACAAGTGCCAGTGACCTTGACTAAAGTGCTCACACATACATCTACCACAGAGCCTACATCATCCATGGCTTAGAGGTGGTTTTACTCTGTTGGGGCAGGTTACATTGGGTTGTGGAGTTTCTCTCTCAGAAAGATGTCCTAACTCCTCTTCCTTAGGAGTCTCCATGAAGTTTGCTGATGTCGATCCTTCTTCATTGGGTTTGCTAACAGTCTCTAGCCATATGTCATGGCTTCCCACAATTGTGACAAGTGAAGGTCCTTCCTCCTCCCCTATCTCTTCCTCATCCTCGTCCACGTGAGAATCCTCCTCGGGCGTAGAATGCTCTTTCCTCTCCAGTTGTTGGGTCCAACCCTTTCTTCTGTTTGACCTTGGTCTCTTGGTCTAGTAGAGCTCCTTCTATCTCATGCAGATTTAATTCTGGTACATTCTTTAGGTTTGCCACAATGTTCTCATATTCTCCTTTTTCCACACTCTTAAGAAGCACTGCTAGTGCCTCATAATCCTCTACCTTCTTCCCAATGGCTTCTAGTTGTTGCTTAATTCTTTTGTATTTGTTCAAGTGTGTGGTTAGAGGTTCACTTTCCTTCATGTCAAGTTTATAGAATTGCATTAGCAGATTTATCTTTGAATTTTTTGCTTGAGTGCCAAATAATTTATTAAGTTCATCCCATGTGTCTTTAGCCCGTTGTATCCCTGCAATGTGGTGAATGATTTCATCATTTAAATAGAGTGCAATGAGTCCTAATGCTTTCTCATTCCTGTTCTTCCACTCATTCTCCCCATGCTTCTCTGGACATTCATCTCTTCCCTAACTAGCCCCCACAGATTTTTCCTCATGTGAGCAAATACATGGTCTTTGTTTTCCATGTATGGAATTGCTCCCCATTAAATGTAGCTATTTCTTGCGCAGTTCTCATGATGATGTGAAGGGGGTCTTACCTTTTGATCCAATCCAAGATTCAAGGGCAGTGTCTACTCTTTTACAACTCTAATCTAATGTTTAATGATGATTCAGCATGAATTCACCAAAAATTACATAAAGCCAAGGGTAACTAATCTATACTGAATGGTTGGGATATCAAACCATCTTTGAATTGCAATTTGAAGTGATAGGACCATCAATTGTACTAAAATATAGTGCTTAGTGCTGATAGATAATCCCCTGTTTTGTGTGTGCAAAAAATTTACTGATTTGGAGGGATTTATCGGGGTAGTGACTGTGATGGAAAATTCAAATTGAGACATAGACTTGTTTAGCACCTTCCCAATGTTGGATTAGATCCATTGAGTAGGTGAATTAATTAAGCAATTTGCCAAGATAATTCACTATTCATGTGCAGAAGATTGTCCCCACTTGGAGTCTTCAATTGATCCACTTGCACAAATCTAATCTCAAAATGCTTCAATATAGTAGTAGATAAATGTGTCTAGATATGTTTTGAGCCCACAAACATCAAGATTGAATCTTTAATGAAGAGTCTCATTGTAGACTTGATGAAATCAAAAACCGTCTTCACCAGCTTATAGAGCATGCTTGAAAACCCCCACGCCTAGTTGAAATTAGACCAATTTGACGCGAGCTCACCATATGAAGCTTTTTCCCAAATTTTGCTAGCGCTTGCAAAACTTGCTGCCGCCCCGACGATCTGCGCCGTATTTCGCCAATTCCTTTGGTTTTCATGTGGAGCAATGAGTGTAGATTATGCCTCTAAGAGGGCTTGGGCATTGGGTGTGTGTGAAGGGAGAGAGAGCTCCTCCACCAACTAGGGGTACAGAAAGTTTGTTGAAAGAGGCTAAAAAATGTGATTAACTATTAATCATGATTAGCAAGATAATTTATTACTTAAAAACTAGATGAGTCCTAAGCTATGGCTCTGATACCATGTTAAATTAGATGAGTCCTAAGCTATGGCTCTGATAATTTATTACTTAAAAATTAGATGAGTCCTAAGCTATGGCTCTGATACCATGTTAAATTTGTAGCAATGTCATGAGCTATGGTGGATCAAATGCAAGAATCAACATAATTAGCAAGTTATTAGATGATGATTAAGATGAGATTAGTGAGAAATTAATCTAATCAGATAATGTAGGCATGGATACTCAAAAACCAGCAATTTCTCATTAGGCCAATACCTCAATTTATAGGTTGTACATCCACAAGATACCAAGCATCTAATCCCATTCTCCTTGATTTGTGCCACCTCTCCTACATGTGGGGGAACCTTTTCATAGAATCTTTCCACACCCCTATATTCACTCATGCTACCCTTGATTCTCTCATTAGTAGATACCTCTCATCTTTCCACTGCTACCCTTGATTCTCTCATTAGTAGATACCTCTCACCTTTTCATTGCTACCCACTCAATTATAGGCTCCCTTTTACAGTCTCTTACTAAGGGCTTGTTCCCGTACACACCCATTCACTTGCATATTTCAACACACCTAGATGCCTTGAGTGATGCCTTGTGTGTAGGAGAGACAACTTTGCTGTAAATGTGCAGGACATCGAGAATGGTATAGAGTTTTACATCATTAAGTGCATTGCTACAAAGGAAAAACTTGGCAGAGGATGATTGGATGATTGGGGTAATCTTTGGCTACACGTTCATTAGTAGTTACAAGACACTGCTACGAAAAACTCCATTAGTAGTTACACATTCATTAGTAGTTACAAGACACTACTACGAAAAACTCCATGATGATGTTTAGCAGTTGCTTATGGACAAGCCTCTTGTTCTCATATACTCACACTTGATCCGGGAATTCAAGTTCCATATGGAGCCTATACTTGGTCAAACAAAGCTTTATAGGTTAGATCAAGAGACCGAAAAATATTTATAACAGCCTTTTAATGTGTAGTTTGATCCTGCTTTTCCCCATGCCTTTTGACCTATAGTTATCCTCGTGAAACTTAGGTGCTTGGACTTATTTCATTAGGGTGAAATTTCAATAGTTATTTTTTTGTGCCTTTACTCATGTTTTATCTACTCCATACCTTGAGATCCTACTTCATCCCATGTGGGAAGTTTTATTTCCACACTTCTCTCTTGTACAGTGATTTGCTTTTTAGTATAAATTTCTACTCTTCTTTCAAAAAAATGATGAAAGTGTGAGTTGAAATACATCAGAATCTACAAGGACAAAATTGCCATATATATTCGTATCAGTGCAACAAATCCTTTATAATCTTCGTTCATATGGAAATTACATAGGTATACAAAGTTGACACAAAAAAAGTTACATGGTCTAGAAAGAGGCATATGCAAAGGTTGGCAACTTTATACAAAGAAGATAACCAAGTAGGGGTAGTGGAAACACAACAACCTTAGAGATTTTTACATGCCTGTGACTTGGGTGGACGAGAATGAGATGCCATAGGATGAGTGGGCATAGTATCGTTTCTTTTGTCGTGGAGAAGAAACTCTTGTGCATGTCCCATCTCTTCGTTCTCCATTATATCACTCCCACCATCCGATTTAAACGTAGAAACCAAATCTCATTTTGGAGTTGGCTGTGGAGTGCATTTTTGGCATGTTACAGGAAACTCTTCAACTGTTTTTGAGGCTTCTCTAGATCTATACCTACCATCACAATTCCCATCCAGATATATTGTGCTGAAGTCACAAGCCTCTACATTTTGTGGTGTAGGGGTGATTGTCAGCAATCCAGCACACCTAAGCTACTGAACTAAGGCCTTTTGTAAATTCAAAGTGGGAGACTGCGAGCTACTCTTCAATCAAGGCCTTTTTGTATCTTACCTACAAGGAGAACATCATTTACTAAAATCAATATTTTCAAAAACATCATCATTATCATGAAAAGACTAAGTACCAAGCAATACAAGACTATAAAGTAACCACTTGCTAGGTAGTTTTAGACACCTTTTTAAAGATCTTAAGTTCTTTGGCCACTACAAAAGTGCTATGGTCTCAGCAAACGTGCTTTCCAAGATCTTAAATAGGATAAAAAGTGATTGGGGCACTACAAAAGTGCTTTCTAATATCCTAAAGATAATAAAAAGTGCTTTGGGCACTACAAAAGTGCTTTCCAATATCCTAAAGATAAAAAAGTGCTTTGGGCACAACAAAAGGACTTTTGGGCTCTACAAAAGTGCTTTCCAAAATCTTAAATAGAATAAAAAGCGATTTGGGCACTACAAAAGTGCTTTCCAATATCCTAAAGATAAAAAAAAGTGCTTTGGGCACTACAAAAGGACTTTTGGAATCTACAAAAGTGCTTTTCAAGATCCTAAAGACAATAAAAATTTCTTTTGGGCTCCCCAAAAATGAATAGTGCTTTCCATCATCTTAAACATAATAAAAAGTGCTTTTGGGCTCCCTAAAGGTGAAAAGCACTTTTCATCATAAAAAGTACTTTTGGGCACTGCAAAAAAAAGGCTATCCAAAAGTTCTTTCCAGGATCCTAAATACAATAAAAAGTACTTTGGGCACTCTAAAAATACTTCTAGGCACTACAAAAGTGCTTTGGGCTCTATAACGTGCTTCTGTGACACAGTGAATTGCTTTTAGTTACTTTAAATTATTTTATCAAACTTCTAAAATTTCTTTAAAACACTTCAAAAGTACCTATTAATGCAGACAAAGTTTTGCAGTGAGAAACTTATAATTTTGTTACTTGTAATTCTTGAAACGTGTCTTTGTTGCTAGTAGATAATGTATGTGAATCCATGCCACAAAAGGACAACCCTTTCCTGCTTACTTCGATCTTCCCTTGCACGCGCCTTATTTGCACATTGTCCGAAGAAGGTGTTGTTCTTATTTCCTCAAGCTATCTTTTCAAGTTGTCCAACTCAGCCATGAACATTTGTGCCGTAGCCGAGGCTTCTTCTTGGCGCAATATATTGTGTCTCTTGCTCTTATACTCAGCTTTTCATTACTCAAATTTTCAAAGGCTCAAAATTTGTGCTTTCTCCAGCATAGTTGCTTTTGCTCTCTGTTGGATCATGTTTGCCTGCTGAATTATCTTAGAAGTAGCCAATACCAAATCCGTTTGATGTCTACACTCTTAGAAGGGCCTCCCCCCGCCCCCTCGCGAGGTACCCTTCTTTGAGACTACACTCCTAGCACCACATGGAGGGCCATTAACCTTCAAAGCACACTTCTCTAAGGCTACACTTCTAGAAGCACACGGAGGGCCATTGAAATTCCTCTAGGTGTCAATTTTTTGATCAAGCCCTCCGCATGATGAGCTCACATTCCTCAAAACATTCCCGCCAAACAATGCCCACGCTATTGTATGTTCATTTGGATTTTCCCAGACTTAAGGAAATCGCTCATACACAAAGCACCTCACAAACTTTGTTGGTAGCTCACCATTGTTGGGGGGTGCCTAGTACACCTTCCGGTATAACAATAAGCATTCTTCGACAAAATCAAGGCGTAGCATGTTCAGAAATATCTTTGTGTTCTTTTTGTGACCGAAATTGAAGACTGTTAACTTGTCTTTCTCTTCAATATTGGGAAGCTATTGGGGGAGCTTGCTTGACAAGCTCAACCCGTATTCTAAATGCAACTCCTCAGCTGTGTAGCAAAATTTGGCCAAACAAGGATATTCATAATCCTTTGTCGTCCTCTTACGAATCCTTGAAGGAAAAACCAAAAGACATTAGCCTAGAAGCCAAAAAATTAAGACCTTTAACATGCATGAGCCATGGCCCATAAAACATCAAAACTATAAACATGCATCACCATGACCTTGAGGATTCAATGTTAACAAAGAAAATACGTAGTTTTATAGTAGAGGATGCAGGATTGTTCTTCTTGGTTGGAGTCTTGTTTCTCACCAATTTTCCTCTCAGCGCGGAATGGCAAGACAACGGTCTGAAGTAAAAGACCAATCAGGCAATTTCGTGGGAGGTGAGTAGCCACTCGCCAGAGTCTCTGGATTCGAACACAATCTCTAGAGTGGTTATGGGGACACTCAGAACACCGCTCCACTTTAGAACTCCACACACTCTCACTTTTCTCTCACTCTACCTACATAACTCTCTCACTCTCTCTCTAGTGCACATCCTGTTTATTAAAACGGAGACACAACACTCTTATTCAACACATTACAGAGAGTAACACAGAGACATAATGAATGGCAACATTGCTCTTTGTTTACTGGATCACTTCTCGAATCATTGCAGGATCATTACAGAGCAACTTCTTGACACAGAGACTACTACTTCCTAATTAATATGACCATGTTTTACTTCTCACTATCGGCTGTTAACTATTAGATGTTAGCTATTAGCAGTGTGCAACCTCTTTGCAGTAGTGATTAGCCACCCTTTTAAGGTTTGTCTTCTTGATCTTGGTAAGGGATATTTTGGTAGTTACAGTCTGCCACCTTCACACGTGTAGTACTACCGAGGTGGTGCTCATGATGTGGAAAGTGGTCCGACTATGCACTTTAAGCCACTGGTGGGTGCAACACCTAGCACGCCCGATGTTGGAGCATCTGCTCCGGAACTTGTTCCCTTGACAAATTTATCTTTAAACCTTATGAGAATCTGTGGAGGAGTACAATCTAGAATGTATACATTATCTAAGTAAGTGGCATGCTTATGCATTCTCTTCAGCCTTGTTGACTACTATTCTGAGCACCCAAGACCTCTGTTGTCGGTCTGGAGAAACTATAGGTCAAAAACTCTCACCACCAGTCAGAGTGGGGTCTACCTTAGAATTTCCTTTTCTACCATGGGGATAGGCCTCCACTCAACTTGTGTGGCTTCTTTGTATTCTGCCAAATGTTTTGGAAGTGGACTTTGTGTCTTTTCTGCATTTGGATCTCTAGTGCCCCACTTCTAGACATCACTAGTTGGTGGTGTCATCCTTGGTGGCATCATCTTTCTTCCCTCTAGAGTCTAAGAGAACAAGTATTGAGAATATGGATGCTTTGAAGAAAGGGGTTTCCTAGTCAGTATAGAACTTATTCTATCTCTGTTCTGAAAGTATGTTGGCAGTTCTTTGTTAGCCTTCAACAATTTTGAGAACATGACATGGGAGGCCTCGAAGAAGTGTTTATATGTGCTAGCCCCACGGGGCTACTAAACTATTTGCTAGCCTATCTTTCAGGTGCACATTTTATTTGTTTAGATCTTGGTTGGCATCTTGTTGATTCCAAACCTTAACCAATAGCTCTCCGTGCTCTTTCCTTAGCACATTGATCGACAACATCTTTGGGTTGTCTGTGGCTAATTCCGTATTAGCCAAGTCGCGAGTTTTGCTTGTAGCATAGCAACCTGTTCTTTTGCTTCAAGCAAATCTATCACCCATTGCAGTCTAGTCTTCTCGATTTTCTGTACCCTTTTTGCCAGTAGATGCACTTCCTCTATTTGCTTCTGGAGTGCCATCTTGTACTCCGTCCAATCTCTGGGCCTTTCTCTTCTATGTTGAGCCTCATTCTCGAGACAACGTTACATCTCTATTTCTAGCACATTAAGTTAATTGATTGTGTCAATTTCAAACTTATTGCTCTTCTCAAGATTTTCTTTGTATTCCTCTGCCTGTGTCTTGTCCTTGTCTCCATCCTCCATGGCTTCTCTCAAGATCTCCATCCTCCATGGCTTCTCTCAAGATCTCTGCATACTCCATGGAAGGGTGTGGCATCCTGCAATTCCTAGTGTAATTCCTAATTTCTTGTACTAGATTTTTATCCTCCTTCTCCCAGTGAGCTGCCTTCTAAGAGGTGGCCTCCTGGGCTAGCAACCCTAGTGCATGGTACATTGTGAGCTCCAAGATCTTAATAGGTTCCTTCCCTTCCACATGTACAATGTTCATTTTAAGAAACTGGTTGATGAGTTTGCTCCCATCCTCGGGGTCCTGAAGATCCTCCTAGTGGTGGTGATCGAGTAGCTTTTCAAAGCCGCACTTTCTCGCCCACTCTATTAGGAATTTTTGGGACCCAAAGAGGGCCTCTTGGATTAACTTTTGATTAGAAATTTTTTGGACCCAAAGAGGGCCTCTTGGATTAACTTTTGATTAGGAATGGACCAATAGGAAGAGGGCTGGGTGCACATTTTTGACTTCTTTGACCCTAGCGAGCCTAGGCTTTGGTTTGCTAATGGGGCCTAATTACTACTCTTGTCTCCCTACCTCTTGGGCCCAAACTTAGAGGTCCCCCCACCTAGAATCGCGCAAATTAAAAAACCCTAAAAATTGAAAATTTTCAATCTTTTCCCAAAAGTGTGTTTTCCCTGTCAAACTTCCCCCCAACATACTCTAGGTTTGGAAAGCTCATTTTGAACCTCTTTCTCCCTCTTCTAAGCTCTCCATTGCTACAAAAACTCCATACCTCTCAAGCTCTCCCTCCTTGTCAAGCTCCCTCAGTCTCAAGCTCCCTCTCCCTCTTTCTTCCTTTTCTAAGCTCTCCATTGCTGCAGAAACTCCATCCCTCTCAAGCTCTCCCTCCTTCTCAAGCTCCCTCCCTCTCAATCTCTCTCTCTCTCTCTCTCTCTCTCTCTCTCTCTCAAGCTTTCTCCCTCTCCATTGCTGCTGCTGCAGAAACTCTATCCCTCTTTAGTCTACTCTAGGTTCAGGAAGCCTATTCTCAAACTCTAACCCTCTTTTAAGCTTTCCATTGCTGCACTGAAAACCTTGAACTTTCTCTCCTCTCCACTCCTCTATTGTAAAACAAGCTTTTCTTTTCTCCTTTTCTCTTTCCTTACACAACCATGGCCTCTTCCAGTAATGTGAGAAGACCTAGGGAGAAGGTGGAAGAGCTTATGCTGCATAACACAAGAGATGAGAATGGAGTTTGGGCTCCAACAAGATTCAGGGTTGGGGCTTGGGTCTACATGCAACCAAGCTCTAAGGGACCACATCGAGTGCATCAACTGGGGAATATGCTACATCATTAGAAGGGCGGCTACAAGGCTTCAAGGATGCTAAGAAGGAAGGACTGGTTTCCATAGTGCAACATGTGTATATCCTTGGAGACGTGTACATTCAAGGCCAACGACCAAGGTTTCCTTTAAATTGTCAGTGTCACATAAACACAGCTTTAACAACATGCTAATATTGGATTTTTTGTTTCAACAAATTTCTTATGATTCTCCATTTTCTTATGCCTCTCTGCAGATATTTTCCCCAATTATGTTGAGGAACAACCACTCCAAAGCCTCACTGGAGTTTTCTATGCTATGCATGCATCCATTGGAGAGGCAATGTTTGTATCTCAAAGCCCAAGTGATCTTGTACAAAACAATATCTTTTTCTTTTCTCACTCATATTTTGTAGATAAAAAACTAGGTTTATTTGGCAAGCTAGAAGAGATCCCCAACCCCTCTCTTAACAATCCCGAATGGCCCAAACCTGATGCTTGGACCATCTTATGCTTAAAGTTTAAGATGGTAAGTGATATCAAGACATCACTCAAGTTTTCAAAGGCATCTAGGTCAGTAGGGCTAAATTGGTTTTGTCCCTTACATGTTTTTTGCACATGCTCAATTCCATGCCAATGCACCAAACAAAAACAATGTATATTTGTAAGGAGGTACGGTCTGACCTCACTCAAGGATTACTAGGAGAGTGTTGGGAGGTTAATGAGGGGTCACATCAAGGTGATGTGTACAAGTGCAATGTAGTAGATTCGACAGTGTCTTTCATGTTCTTGCAGGCACGCTCTATTTTGTACATGCGTTTGCACTACCAAAGATGGATGCAAAAGCATGGGACATGGATCCCACTTCAAGTCTTAGAAGAAGAAATTATGCCTATTGAGGTAGCTATGATGATGCAAAATGGATGGATTAAGCGAGTGGCAGCAAGCTTCAAGTTGATAAGAAGAAAGGTATATCTGATTCCACTACATGTCTAGAATGAACCCTTACACTTTTTGGTTATTGTGCCATTTTCTATATTTTTACACATTGGGAAGCATAAGGAGGGGACAACCATGGTCTCAGAATCATGGCAAATGGGGGACCTTGAATTTTCAACAGTAAGGTGCATAGCCCTACCAACACCTAGTAGGCATGTGGAAGAGCTTGAAGATGAACTGAGTATATGGGAAAATAGCCTTTGTTTTGATGCACGTGAGGGGCAAGAGTTTCAGGATCGAGGTGAAGGCAATGACAAGCTTTCAAGTCAACAAGGAGATGGAGATCAACATGAAGTAAATGTCACAAGAGGGGCAAAAAATAAAGACATTATAACAATTTTAGATTAGATGACATGCTTGTAATTTTGTAGCAAGATCTTTTTTAACCAATCTTTATTTAATTGAAATCTTAATATTTTTGCAAACTGTAATTTTTTTGTCTAGCGGTCTAGTGTGAAAAGGCCACTTTAAATTTTAATTATAAATAGCCAAAGGTGCCTTCTTTCTCATTTTCACATGATAGAAACCAAGCACGAGCTCACACTATCTCTTTGCATTCACATGGCTACCCACTTTGACAACTTCTGTGAGTTCCTCTCCACCACCGCGTAGGCGGGCAAGAGTGAGATCTTTGTCATGTTCTCTCGTGAAGAAGTCGACTTTGAAAAGTCGCTCACCCTTGCATCCCAACATTATGAGACGCAGATTGCATACATGGAGCAATACTTGGCTCCCCACTCCATCTCCTTTCCCCATTGCCCCAATGATCGATGGGTGCCTACTATTGAGCTGCTTGTTTACATTCAACAATATGCCCGCCCCTACATCCAGTGCCTTGAACGCTTCATTTGACATCTGTATCCTTGCAGGAGCTTACTGTACCTTCAATAAGCAGGAGATGAAGAGGTTGGGGAAGGGCAATTTAGGAACTAGGTTACTCTCATGGCTCGCCACTTTTACGTTCCTCATCAGTGCGATGAGGATTCGGATGAGGAGGTAGAGATGCCTGCATTGCAGGTGTGGCAGGGTATTTGAGGGATGACAAGGAAGTGAAGGTAGTAGGAACGAGTGCTAGTGTGGAAGAGCAGCTTGCATCAGAGCACTTTCCAGAGGGTGCACAATCTGCAGAGCTAAACAGCCCACTTTAGTAGAAGATGCGGGGCCATCTTCCCCACACGAGGAGAGCAAGGTGCTGCCAAAGCTTGAGATCAATCTCTTGAGCACCATTGTGGTGGCAGGTGAAGAATACTTATTTCTTCATGACTTTGAAAAGGCTGCTAGCTTGAGAATGGATGAATGCTTGGGCATTATATGCACGCGATGTGAGGTGGACCTTGATACGTCCAACCTCGGTCATTATATAGCTTGAGAATGGATGAATGCTTGGGCATTATATGCACGCGATGTGAGGTGGACCTTGATACGTCCAACCTCGGTCCTCACCTAGATAGTGCTATATTACCCCTTGGAGAATCTATCGCAGAGACGGTTGCTTTGGTCAAGGAAACTGTGGTTGAGACCACAGAGCAAGCCCTAGTTCCAGAGGAGGAATTCACAACCTTACAGGACAAGCTAGGACTGAAAAGGATACCCTTGCTGCTGGAGTGATGGAGGATACCAAAGCACCAAAAAAGGATGAGGCTTAGTCCTCGATTGACCTCTTCGCCCCCACCAGCACTTTGACAAAAGAAGACATTGAGCAAGAGGTAATAATCGACCTTTTACAACCTAGAAATATTTGTAATTATGTATAGGAAAATATTTTGATTTTTTCTTTGATTGCAGAGGGTAGTTGAAATTGACGCATTTGCTGCTGGGAGAGGCGGCGGCGGCAGAGACCAAGCCAAGGTCCATGGACATGATGCTGCGTTGGCGCACTATCTTGGTCAACTTCCTGTGGATAGCATTGCCATTGTCCACAGGGACTACACCCCTCAATCTGTCTTCACTCTCTTCTTTTTGAAAGCCCTCTCTAAGGTGCTCTATGTAGCCTCTATGGTACAGAGTACCAAATATATAGTTCTGATTAAAAAATCCATTGCCTTCGATGTTTAGGGATAAGCTTCTTGCTCGTATAGGTATAGCCAAAAGCATAGGCATAGAGGATCCTCAAGAAATAGCCCAATCACTCCTTGAGCACACTCTGCCCAATAACAAGAGAAGGAAGCTCAATATTGTAAGAAAGCTTTTGTAAAGATGATGTATCACTTCTTATTATGAATACAATACAATTTTTGCAAGCTTATTTTCATCAAGTATATCATTGTTTTCTCTAGTTTGTACCATCAATGTTTTTGTGAATGCATGAGAAATGACCCTGGGAGCCTGTGGGAGCAGTGTCAGAACAGTGCGAATTTTGAGCCTGCACCGCTGCTGTAGAGCCCAAATTCGCACTGTTTTGGCACAGCTTCCCTAGCCCTTCAAGAGCAATTCTGATGCATTGGATGACAAACAATGTAATTTTACACATGATTAAAGCTGTTTTTATCTTATAAACTATTGTTTCTCACAATTAGTGTACTCAACTTCATTATAAATGCATCAGAAATGATCCTGAGTGGCTGAGGGAGCAGTGCCAGAACAGTGTGTATTTTGAGCCTGCACCGCCGCTGTAGAGCCTAAATTCGCACTGTTCTGGCATAGCTTCCCCAGTCCTCCAGGAGCAATTCTGATGCATTGGATGATAAATACTATATTTTTACACATGATTAAAGGTGTTTTTATCTTATAAACTACTGTTTCTCATAATTAGTGTGCTCAACTTCATTATAAATGCATCAGAAATGATCCTGAGTGGCTGGGGAAGCAGTGCTAGAACAGTGCGAATTTTGAGCCTGCACCGCCGCTAAAGAGCCTAAATTCGTACTGTTCTGGCATAGCTTCCCTAGTCCTCTAGGAGCAATTCTAATGCATTGGATGACAAACAATGTAATTTTACACATGATTAAAGCTATTTTTATCTTATAAACTATTGTTTCTCATAATTAGTGTACTCAACTTTATTATAAATGCATCAGAAATGATCTTGAGTGGTTGGAGGAGCAGTGCCAGAACAGTGTGAATTTTGAGCCTGCACCGCCGCTGTAGAGCCTAAATTCGCACTGTTCTGGCATAGCTTCCTCAGTCCTCCAGGAGCGATTCTGATGCATTATATGATAAACACTATATTTTTACACATGATTAAAGGTGTTTTTATCTTATAAACTAATGTTTCTCACAATTAGTGTGCTCAACTTCATTATAAATGCATCAGAAATGATCTTGAGTGGCTGGGGGAGCAGTGCCAGAACAGTGCGAATTTTGAGCCTGCACCGCCGTTGTAGAGCCTAAATTCGCACTATTCTGGCATAGCTTCCCTAGTCCTCCAGGAGCAATTCTGATGCATTGGATGACAAACAATGTAATTTTACACATGATTAAAGCTGTTTTTATCTTATAAACTATTATTTCTCATAATTAGTGTACTCAACTTCATTATAAATCAGAAATGATCCTGAAGGGCTGGGGGAGCAGTGCCAGAACAGTGCGAATTTTGAGCCTGCACCGTCGTTGCAGAGCCTAAATTCGCACTATTCTGGCATAGCTTCCCTAGTTCTCCAGGAGTAATTCTGATGCATTAGATGATAAGCACTATATTTTTACACATGATTAAAGGTGTTTTTATCTTATAAACTACTGTTTGTCACAATTAGTGTGCTCAACTTCATTATAAATGCATCAGAAATGATCCTGAGTGGCTAGGGGAGAAGTGCCGAATTTTGAGCCTACATCGCCATTGCAGAGGCCAAATTCGCACTGTTCTGGCACAGCTTCCTCAGTCCTCCAGAAGCATTTCGAATGCCTTGGGTGATAAACTGGCACATGATAGACACTCCATGTTAAACAAACATAATGACACTCCATGTTAAACAAACATGATGACACCGAGACATTGTAAAAGGAACTTAAAATTTTAATTATTAGAAGGTTACGAATGAAAGTCAGATAGGCTTGTTACAAAGGGGGGTTTGAAACAAAAGAGTTACTTCAAAAAAAAGATTAACATCTAAGATCTCTAGATCGTGTCTCGCTCGCCTCGAATGCGCCGAGCTAGTTGCATGTCAGATATGGTAATTCTCTTTGCATGTATTGCAAGGAGGTTGGTGTCTTCAAAAAGCCTAACAAGGTAAGCCTCGGAGGCTTCTTGCAATGCTTCAAGGGAAATCCCCTACACATGGAACTCTATTCTATATCATTGGAGAATCTCCTTCACTATGCGAGCGAAAGGGGCTCTTCTTATCAGCAACTCAGTGTTCCTCTGATAAAACTTGATTTCTTGTAGAGCCCTATGCCCTTGGCGCATCCTTCTCCTTGGAGCTCTCTGTGTTGTGTTAGTGCATTGGCGAGGTTGGGACTTCCTTGGCTTGAAGAGCTTGACCTTTCTACGCTTGTGCGCACTTGGAGGAACCTCCTCTTGGTCTCTCTCATAGTCTGAATCCTCCTCCTCCTGTTGCTGTGGTACCTGTGTATCAAGTTCCTCCCGGGTAGGTAGGGGACCCTGTCCTGGTAGTAGGGTCTTGCCACCTATGGTGCTGCATAATGTAGGAATGTTTTCACTAACCCAGTCGAACTGCTCATCATCGGCCTCTCTGTCTTGATCTCTGGGGTGGCTGCATTGTGGGGTCTTCTTCATACGCTTGCTCCCACTAGAAGGGCCTGCATGTGTGTGCACTGGTGTTGCTGTGGGGGAGGTGGGTTGGACTCTGGTGATCCCATTGGGAGTGTCCTAGAATCCAAGGGGTCACTCTCTTCCGTGGTGTCGCCAGTATGTGGTCGTTGGGTGCCTTGCATTGTGTTTTGTGGTGAAGGCATGGTAACACGCGCGGTGTTCTTGGTGCGTGCCATATCCATGTACCATATCCATGTACTACTATGCTAGTGTGGTGATATGTTAGTGTCCTTACGTGGGTGTGTCTACGTAGATCTTGAGCTCAAGCTCTCTAAAAAAGTGAAATGAAAATGAAGTGAGAGAAGGAACTATTAATATTTTTTTTAAGGGAAAAAAAAACCTAACTAAACTTATTTTCTTAGCCTTATTACATCTAGATTTATGTTGTGCGTGCACAACTCAACGCCTCCCTTGCTCCTCATTCGTGCACGCCAAGCACCATGCCTATGGGGGAGCATTGGTCTGCAACCATTAAAGCCGAGCATGACTTTTTGCAGCCTTGCGTGCCTCTTGCGCAAGCTTAGACTGTTGGGCCAGCTCCCTAACCAATACCCTTCCAAAGGTTGTGTGATAAAACCAATTGAACATCTCTTGTAGATAGTTTGTACGTGTTCCTCTTGCAGAAGCTCCACCTCCATGTCTTGTATTTTTGAAATAAACCCCTCTTTCTTTATAATGTGATTTCTCCATCCCTAGGGTACTCCACATCGAGAATATGGGTTTGCCAAGCTCCACTTGTAGTCAATCTTCTGCAGTATCCTCACAAGCCAAGCTCTCCTTCACCAACAAATTGCATAAAAGATGATAAATTATGGAAAGGAGGGTTTGCTCTTAATGGAGGGTCAACTGGATAGAGATGCCCATCAACCCAAAGATCTACATTTTTCTCCTTAGCTATCCTACGAGCTTGGACAGATTGTGCATCAGTAGGATGGGTTTTTTTAGAGCTGCCATACTCTTCAGGAATACGAATGTGTAAATCAACCTTTCGTTTTCTAGCTTCACAAGGGACTACACACATAGCTTGCAAAGACTCCATAGCTAAGCAAAGAAAGAAGCTAAAGCAGAGAGATCCTCATAGGGAGAGAGAGAGAGAGAGAGAGAGGGAGTGAGTGAGAGAGACTGTTAAAACTTTGCTGTTGTTGCAGGTTTAACACAAATTCGTTTTTCTAAGTAGAAAATGATATTTTTGATATACAAATATACTAACATGGAGTTTTTCATCAATAAATTACATTTATGAGAAAATTTAAAAAATAATAATTTTTGGGGTCCCCACAATTTCGGGATCTCATGGATGTAGTGGTTCTTGACAGTTAGTTATGTTTATGGGGTTGTGGAGACCTGACAGTTAGTTATGGATATACTCGCTCCTAACAAGCTTCTGACGTGACTGTTGAATTACAAGCTTTTTGGAGGGAAAAATTTATTTTCATTATACATATTGGTTGGGTGGTGTTTTTTTCACCTCAAAATATAAAAAAATAAAAAATAATTTTTTTAAACTTTTTGGGATCCACCTAAATACGAGAATGTTTTGCTGATGTGGAAGGGAGATATGGTGGGAGTTAATGAGAAAGGAGATTTCAAACTGACAAGAAAGATTCAATTTGTAGAGAGTGAAGATAAAAAATTCAAAACGTAAGAGAGAAAGTATGAGTCAAAAAGTAGAGAGAGTATGAGAATATTCCCTTTAAAAAGTGAAACTAGGGGGTATGGCTGATGTGGTAAGACAAAAAATAGGGGTCATCATAGCCTTTGTCTCCCTTAAGCCCAGCTTTTTAAGCTCTAATCCCTTAAAATTAGGAATCCTTAGGAGGCCCTTTTTGGGTCCAAAAAATTCCTAATGCCTGGTGTTCTTTTTTCCTCTTGTCATGAATCATTATTGGCATGCAAAGGCTTTTCTCTTGCCTCTTTTTTGGCCTTAAACTCTTGCTGACCTTTGGCATGGCTTTGTCTTCTGAGAGAGCATTGCGAGTTGGTGAGAGAGTTGTGTGCAAGAAATTAGGTTGAGAGTATGCGCATTTTGATTCCTTGTGCTCTTTTTTGCGATGCTTTTTAATTGTTCCTTCCTTTCTTAGGGCATTGTCATTTTCAACCTCCCACTTCTTGATGTGATTTGACTCCTGATTCATATTATCCCTGCTGTCTTAGCGTAAAGGCATTAAAGTTTGCTTTTCGCCTCCCTGTCTTACCATTGCATGTGGAATTTTAATCTCATTGTGATAGTTGTCCTTCTTGCGGTTACTTATGCCGACATAATGGAAATTCACATTACTGACGTGGATCTGGCTGGTGTACACTTGGTCACTTGCATCTTTACTCGCCTAGCCTTAATTTGTTGTTGCGGAATTGTGTTCTTTTGCGGACTGGCCACCCTTGCAGAATTCTTCCGCAGCTCTGCTGCATTTTGGATTTTATGCATCAATGTCTGTTAGTGAGATCATGCCACAATGGATGCTCTGGACCAAATTCTTATCCTCTGCTTGTTCTTCTTCTGGTGTAACTTCCACCGATTGGCCCATGTATTTTCTCATCCTGAAGTCGTTCACTATTTTGGGAAAAGGCATACCATCCAAGCTTTCTAATGTGAAGGCATTTTGATTAACCGGGTTTTTCATTCATGAATGGTCCTATCCACCAGATTTTAAATTTTAATCCCAACTTGGAGTTGTAGACCAATACAAGGTCTCCTTGCTTAAAAATTATGTGCCTGAGATGCCTGTTAATCCAAGCTTTTTTCCTGCCACACTATCTTCGCCTATATAGAGAGCTAAGTTGTATTTGCCTGTATAGAGAGCTAAGTTGTCTTTCTTCTTCTAAGGCTAGGAGCGCCTATATTTTGTGCTCCTAGAATTCTTCCATTGGTAGCTTTTCTTGGATTTCCACTCTCAAACTGTGCACCACAAATTCCATGGGCACTACTACCCTCCAGCGCATAGACTAGTTTGAATGGTGTTTTCCCCGTTGAGACTTTGTAAGATGTACGGAATGCCCATAGGGTTGCATTTAGCTTGTAGTCCTAATCATCCTTGTTGGCATTTATAATCTTCTTCAAGATTTTGGTCAGAACCTTATTGGTAGATTCCGCCTGGCCATTGCACTGTGGGTAATAGGTTGAGGACTTCTTATGATTGATTAGGTATTTTTCCATCAACCCTTTCATCACCTTGTTCATGAAATGGGTTCCTTGGTCTCTGACTATTTCCACTGGGAATCCATGCCTAGAAATAATGTCCTTGAAGAGGAACTTCACCACCTCTTTTGTAAAATTAAATGATGGTGCACAACTGCTACAGGGTGTGAAGAAGAAGAACCGGACATTTGTGAAGAAGAACAAGAATCCTTGCAAACAAACCAGTCACGCAATGCCATGGGAGGAAAGTAGCCACCCGTCAGAGCTTCTGGATTCAAACACCATCTCTAGAGTGGTCATCGGGACACTCAGAACATGGGACACTCAGAACACTGCTCTGCTTGCTTTAGAACTCCACACACTCTCACTTTGCTTTCACTCTGCTACATAACTCTCTCGCTTTCTCTCTAGTGCAGAGCATGTTTATTAAAACAGAGACACATCACTCTTATTCAACACATTACAAAGAGTAACACACAGACATAATGAATGACTTCCAAAATCATAGTATCATTACAGACGACACAGAGACTACTACTTCCTAGGACTATGACCATGTTGTATTTCTCACTACCGTCTGTAAACTATTAGCTGTGAGCTATTAGTTGCATGCAACCTGCATGCATCCTCTTTGCAGTAGTGATCAACCACTACAACGCATCGGGAGTATAACAACGTTTTTTAGTACTGTTTTCGAAAGGAAAATATCGGTTTTCACGAGACGATATATCGTTTCTCCGCACTATTTTTGCCAAGCAGTGAAATATCGCTACCCCAGGAGCAGCGAAATAACATTGTGTAGCAACATTACCCCAGGAGCAGCGAAATAACATTGTGTAGCAACATTACCCCGCTTTTTTGTTGCTTCTTTTGCTGCTGCTGCGTAGTTTTATCTTTTAAATACAATAAACTTGTACTCTGAGTTTTTTTTAACAGGTTTATGCCTTGTCTATTGCTTCTACCTCTCCTACCCTATCCTCCTTAAGCTCAAGCAAGGTATGTCTATAGTTTTCATTTATCTCCTATGCAAACAAGCTTTCCATGAAAGCTATCTTTTGAGTATTTCGTTTCTCTTTCCTCTCTTTTAAGCTTTTCTTTTCTTCTTTCTCCCTTCTTCTTTTTCCCTAATTAAGAGGTCTCCATTAAAGCTTCATATGGTAAGAGATCTTGATTTTTCTTAATACTTTTTTTTCTTGACTTGGTTTAGTTTTTGTAGCCACCCTCACTACCTGTGGACAGGCACCCAAGCCCATGAACCCCCAAGGTCGGGCCTCCCCAAGTCGGCATCCTCATTGTGTGAACCCCAAGATTGGGCACCCCCAAGATTAGGCATCCCAAAGTTCATTAACCTCAAGGGCACTCACAAGGCCAACCACCGGCCACACAATGGAATCTCCGACGACCCCGTTCCAAGTTTGGCTACTCACTTGACTGACAAAGCGGCGTACACCTACTCGTCCGGTGCCTCTTACCCACTCCAACGGCATCTATCACCTTCTACTTGTGCTTGGTGCCTCTCACCTACTCCAAAGGCATCTATCAGAGTGACTACTTTTAGCACCTGGCTTAGGATAGCCCAGGGGCATGCCCATTGTAGATAGAGAGCCTGTTGTACCAGGGGGGTCCCCAATGCAATACATGGTCTTGTGATGTCCCAACTATTGCCTACTTCTATCTTGTGTTACATGTATGTCACTGAGGTAGCTCTTGTGTAGTGTTCTGTTCTTGAGTGTGTAGTGGACTCGGACAAAGAGGTTGCCATCTCCTAGCCTATACCAATTCCTGAGGGTATACTGCCCTAGAGAGGACCCTAGTGATTTAGTGTGCCTGCACAACGGGCATCCCATTTCTCCTACAAGTACACTAAAAATTTGGCGATCCTACTGGGGACTCTTGTGAGTCAAGAGTTCCCAAGATTTGGAGTCTGTAATAGTTCATCATCTCTGCATGCCCAACACCCGTTCTTGGAGCTCTAGTTCTATCAGTCCCATCAAGAGTCCCCTCTCTGTCAGGTGTCCAAGCCACAAGCGGCCATTCTACTTTGTGCCTCCAAAAGGTGCTCTTGCTCCTCTACCTCTACCCATGGCCACCATGAATCAAGGTCACCCCAGGAACAACCCTCCAGTTTGAGAACCCTTGTGAGTGGTGTTGGGCTAGATTAACATCAATTTCCCATGTTCAAGGGTTCTACCTCTCGGAAGATGGGGATGATCACGTGCAGCGCTTCATCTCTATGTGCAAGAGCCTCGAGTAGGAGGATGCCTACTTGGCTTTATTCCCATCCACTCTAGAAAGCTCCGCTAACAAGTGGTTTAGTCAGTTTGCGAGAGTGGATACCTTCCTTCGCACCTCACTGCCCTGAGGCCAAGGATCACTACACCCTAGACTGCTTGAAGCAATGAGCTGGTGCCTCCATTGACTTCACCTCCCAGGCGCAAGCTGCCACTCAGTTAGTCTCTATGGGAAGTGCTATAGACACCACTTCCTTGGTGCCAGTTCACCCATCCTTCACCTTGGGAGTGTCCTCTCACCCAAACAGCCCACCACCCTTATCTCATGTGGAGCACCTCACCACAGGTGTGGTCACTTGTGCTTAAAAGCGGATCCTTGGAGAACAAGAACCATCAACGGAGCAAGGTGAAGTCCCCTCACACATCTCTCATAATGTGGTAGATCACGCCTTTCTGCAAACTATCAAAGGAGGCTCCACCCATGTACCCTACTAGGCATGCTGATGTGACTCCCCACCCCCCGCACCTTCAACAGCTTCCTTGGCTGACCTCCTCAAGGAGAGCAAGGTGGGGATGTCACTCTACCAACTGCTCCAATTTAGCCCGGCTGCCTTAAATACAATTGGATCTGCTACTGCACCAATTGGAGGAGGAGTCACAGCTTCCAGGTAGTGAGCCACGGATTCGAGCAGTCCTGTAAAAAGCAGCAAATGTCCTGGCTTCACTCACGCATCAGCGCCCTCACACTGATTTCAAGAGCCCTCGTCTCACAGTACAAATCAAGGGTAACCCTCTCTCTGGAGCCATTGTGGATGGCAGATTCAGAGTCAACTTAATGCTGGAGTTCACTCTCAAAGCCACTGGTCTACAGATCACCAGATCAGCCAACTTCCATGTCCGGATGGCTGACCAGCATGAGGTGAAACCTATGGGGATTGTGGAGGGAGTACCAGTCCAAATTCAAGATGTCTTCTTCTCTCTCTGGATTTTGTGGTCATCCGTCTTCCCGAAGAAGTCAAAGGGGCATACTCCTTATTACTGATTAGCCGCCCATGGCTTCAAGGTGCCGGCATGCTACACGAATGGGGTATCGATAGGTTGTGGACCCTTTGTCCCATGGCCAAAAAGAGTTCAAACATGAAGAAAGTCCACACCAAGCCGTGCAGGGTGCAGTGGTCGCACCCACACTAATGGAGGAAGGCATAGTGCCTTACGGGGATGACTCAGAGCTCCTGGACTAGCTCCAGGCTGCAGGGGATCTCTCCTGCTACATGGTGGACATCACGGAGGTTCATGATGCTTCCACCCCTCAGGATCTCACGGTCGGCACTTTGAGGTGATTAGCTTGGGAGAGCCTATCACGGATAGGAGGCATTGCAAGCACTCCACCTCCATCACATCTGAACCACCGGCCACCACCAACAAGGGATCAACCACGATGAAGGCGCATTCAAATCCCCCCATAGCCCTCCATAGCCAAACCCATAGCCAAACCCATAGCCTATCACGGATAGGAGGCATTGCAAGCACTCCACCTCCATCACATCTGAACCACCAGCCCCACCACCAAGGGATCAACCACGATGAAGGCGCATTCAAATCCCCCCATAGCCCCCCATAGCCAAACCCATCTCGGGCCACAAGTCAAGGTCACGACTACCGTGGGGCCCCCACTCCCAACCTGTGCATCCCCGCATCTCGTGCATCCCCACCCCATGCATCCCTGCACTTCCCCACCCGTTCATCTCGTACTTTCGTCCATTCCCCTCGTGCATCCCCACCCATGCATCCCCTCACCCCGTGCATCCCCGCACTTCCGTGCGTACCCATCCTCTCACCGTGGGCCCCCTCATGCATTCCCATCCGTGCATCCCCATGTGGACCCCCTTGCACATCCCGTGCATCCCCATTTTTGGTATCGCCATCCCCTCACCATGGATCCCCTCATGCACCTCATGCATACCCATCCCTCACCATGGACCCCCTCGTGCATCCCCATCCCTCCTCGTGCATCCCCATCCCCTCACCTCACGGACCCCCCTTTTGCATCCCCACACCCCTTTTGCACATCCCGTCACCCCCCCATGCATCCCCAGCTTCACACCCACACCCCCTTGTGTATCCCTAGCCAAACACCTCTTCTCTCTTGCGCATTCCTGCTCACCCCCCTCGTGCACTCATCCCCTCGCCCTCTTGCGCATCCCCGCTGACCCCCCTCGTGGATCTCTAGCCTCACAAACCCCTCTAGCGCATCCCCATAATTGTATGTGGGCCCCCCTCGTCCCCTCACACCCCCTCTCGTGCACCCCCATCCTCGCACCCACGGTGCACCTCCACTCCTTGGGCATCCCCACCATCCAACCCAAAAAGAAAAATCCCTATGTGCACCCCCACACTACCCAGCTACCCCAGGTATACTCACTTCACCCCATATCCCCCTCATCAACACCATCCTTGCGCACCTTCAAAACAAAATTTAAAAATTAAAAAAAAACGAGCACCCTCCACACCACCCCACTCATGCACTCTTCTTGTGCATACCCCCCTCCTCACACCCACCCCCTCCTCACACACCCTCTGCGGACCTCAATCCCCCCGTCCCCCCCTCTCTCTCCTTCCCGCACCCTTCACACCATCGTGCGACCTCCCACCCCCTAGCCTCGTGCATCCCCAGCCTCACCACCCATGACACCTGTCCAACCAACCACATACTACCTTGGGAGTATGACTTGTGCTTCGCTTTTGTGCCCACCTATGGCCACCTCACCAGTCTTTGTGCTTGCTTTTGCGCACCCACAGCCACCTCACCATCCGCTCGCTTTCACGTACTTTACTTTCCATCAAGTGTTTCCATCAAGTGCACCCCTATTTGCGCATCCCTAGCCGACCCGGGCAACCCCACACCTTGATTTTGTGTCCCGCCCCCCTCGCTGTCACCTTGCGAACACCCAACTTGCTCCCCGTGACTTGTGCACCCCACCTCACCTTGTGCATCCCCACGCTAAATTTTGGGGCCACCACACTGCTCCCTTGCCACCTTCCCACTCGCGCACCCCATCATCCATGCCTTCCCCTTGCGCACCCTGTTTTGCGCCCCTTCCTTTGCCCACTTCAACCACATTTCCAACTCGTTGCACACGCCAGGCCACCCTGCTTGCGCACCCCCAACGTTCCAAAATAATCACGCACCCCCTTGATTCACCTCACGCAACCCCACGCTTTCCCGTTGTACACCCTGCTGCTGTCCCCTTCCCCCCCGCGGGCACCCAATGCAATCACCCTTCCTTCGCCCAATTCCAACTCGCTTGCGAACTCCCAACCCCTCCTCTCGCACACCTGACACCCCAAACTTGTCAACCCCCAGCGCCCCTCTCTCGTGCACCCCCCGGCCGCCCCTCTCTCGTGCATCCCATCCTCACACCCCTTTACGAACCATTAAAAAAAACCACAATTACCCGCCTCCATGCTTCGGTGGTTCAGTGTTGCTGCTATTGTGCGGCCATCGAAGCCTTCATTCTATTCTGCTCCTTACTACCTCCTTGCCTCTGTACAACCACGCATCCACTCTAATGCTCGCCTACCGCCTCCGTCGCCATTATGCTTGCCCTTGTCACTGCCACCTAATTCGAACTGCCACCCACCACCTAGTGGCCCACGGCAGCACACACCGTTGCTCTCGGCTCTCGTTCAACTTCTCCCAACAGTCATAGCTGCTAGTAATCACCTTCTCTTCAAAAATTTGAGTTATTGTCGTGCACCTACTCCAACTATGATTCATTCTCTCTTTCTCATGGTGAACTCTATTTTTTCTCCTTCTATAGCATGGATAATTTTCTTACCCCAAAATACTTAAATTCTTGTTGTGAATCTGCTATCCCTCTCTCTTTCTCTCTCTCAAATTATGTGGTGAATCTCTCTCTCTCTCTCTCTCTCTCTCTCTCTCTCTCTCTCCAACTCGTGGTAAATTCTCCCTCTTTCTTTCTTTAAATCTTTTGGTGTATTTTCCTCCCTCTCTCTTTCCCTTTTTACCTTGTGATGGATAATTCTTTTCTATTCTCTCTTTATCTTGCGGTGGATGTTTCTCTTCCCTTTTCTCTCTCCTTATTCATCCTATGGTGGATAGTTTTGTCTCTCACTCTCTCTCTCGGTGAACTCTTTCTTCCTTGCTTTATGTCTTGCAGTGGAAATCTCTCTAACTCCTATAGTGCACCTCAACATCTGCCTCTTTGCTTTTGTGTTCACCGGACGGTGAACGGATTAATCAGTGGGGGACCTGTAGCCACCCTCACTACCTATGGACAGGCACCCAAGCCCGTGAACCCCCAAGATCAGGCATCCCCAAGTCGGCATCCTCACTGTGTGAACCCCAAGATCATGCATCCCCAAGCTGGCGGGTTGTAACCACTAGAATAGCCATTGCCAAGATTAAGAAGACAAAGCTTAAAAATGTGGTTCACTACAGCAAAATGAGGGTTTAGCAGGTGAATAACGGAGATGTCGGGCCTATGTCGCTGCTATTTTCCCTACAATGGGTTCACTGCTCAACACCGAAAATATTGCATAATAAAGAAAATTTGGGGCAGACTGGGGAGTCTGCACAGGACTCCCCAATCTGCCCTAGCTCTTTTCTATCTAATGTAGACACAGTAAAACTAAAACAACTTCACATCATCATGGACAAGTGTAATGTAAAACTTGACAAATACAAAAAACTAAAAGACAATCGCAATTCATGGTTTTAGGAATGTAAAAATTCAATTACAATACTAAGCGGAATTACATAAGTATATGATTCCAAAAAACTCATATATAAGATAAAGAGTAATGAAAATCTATGGAGCTAGGGGCTATCTAGATCTCATGCTGTGCGATTATTATTGTTCCTTTGCAAGTCCACCCCCTTCGCTTCTCACGTTTCCATTTGCTATCGGCATGGACATTTGCACCACCGTTTCTAGTTTCATGATCCTAAAACAAAATACGTTTGGCAAAAACAAAGAGGTTTAGGGTTTAAGAATGTACTTACTTGCCATGCTTGCCAAGCATGTCCTCCAGTAATAACAACATATCCTTGCACCCTATCAAATAGAGCTTGCAAACCCCGTTGTAATGCAAAATCATATTCATCTTGCGTAGGAGGACGGTCCACTGCTTCAAGCTATAGACATACAAACAAATGAACATTTTAGAAAGTTGTTATTTAAGATAACCTTCTTAATTAAAAGATAAGATACAATTTGAGGCTAATATATACTTACAAATTTCGTTGGGATATCGACTCCTCCTTCATGTGTAACATCGCGTCTCAAGTTATTTGCCATCTATCCAAGAAAAAACATAAATACTTAACACTCATGCATATAGCCTTATGCATATAGCCTTATGCATATGGCCTTATGCATATAGCCTTTGCATATGGCTAATGCATATGGCATAATGCATAAAGCTACTGACATGGGTAGGTAGCTATCGGCATGCATTGGAAACTACCGGCATGCATAGGTAGCTACCGGCATGCGTAGGAAGCTATCAGCATCATGCGTGGGTAGCTACTGGCATGCGTTTGAAGCTACCAGCATGCGTAGGAAGCTACCGGCATGCGTTGGAAGCTACCAGCATACGTAGGAAGCTACTAGCATGCGTAGATAGCTACCAGCATAATACATAAAGCTATTGGCATGCGTAGGTAGCTATTGGCATGCGAGGTAGCTACCGGCATACGTTGGAAGCTACCGGCATACGTTGGAAGCTACCGGCATGGCTAATGCATAAGGTTAATGCATATGGCATAATGCATAAAGCTACCGGCATGCGTAGGAAGCTATCGACATAATGCATAAAGCTACCGGCATGCGTGGGTAAGTACTGGCATGCGTAAGAAGCTACCGGCATGCATTGGTTTTGCTATCGGCATGCCTAGGAAGGTACCAGTGTGCATAAGTAGCTACCGGCATGCATAGAGCATGGAAAAATAAACAAACCCTAAACTTACAAACCCTATAACATGTAAAAGCATAAGAGAAGAAACATACAAGAAAGATATATCTTACCTTGTGAGGCTTACAACATCAAACCAAAATAAGGAAAAAAATATATTAATAATAAACCCTAATCATAAAATCCCTAAAACTTACAAACCCTCTAAACATGTAAAAGCATGAAAGAAGAAACATACAAGAAAGAGATCTCTTGTCACTTGTATGTGTTGAAAACCTACAAAATTATTGCAGATGGGAATGCTCGTCGTGTAGGCACACTAAATTACTAGGGTCCTCTCTAGGATAGTATACCCTCAGGAATTGGCGCAGGTTAGGGAGATGGTGACCTCTCTGTTCCACTCCACTACACTCACACAGACTCAAGAATGGAACACTACACAAGAGCTACCTTAGTGACATACATGCAACACAAGATAGAAGTAGGCAATAGTTGGGACATCACAAGACCATGTATTGCATTGGGGATCCCCTCTCAGTACAATAGGCTCTCTATATACAATGGGCATGCACCTGGGCTATCCTAAGCCAGGTGCTAAAAGTAGTCACTAATAGATGCCTTTGGAGTAGGTGAGAAGGCACCAAGCACAAGTAGGTGATAGATGCTGTTAGAGTGGGTGAGAGGCATCGACGAGTAGGTGGACACTGCTTCGTTGTCGGTCAATTGGGTAGCCAAACTTGGAAGTGGGATCACTGGATGTACGAAGTGTAGAAGGGGGTGGATACTCACAAGCATTGGATGCCTAAGCTCATGGCAACCATGTCCATATATAGTACTATGGGCAGTGTGGTAGACGCATATACAATGAGGGCAGTTACACTGTATAGACACGGTCTGCCCGCGTATCAAGAACATGGCCCACTGACCACCACCCACTAATGATGGACCTGGTATCCCCATACCTAGCTAATGCTCATACCCCCCTGACCATATTCTAACCATCATCAATGGTCACAATAATGACCCCATCGGTGTCTAAGCCGGGGTTCCCACTAAAGACATGCACCATGGCTACTTCTCATAATGGGGGCCGAACAAATGTGCATTATACATCAAAGGGAGATACATGTTGAGAGGCAGGCATTAAGTGTATACTAACACGATTTGGGAACTGAAGCAAACGAGGTAAGTAATACATAAGCCCTTTTCTTGTCTTTATGTCCTCTTTTATTATTTTATACTTATCTTAGTCATGTATGCATGTATGTAAGATGATGAAGAACATGATTATCCTGACTATGCACAACAAAAGGAAAAGTAAGTGAAGATAAAGATGAGCTAGAGGATTCTGGTGAGAATGATGATTAGTCATTCCTTTTACTTTATGATTTATTTTGTATATGGCCATATGGAAAAAGGCCTTACCATTGTCCTTGTGTATAAATCTTTCAATATACGAATGAATAAAAACCATTTTGTGTTCACTTCTTTCTTTTGTGTTTTTAAGTTTTACTATGTTACTATCTCTATATTAAAAAAAAATCTAAGGCAGACTAGGGAGTCCTGTGATAACTCCCCAGTTTGCACCATCTTTTTTTTTAACAAATTTTTGTTCGTTGCTAAGAGTAGCAATAATAGTAGCGAAATTTCACTTCCCAACAAGAAGTGAAATTCCACTGCCCCGTAGTGAAATTTTGCTTCTATGTCTTAGCAACAATTCTGTTGCACAACAAAATTTCGCTACTATGCCTAGCAACGATCTCGTTCCATAGCATTTGTAGCAGCAAAATAGCCTCGATATTTCCTAAGACTTGTGGTTATAAAAACAGTGCTATTTTCACTACTATACCATCATTATGTTATAGTGAAGGATGACCCTACACTAAATGATCTCTATGATGTTCAATGCAAAAGGCTACTAGCTTCCTTCTAAAAAGCCCATCATATTGAAAGCCTAACTTCACAATCAAAAGCCCACTCTGACAAGGCCTCTTCTCCATCAAAAGCTCACTTGACGAGGCCTCTACTCCCATTCCATCTTCTCCATCAAAGGTGTCCTTAAGATGTCTCTCCAACCATGTCAACACCAACAACAATTATCGAATCTTACTCTAAAAAGAATAATTCTAAAAAACCATCTCAACCATAATACACCCTTTTTCCAAGAGTATATCCTCTATAACAACTAGAATTAGTAATCACACAAGAGATAGACACCAATAGTATCCCATAATAAAGCCTCTACTTTGAGAGTCCCCCACTCAGATAATTCTCACAAAAGGAGAAAAATGTTTCTATCACCAAATTTTCATCATCAGTAGCCCTTTTTGGAAATATCCCTAAGTTATCTCGCTTAACCAGAGGTCATTGCTATAGAATTGACAAAGGTAATTCCATTGAAGTGACCTTGACATTGGTGTCCCCTCTATAAAGACCCAAGCCTCATCATTGATGTTACTACCGAAACCCTCAAAAAACCAAGTGTATGCTACATCACAAAATAATGAAAAGAAGGGTACCAAACCCTTAGCCCCACCAAAGAAGGTATATCTACCATGAATATGAAGGTTGTTTCTATCATATATTTGTCATCATCAATAGCCACTTTTGGAAATACCCTATCTCATCTCACTCATAAGACAACAGTAAAGGTCATTCTACCAGACAAGGTTAGTTTCATTGAAGTGACCTTGACATTAACATCCCCTCTATAAAGACTCAAGACTTACTTGCCCACTAGCATAAAATAAATGCAAATTTGTATACACCATAGCCTTCCTATCGGCATCCTTCAAGGTATCTCGCTAGATGGGGGGGGGGTCATGGTGGTCCATGGTAGATGACCCACCATTTCCTAGATTTCCTTGAAACGTGCAAACACAATAGGTTTGTGATTGTCATCACCATTAAGTCATACTCTAATTGATAGGGCCAAGACCTTGCCAAAAACAAGCCTCCTCAACAACACCTCATCTTCACATAATAATCCCACATTTCTCTCCTGAGAGGGTGAAGCATTTTTTCATAGCCTTGCAAGTAGACCTAATTATTTCCAACCTGTCTCTTTTTAAAAAAAATTATTTATAAAGAGAATCACTTGTAAAGTTTCCTTACCCATTTTGATTAGCCTTTTCGTTTTCCAACCAGCCTTCTCCATTCCTTTTTGAGGAACAATGATAATTGAACATTAATGCAAATCTCTAGCAACACAACACACTACTTCTCTATTCTCCCCACAAAATAGTCTTACATGATCATAAGGGCATGATCTTCTTGAGGAATAACAACGTCATTTCCCCCCACCACTTGTGCAACTTTGGAGGAATTTCAAGTGCATTTGGTTTTTCAAATGTCATTAATAAGGACACATTTAAGTATGAATGATGGTGTAACGAGGAGGCAGGATAGTTATGAATGGGAGTGGGGGTCTTCATGCGTGCGGACTAGCAGAAATGATTTGTGGCTCGCCCCATTCTGCGGTTTAGAGTAGCTAGAGAGGAAAACAAGCCGAGAGCTCCCTCACATTTCTTTATCTCCTCACATTCCTTCCTGTCACATTCCCTCTTCCAAGCAAAGCATAGGCATCCTTCTAGTTGGTTCTCACCACCTTCCTCCCCTCAACACACAAACCAGAGTAGGATGAAGATGACTCCTTGAAAGTCTCTGGCCAAGACTAGAGAAGATGACACTAGAGCTGGGAAGAATCCCCCTCAGAAGTCCGTGATTGAGAGGAGAACCAAGCATTTGTGATAACAAAACCACCGCCTTCCCTGCAACACACATCCTGCAGTAGGATGAAGAGACGGCTCCTCGTAAGTCTATGGCCAAGACTAGAGAAGATCAAACTTTAGCTGGGAACACTCTGTTACCATATTATAGTAGTGATGTGTGTGAACACACTTAGGACCGCCGGGGCACTTTTTCCCTCACTAGGAGGTTTTTTCCCCCGTGCATTGTATATACGCCCATTATCTTCTAGGGCTTGTTATCTTTCATTTTTGGCACTCATAATACACTACTGTGTTGTGCTCAAGCTTCCTCATCTTCTTGAAGTTGTGTGTGCATTCCTGCAACCCTAATTCCAACAATTGGTATCAGAGCAGGCTTCCTCCTCCCGGGCAGCATCACCGGCACCTGCCGCTTCATCTCCTCCGATTGCGACGAGGTTTCACGAGCGTCTGCAGGTTAGTATATGCCGTGGGAGAGCCCGTAGGGCTTGGTCGTTTCAGAATTTTGATCTGAAGTCATTTCGCCCTCCGTTTTTGCATTCCAAGTACTGCGCAGGCAAAATCGTCCTACTGTGCAGATTTTCTGTCAAGATTAAAATCTGCAGCACAGGTGCCCATTCGTCTGTTTTGGGCTGTGCTACATAGCACAGGTCGATTTTATACAGGTTTACCTCTTATAGACAGCATTTACATCTAGTAGTACAGTCATTGGCCATGGCTGACAACAATGATGTATTCCGCATGTTGGCTGCTGAGGATAAGTTGGATGGCACCAACTATCCATTGTGGGCATATATGATGCGACATGTATTGGTAGCAAAGGGGTTATGGAACATTGTGCAGGGTATTGATGCACGTCCTATTGTGGCTGGGAATGCTGCAAACACATCAGAAACAGGTACTGTTGATGATGGTGCAGGCACAAGTGCTGTAGCAGCTGTTCGAGAACCACCACTTTCAGCAGAGCAGATTCGTTGGGATGGTAGAGATGCGCAGGCTCATGCCTTGATTGCGCTGTCTGTCAAACGTACCATTATCCCACATATTCGCTCCTGCAGGACTTCTAAGGATGCTTGGGATGTACTTGCCACATTGTATCAGGCAAGAAATGAGGCTCGTGTTGCTTATCTCCGAAAACAGTTGGAGAGTGAGCATATGAACGAAGGTGATTCTATGGATAGCTTTTTGACAAAGATCAAGGATTTCAAAGAGCAGCTAATTTCTGCAGATGAAATCCTGTCAGACAGTTCACTTGTGCAGACTGTTTTGAATGGTCTACCAGATTCTTATCAGGGTTTTGCTTCCACTCTTCGCTTGATGATGAAAGGCAATCCCAATGCCTTATCATTTGAGGAGTTAGTTTCTGTTTTGCTGCAAGAAGACCAGTCAAGGCAAAACAGGAATATTATGCGTGTCGCAGATCAAGCTTTCGTTGCTAGTCAGAGAAGCGGGAAAGGTAAAGCTGGCTTTTCTTCTAGTAAGCAGAAATCTGCAAATGCTGCGCAACCAAAGAAGGAAGACAAAGATGAGAAGAAGGGTGACAAACAGAAGACATTTTGCAAGTACTGTAAGGGAAATGATCATGTCATCAAAGCGTGTCCTAAGCTGGCTGCGAAAGAGGCTAAGAAGAAAGAGGCTGGTATGGCTGTTGCAGATGCCTCTCCTTCTAACAATGAATCTGCTAATGTTGTGCTAGATACAGAATGGGCATTCAATGCGCAGTGCAGTTATGACCCATCTTTGCATGACACATGTATGTCTACAGTAGATTCAGATGTATGGTACTTTGACAGTGGTGCCACTAAGCATATCACCTCGCAGCGCAGTTTATTCACTTTCCTTGAGTCTGCTCCCACAGGGAATACTGTCACTTGTGCCAATAACTCCTCTTATCCCGTTGAAGGAGTTGGACAGATTGTGCTGAATGTTGCAAATGGCAACACCTTTACACTTTTTGATGCATTGTATGTGCCAGGGATCAAAAAGAATCTGCTGTCAGTCTCCGCATTTGCCAAAACAGGTTTGGTTGTAAAATTTGTGGATGACAGATGTACTGTTCATGATCTCTCTTGTGGTGACATCATTGTAGCATCTGGTTCACTATGTCGAGGGCTGTATAAGCTCAATATGGATGGCAAATGTGTAGAGGATTCAGCATGTGCTATTATGGATACGCAGGCTATTTCAAATGCAAAACTGTGGCATGCACGTTTTGGTCATCTGAATTTTGCAAGTTTGCTGCGCCTGCAGAAATCTGAAATGGTGTCTTCTTTGCCTAAGCTTGAGGCACCTGTCAAGCATGTTTGTGAGGGCTGCATATTGGGTAAAATGCAGCGTGCTTCCTTTCCCAAAGATGGATCAGTGAGAGCTGAACGCAGATTGCAGCTTGTTCACAGTGATGTTTGTGGTCCCATGCAAACTCCATCATTTGGAAACTACCTTTACTTCGTGACTTTCATTGATGATTTTACCAGGCATGCATGGGTATATCCTTTGAAGGCAAAGTCCGAAGTGTTTTTGTGCTTCAAACAGTTTTTGGTTATGGCTGAAAATGTGTCAGAAAGTAAGATGGGCACCCTCCGTTCAGATCGAGGGGGGGAGTATATGTCTTCAGAATTTAATGCATTTCTGGCTGAGCGTGGGATAAAACACCAATGTACAGTGCCGTATACACCACAGCAAAATGGTGTGGCTGAGAGAAAAAACAGGTCTCTCATGGAAATGGCAAGATGTATGGTTAAGAGTCAAAGTCTACCACATGGTTTTTGGCTTGAGGCTGTCATGTGTGCCACTTATGTACTAAACAGGTGTCCCACCAAAGCATTACAGGTTGTCACTCCATATGAGGCTTGGCATAGCCGCAAGCCATCTGTTGGCCATTTGCGTGTTTTTGGTTGCCTGGCATATGCATTAGTACCTGTGCAACATCGCAGAAAATTGGATGACAAAGCTGTCAAATGTATTTTTGTTGGATATAGTGCTGAGAGCAAAGGCTATCGTTTGTATCATCCACAGACAAAGCGCATTTTGGTTAGCCGTGATGTTGTATTTGTGGAAGATGCAGTTCAGCCCTTGGTTTCATGTACTAAGGAGACAGATATCAGCTCACGTGATGTCTATGATACATTGTTGCCTCTTTTCAGTGGTGCACAGTCAAGTGCAATACCTCATGAGGCAGTTTTTCAGCCTATGCAGGTTTTAAATGATGGCACAGATCAGCCTATATCTGATGCAGATGTGCATGATGCACTTGAGGATGAGAGACAAGAGATTGAGGGCTCTAGGAACATGCCTAGATGGCTGGTGCAGACTTTGCGTGACAGCAAGTTGGATGCCCCTTTGTCTAGTCGCACTCGTTCTGGCTCTCATGGTGCCTCTTATGCGTCAGATTGTTATGCATTGGCTGTTTCTAGTATGTGCGATGAAAGTGAGCCTGTTTCATTTGATGAGGCACAAAGTTCAGAAAATTGGATGGCTGCTATGCAAGCAGAATACGATGCTATTATGAAGAATAGTACATGGTCTTTATGTGACTTGCCCCCTGGCAAGAAGGCCATTGGCACTAAGTGGGTATACAAATTGAAGCGTAAGCCTGATGGCACAGTGGATCGCCATAAGGCTAGGCTTGTTGCAAAAGGTTATGCTCAAGAGAAGGGCATTGATTTTGATGAGACTTTTGCTCCCACATGTCGTATGACCACTGTTCGTAGCATCTGTGCATTAGCAGCTCATAATGGTTGGAATGTACATCAGCTGGACATAAAGACTGCGTTCTTAAATGGAGATTTGCATGAGGAGGTGTATGTATCGCAGCCTCGTGGTTTTGTTCAAAGAGGGCAGGAAAACAAAGTGTGCAGGTTAAAAAAGGCTTTATATGGTTTAAAGCAAGCTCCACGAGCTTGGTATGAAAAAATACATGCATATTTGACTGCACATGGGTTTCAGAATAGTCCAACAGAAAGCACTTTGTATGTTAAACGTGTGGATGGTGTACATCTAATCATTGCTCTCTATGCCGATGACACGCTGCTCACAGGACCAAATGAGAGTCATATTGCTGATTTTAAGGCTGATTTGAATGCCTCTTTTGAGATGTCAGATTTGGGGCATTTGCATCATTATTTGGGGATACAATTTAAGCAGTGTGATGGAGGTATTGCTTTGTGTCAGACAAAGTATATTGAAACATTGTTGCGGAGATTTGGCCTTGAAGACTGCAAGCCTATTGCTACTCCAATGGAGACAGGTTTGAAGTTGAGTCTTCATGATGCTGGAGATCACTTTGCTGTCACACTCTATCAGACAGCTGTTGGTTGCCTCATTTATGTATGCATTACGAGGCCAGACATTCAGTTTGCAGTCTCACAGGTGAGCAGATTTATGCATAGCCCAGGCATTAAGCATTGGCAGGCAGTGAAGCGTATCTTTCGCTATTTGAGTGGTACTCGGCATCTTGGGTTGTTTTATCCCAAGGGGGGATCATTGCCGCCAGATTTACATGTTTTTTCAGATTCTGACTGGGCTGGTTGTTATGACACACGCGTGTCCACGAGTGGTTTTTGCTTCATGCTTGGAAGCTCATGCATATCATGGTTGAGCAAGAAGCAGCCTACTGTGGCCACTTCTAGTTGTGAAGCTGAGTACAGGGCAGCTTTCACAGCTACGGTTGAGTGTGTGTGGCTCAGACGCCTTATGGCTGATTTGGGTGTTGGGCAGCCATCTGCCACCACCATCTTCACTGACAGTCAGAGCGCATTGGCAGTTGCGCGGAACCCAGTGTTCCATGCTCGTACGAAGCACATTGAGGTGCACTACCATTATGTCAGGGAGAGACTCTCTGCAGGAGAGATCAGTTTGGCTTATGTGCCAACACAGGATAACCTTGCAGACCTTTTCACAAAGGCTCTGCCTCGTGAGAAGTTCGAAGCTTTTCGCAAAGCTTTGGGCTTACTCCCTTTTGTGGATTCGTCCACATAGCTGGACACTTCCCTATACATGAGTGCTAGCTCTTGTTCACCGCATCACTCCAGGAGGGATTTGTTACCATATTATAGTAGTGATGTGTGTGAACACACTTAGGACCGCCGGGGCACTTTTTCCCTCACTAGGAGGTTTTTTCCCCCGTGCATTGTATATACGCCCATTATCTTCTAGGGCTTGTTATCTTTCATTTTTGGCACTCATAATACACTACTGTGTTGTGCTCAAGCTTCCTCATCTTCTTGAAGTTGTGTGTGCATTCCTGCAACCCTAATTCCAACACACTCCCCCTCAAAAGTATGTGGAAGGAGAACCAAGTGCATCTTTGGAAACAAAACCACTACCTCCCATAGCAAAATCTTCCATCAAAGGTGAGCACCCTTTAAGCTTTTGGTTCTCAGTGCCCTCAGCCTACTATATGGATTAAGATGTTCACTAAAGTGGTAGATTGCATTTGTCTTGCCAAGTCATGTTGGTGATTATGCATACCCAAAGTTAACAAAGTTTTGTAATTCGGCGGAGGAGCTCCATGTAGAGTACGGGCTTAGTCTTGAGGGCAAGCTGCCCAAGGATCTGATCGATGAATGACCTCCCTGAAGAAAAGTGGTTTTGTCAGTTTTCAGGACTCGCTACCAAAAGAAGATGAAGATATACGTTAACATGGTCAGGTCACAACTAGTTAATGTCAAATCCCATTGATTTCTCCATGATTCACTCCCAGAATATCTCCACCTTTTGCCTGATTCTCTCCACCTCTTCTCTTTTCCCTGAATATCTCCACACTCCTACATTCTCTCATGCTACCCTTTATTCTCTCCCAGTAGATTCTTCTCACCTTTTTATAGGTTCTTTCACAATTACATCTCCTCTTTTACAGCCTCTAACCAAGGGCTTGTTCCCGCACACACCCTATTTACTTGTATATTTTCAACACCTCCCCTCAAGTGAATAATCCTAGCACACCTAGACCCTATACCAAGTTTGCCTCCCCTTACTTGATAGTCCGCGACTAGTGTCTACTCCTCCCCTCAAGTTATCTTAGCACACCTGGACCCTATATCAAGTTTCTCTCTTACTTGATAGCCTGCGACCAGTGCCTCGAGTCCCTAAAGTCATAGTCCTTGACACTCTCTCTCTCTATGTGTCTAAGGCTTACTATAGTTGCCCGCGACCTTGACTAAAGTGCTCACACATACATCTACCACGTGGCCTACATCATCGGTGGCTCAGAGGTGGTTTTACTTTATTGGGGAAGGTTACATTGGGTTGTGGGGTCTCTCTCTCTCTCTCTCTCTGAGATTTTCACATGGCTCCTCACTCTTTGGAGCCTCACATCTTCTCTTCTCTTCAGTCTTCTTGTCGTGGCAGCTTCTCTCCACGCGTCCGTCTCTTCTTTCAGTCTTCTTGGGGCAGCTTCTCTTCTCGTGGCAGCTTCTCTTCTCATGTCCATGTCTTCCTTTAGATCTTCTTGGTGTGGATCCTCTTCTTGGAAAGAGATATTCTTCTTCTTTCATGGCTGGGCCCATGAGCTTGTCCGTCAGGTTATTTTGCTCCATGTGAGCAACATGTTTCAATGTTTTGCTGACAGTTCCTTTGGGCTTTTTATGTTTATTTTGTATCATTATGCAATGCAAACCCAAATTTATGCGGGAGGTCTTACCTCTTGCCTTAATCTGGACAAGAGCAGTGTCTGTTCCCATTTTTACACTGATGCAATGTGCCCAATACATAATGCGTATAGCATTCATTCTCATGCACATTCCAAACGCAACTCTGGCTGTGAATAATCTTGAATTTGAGTGAGATTTATAGGCATTAACCAAGGGTTAAATGCAAAATGATGATTATCACAATTTTATCAGCATAATTTTACCAGAAATTACATTAAATCAAGGGTAACCAATTTGTACGGGATGGTTGGAGTATCAAACCAACTCCAATTTGCAATCTGAAGTTATAGGGATCTGTATCAGATACCTAATGGTTAATTTGAACCCTCAATTGCACTAAAATATAGTCATTAGCACTGATTAATCATTGATTAGCAAATTAATGCTCTATTTTGTGTGCAAAAAACAGAGTATGCGGGGAGTCCAGATCTGGTGCCTTCCACTTCAAATGAGCTCAAATGCTTTCAAAGGCATCAATAGCAATGAGTCTAGTAGAGGATTAAGCCAAGAAACACAAGATTTGACCAAATATTGAAAGCTTAATCTCTGTTTTACCAAAGTCACCTGCAGATTTGATGAAGAGCTTGGATCTCAATGTAGACTTGATGAAACTCAATTCTGTCTTCACCAGCTTGTAGAGCATGCTTGATTACCCCTTGGGCTAAGAGGAATTAGAAGGATTTGACTTGATGAAGTAGCAATGGCAAAATCTGCAGAGAAAAAAGGTGCCGGCAGAAAACGCGAAATCTCCTTCGTTACTTGGCGGTTTGCTGCGCCGTTTCAATGGGCTTGTAGCCAGGGTGTTGGCTAGCTTGTGTTAGAAGCACAAGACCTAATTCTATGTGTGCAAGGTGCTAGATATCCTCCACTGGCTGGGGGTAAAGGGGAGAAGTGAAAACTCACTAAAATTTTGATTTTTTGCTAATTATCTACTAATCCTAATTAATTAACTAATGGGCTCATAAACCTAATTGATTCTAGGCATGGCTCTGATACCATGTTGAAATTTGAGCATAATGATGAGCTATGGTGGACCAAACACTAGAATCAACATCATTAACAAAGTGATTAGCAAATGATTAAGATGTAATTAGTGGATAATTAGCAAATAAATTAATGTAGGCATGGATACTCAAAAACCAGCAAATTCTCATTAGGGCTATGCCTCAATTTATAGAGTTTACATCAAGCATCAAATCCCATTGATTTCTCCATGATTCACTCCCAGAATATCTCCACCTTTTGCCTGATTCTCTCCACCTCTTCTCTTTTCCCTGAATATCTCCCAGAATATCTCCACACTCCTACATTCTCTCATGCTACCCTTTATTCTCTCCCAGTAGATTCTTCTCACCTTTTCACAGGTTCTTTCACAATTACATCTCTTTTACAGCCTCTAACCAAGGGCTTGTTCCCGCACACACCCTATTCACTTGTATATTTTCAACAGTGCAGCTACTAAAGAAGGACGTGCAGTCATTGTAGGTGCAAGTCGTTTGCCAAGTGCTTTTAAACCATGCATACTTGAAAGTGATAAACAACAAGGATTCAAATTGATGGTTTTTTTTTTGTGTGTGTGTGTGTGTGTGTGTGTGTGTGTGTATTCAACTTTAAAAATCCCATCAACTTTGGAACCATACAATCCATTCAGACTAGGCTTGACATAATAATTGCTAAAGATTATGAAAAATTATACTTTGTAGGCACTTGAAGTGTTTTTTAGAGCTCCACAAGCACTTTTGAAAGTGCTTGCTAGTGACCTAGGCTAATGTTCATATTTCAAGCACTTTAGAGTGCTTTTAAGACTTTGAATTAGCTAATGACTGCATTACAAGTGCTTAAGTGTTTTTTATACTTTCAAGCACTTTTGAAATGCCTGAAGTGCTTTTTAGAGCTTCACAAGCACTTTTCAAGGTGCTTGGTGGTTTCCTAAGCCTAATGTTTATATTGCAAGCACTTTAAAGCACTTTAAAGTAGTGAAGTTCTTTAAAGTACTTTTAAGGACTTTACTACTTTAAAGTAGTTAAAAGTACTTTAAAGTACTTCACTACTTTAAAGTGGTAAAGTACTTTGAAGTAATTTGAAGTAGTAAAGTCCTTTAAAGTACTTTCTGTTACTCTCAAGTACTTTCTGGTACTTTAAAGTCCTTCGTGTTTTCTGGTATGGCAAGCACTTTCAAAAGTTCCTTTTGGCACTCCAAGTGCTTTCTGGTACTGGCAAACACTTTCAAAAGTGCTCTCTAGTACTTTTTGAGCACTTTCTAAGCACTTTTCAAGTACTCTAAGTTCTCCAAGTGCATTTTGGTACTGTACATGCATTTTTCAAGTACTCATCAAGTGTTTTTTAATATTCTTCAAGTCATATGTTATGTTATGTCGTAAATGATATCCCTTTTACATTGCTCTCTTCCCTAATCTGTGTAACTTTGGTTGGTTTTTGGTATGATAGGAAAAACATGATCTTGTAGAATCTGAAGTTGAGGAATTATCAAACCGTAGTGCATTTGTTGGAATGACAATTCAGTTCATACAATGTGAGGGGAGGGCTCTCTTGGTACCCTCACCTGCAACGACGACGACGAGAAGCACATCTGATTACAAGTCTATTTGCGTTGCAAGTGACTGTGCGCTCCATGTGGGGAACCCTTGTCAAGTGACCACATGATGGGGCAAGACTTTTCATTCTAGCCTGTAGACACAAGTACCACCCTTTTTGCTTTTCGGTATTGTGTATGACAAAATCGACGTGTGCTCATAGTAAGTGTAGGGAGGAAATTCATGAAATTGCAAAGTACAGGGCTATTGGGCACCCATATATGTGGAGGCTAAGGGTGAGTTTTATATTTTGCTAGTCTTTGCCTCTATGAAGTTACAATGAATTGGTATGTCATGTGACTTATGTGCACACGTCCTTTGACTTGTGCCACATGCATGAATGCAAATGAAAATCCTCATGATGAGGAATCTAAAACTAGATTTGAGTGTATCGATGAACTACTAAGTGGAGATGAGATACTCAAAGTGGATGAGGAGGTTGACAACACTACATAAGTGGGTCACGCCACTAGGGATGCAGAACAACAACACGGAGGTATATACTGAACACCTCAGAGACATTGATGTAGAATGATAACATGCATGAAAAATTGATTGTGTTGTCATGTCAAAAAATGCTCCTGAACATGTGAAAACTGCAAGTGCAGTGAAGGACAAAGACAATGGTCAAGTGGAAGAGACCCTATTTGACATTGCTATGCAACATAAGAAGAAGAGTAAGGGTGCACCTAGACAGGTTGAAGGATCGTAGCTAGAAAAAACCAAAAAAAGTACATCTATTGATGCTCCTAAACCCCATGCATGCAAGAAGCTTTAAGCTTCTTGCACAATGTACTCTTGGCTGGAATGAAGCTTGTGTTGTAACACTTTATGAAACTTTTTTGCTAGACATTGTGTATGTTAAGGCTAAACAAAGCCCCAAACAAATACTACATATACAGAAATATGAAATTACAGAGAATAGGCTTTAAACACTCCCCACACATCATCATCATCATTTCAAATCACAAGGATAAGAAATAGACTATCTATCTCCATCACAGAACACAGAATCCAACATTACAACATTACAGGAATAGAATTTTGAAATCACAAGAAAAACACAAAAACATAGAGAACAACAACATGAACACCAAGATTTCTGTTACTTTCTTTGCATAATGCATGATCCAAAAGGTTACATCTCAAAATAAAGCCCAAAATGACGTCTCCTAAAATCCTAGGTAAAAAGACTAATGTTCAAAACTATCTAAGAAGTACCAAGGTAAAGCCTAGGCTTTGCACCTCGCACACCTGTCGGTGGTTAAAGTTTTCTCAAAACTTGAAGACTCGAATCCCACACATCCCTTGATCTTTGATAAAACATGCTTGAGTGTGAAGTAAAGTGCCTGGTAATACCAAGATTTACAACCACATCCAAATATCATCAAAATCAATTACATTGCATTCCCATTGTGCACCCCATCTCAACATGTGAAAAAAGTGCCCAAGTTTGCACATAGTGGGGTGACAGATGGAGCCCTGTGGCCCAACTACATAACATCAAACAGAAGGAAGATGAGTCTATGAGAGACTATGTTTCTTGCATGAAAAACTTGAATTCAAGATGCAAACTTTGGGAAAGATTGACAATATGATACTTGGATAGCCTTAGGGAGACCAAACCTGGAACACACGAATGCAAAAGTTCGTAGTGTGCACTTAACAACAACCACAAATGCCATTGGGTATTTAAATGTTAACATTTCCATCACTAATAATCCCTTGGTTGGAAAGGTGTTTGTAATGCCTGTAGGTACAATGGAAGAGGAGATGATCTTAGGACAATCCTGGATTTGTGCCAAAAAGTGCAATATCCAATGGGAAGACAGAACAACATCGCTAACCATCGGTGAAAAAGTCATGTCCATGCCATTATGTACCTTACCTCGGCAACCCGTGAACTGATTTCTTCAGTTTACTGACATGGAAGACAGGATGGACTTGAGAACTCTCCGGTAACTCAAGTTTATATGCTACGTCCCCAATCTTCTTAAGGATTTTAAAAGGACCACAATATCTCGGAGAAAGTTTATCACACTTTCCCGTTTTCATGGTTTCTGACTGCGCAGGAACCTTGAGGAATACAAAGTCACCTTCTGCAAAGGTCACCTTTCTACGTCCTTTATCCGCATAAGTTTTAGCGCGATCCTGAGCGCTACGAATGCTCTCACGTGCGGCTCTGAGCATATCATTCATATCTTCAAGGAAATCCTTGACAGATTGAATCTTCTCCTTTTCTAGGCCTACAGCCATCGGAGATCTCGGCTGGAATCCATACATTAACATGAATGGTGTAAATTCAGTCGTCGTCGGTCGTCGCTGAGTGTTTGGAGCTGTTATAGGCAAACTCCAATAAGGGCAAGTACTCTTCCCAATTAGATTGCTTCTTACTAACATAAGAACGCAACATATCCTCTAGAATTTGGTTAACTCTTTTGGTTTGACCATCAGACTCCGGATGATCTGCCGTACTCATACTCAGAGTAGTATCCAACTTTTTGAAGACTTCCCTCCAAAAATGACTGTTGAACTTTCTATCTCTATCCGACACTATATCTGCAGGCAGGCCATATAGCTTGTAGAGATGTTCAATAAAGAGTTTTGCCAACTCTGGCATTTTAACAGTTTTCTTCGTGGCGATAAACTTTGCCATTTTAGTTAACCTGTCCACTACCACCCACACCGAGTCATTCCCTCGACTCGTCTTGGGTAAACCGGTAATGAAATCCATAGAAATGCTTTCCCATTTCCCTTGAGGTAGTCGCGTCTGTGAAGAAGTGCGTACGCGTACAGCGCGCCAGGCCTCTGTAAAAGATGGATCATGCTCACAGAAACCACGTAGTGACTCCAAGAAATGATTCTTGAAGACTGTGAAACTAAGTTCATTAATCTGTGGCACGCGACTAAGTGCATCTGCCACCACATTATACTTACCTTTCTGGTAACGTATCTGAAGGTCAAACTCCTATAGAATCTCCGCCCACCGAAAGTTTTCTACCCTTCAGTTCATTTTGACTTGAAAGCCATTTCAGACTTTCATGGTCCGTCCGAACCTCAAAAGTAGCACCATATAAATAGTGTCTCCACTTTTTCAGTACGATCGCTAGTAACTCTCGCTCGTAAGCCGAGTAGTTACGCTGCGCACAGTCTAACTTTTTACTCTCAAATTCAATTGGGCGTCCCCTTTGCATAAGTACGGCCCCAATGGCTTCATTACTAGCGTCCGTTTCCAAAACAAACGGCTCATTTGGATCGATAATAGTCAAAACAGGTGCAGCTGCTACGGTCACCTTGAGCTTATCAAAGCTCTTCTGTTGGGCTTCCCCCTAACTAATGTTTTTTGTTTTTGACCGTAACTGGTCAGTCATCAACGGGACTACGATCTTCGCATAGTCCTTTACATACTGTCGGTAGAACCCCGACATGCCAAGAAAAACCTGCAGTTCCTCGAGATTCTTCGGCGCTGGCCATTTAAGAATAGCCTCTACTTTTTCTGGCTCCATCCGCGTACCATCGGCGGATATAATATGGCCAAGGTAGTGAATTTTTGTTTCAAAAAATTCACATTTGCTCTTCTTTGCAAATAGTTTGTGCTCTCGCAACAACTCGAACACTAGACGCAAATGCTCTATGTGTTCTTTCTGTGTCTTACTGTACACAAGAATATCATCTAGGAAAACTACTATGAATTTTCCCAGATATGGACGTAAAATACTGTCCATCAGCGTCATAAATTTCACTGGAGCATTGGTTAGCCCAAATGGCATAACCAAAAACTCAAAATGCCCGAAACGGGTCCTAAATGCTGTCTTCGCAACATCTTCTTGTTTATTTCTAACCTGATGATACCCAGATCTCAGGTCTATTTTTGTAAAGTATCTCGATCCATAGAGTTGATCAAACAACTCATCCATGCGTGGCATTGGATACTTGTTCTTAATCGTTATCTGATTAAGAGCCCTATAGTCTATGCACATCCGCATAGATCCATCTTTCTTCTTTACCAGAAGAATAGGCGATGCCCACGGACTTGAACTAGGCCGAATGAAGCCTTTGTTCAAATATTCCGTCAATTGTTTTTCCACCTCCTGTGCCTCGGAGTGGCTTAATCTATAAGTAGGTTTGCTTATAGGTTTTGATCCTGGCATAACTTCGATGCCATGGTCTACTTCTCTAGATGGTGGTAAACCATCTGGTAAATCATCAGGAAAAACATCTTGAAATTCCTCTAATAAATTCATTAAAGTATCTACGTACTTTTTCTTTAATGTCTCATTCACCTTGGATTTTTTCTTGTTTGAATCACATGCATGCCAAACACGGTTTTCAAACAGTGGGTCTCGTCCAAGGTTATTTTGTTTTCCTTGTTTGTCTACGCAAACATCATTTATCGTTTCATCTACGGAAACAGAATTCAAAAGAGGGTAACAAGCATATACCTCTGCTATCTGGTCTCTGCGGACCGCTGTACACAGCTCCATGGAGGAAATAAGTGGTGTGGCAGGGACACTACGGTCGCCCTGCAGGGTAATGACTCTACCTCCGTGCTCAAAACATAGCGTATTATGTAAGTAATTCCGAGCTAAAGACTAGGGCCCAAGCCATACAGCCACTCCTTGCCTAGATATACGTCTGCTTTGGCTAAGTGCATGACCTGAAAGTTAAGAGGAGCCTCGTAGTCCTGCATAGATAATGGGATCCCCAATACTATGGTATTCCATACCGTTTTGTCATATTCGTTGGCTAGGCCAACAGTATACTCATGATCACTCCGAGTCTCAGTCAACCCTAACTTCTTGACTAATGAGTAGTTCAAGAAGTTGTGGCTAGCTCCATCATCAATAAAAACTATGACTCTACGGCCACCTATGGTGCCATACATGCGCACCATGTCATGCGGACCTACAGTAGGCTACCACATCGCTGGTGTCTCTAAACAAGCGTGATGCTCATCACAATGACACACTGTCACCTCTTTGAACTCTACGGAACTGAGAGGGAGTCTCTGCACTGTATGCAACTGCCTAGAAGATTTACTATCTTTTTTCCGCTCGTTGCCACTCGTGCTGGCTTTAGGCTTTGGACACTCAGCCTTCGTGTGCCCTACTTCATTGTAATTAAAGCAGCGATTTTCCTTTCGCGCTTTAATATACTGCTCTTTCTTGTGGATTTCACTGTTTCTTTTCTTCTTGGATGGTCGCGGTTTTTTTGACCAATGACCACCCTGTCCTTCCTGGTCCGTCCTATCCCCTTGTTTATCATTGCGGAACCCTTTTCTTTTGAGGCCTGACCTCCTCTTTTCACTACCCTCGGCCCTGCTAGAACCACCACGCGCACTACGGCGCTTAATGTCATCAAATATCTGTGCATATTGAATTGCCTCTGCTAAGTCTTTAGGCTGTAAGGGCTCTACGTACTCAAGGTAATCATCTTTGAGGCCTCTCTTAAAGCCTCGCAATGTCTGGAATGCATCGATTCCCTTTAGCTTGAGTACTATCTCCCTGTAGTCTGAGATGTACTGAGTTAGGGATTTATTCTCCATCGAGCACTTGTCCCATATCTCCCAGCTTCTCTCTGCCTCATTAACAGGCAAAAATTCTTTTCAAAACATCGTTTCAAATTCCGTCCAAGTGGCAGGGCGAGTTGTCAAACTCATCCACCACTTGTACGCTTTGCCGGTTAATGAGAGGCTAGCCTCTACAGGCTGTATCCGGCTAGGCTGCTATCGCAGTGCATGCAAATCTGACCACTTTGCTAGAAACATATTGACCGAGTCCTTGTTTCTCTCCTTCTCCTCCCGCCACACGAAAACTAGGCGGCTTTAAGTCTTTTAATAACGACAAAGCTGTCGCTATGGACGGCCCCGCAGGCGCATCGGCATGTACTCCTGCAACCACTGGCGAGGCTACGCTCACCCGTGCCGCAGGAGCTCGGCTACCACGAGGAGTCGGAGTACTAGCCGAGGCGGCTGTCAGTGCATCTAACCGTGTGGAGATGCTCTGTAGCATCGTGACTAGATCAGCCTGGACTTTATCCATATTGTTCAATTTGGCATTAAGATATTTAAACAGTCCACTAGAGAGCTCCGTCTCTGTCAGGACATCAGCAGGGTCCAATAGGTCATAATCATCGTCGTCGTACTCCAAGAGGTCCTCCTCGGTCCCCTTGGGCGACGTCAGTGTTCATGTCCTCTGGCTCATCGGCCAGAAAGGGGTCATCTGCCAATGCGGCCGCGGGCTCGCTGGGTCCTAAGGCGGGGTCAATAGACGAGGAGGGCGCTGGCGGATCACGCGTGATCGACGAGCGTACTCCGGATCGAACAACGGTCGGGCGTGTACGGCTTGACAATTCGGTCAGGGTCAAACTCGCGACCGAGGACAAGAGACTTGAAAAACCTAGAGAAGTAAAAGGCAGTGGGGACACACTACGCCTAGCAGACATCTTTAATTCTTGCAAAAAAACAATGCGAGAACTCGAAAATTACTAAAAAGAATGCTAATAAAATGAGCAGTGGTGGAGAGAGAATAGTCACCCCCTTTACGGTCGCCTGTCGATTTGTGTTTCCTATGAGCCTCTACAAGCGTCACTAGTCCGGGACCTCCGATCCACGAGAAAAAATGCCTGCAACTCATAAAAATTTAATTCGCTCGGGAAGTTGCCTGAAAAACTCGGATTATCCCTTGCCGGGATTATCCCTCCTCCCCAGCCGAGAGAGGATTCGTTTGAATTTAGTTTCATTTTTAATAAATTAAAAATGAATAATTAAAATATATTAAAAAAATAAATGTTTTTTTCTTCTCCTCTCGTGGCTGTTTGCTGCGCTGGTCGGCTGCCTCTCGCCGGCTGCTCTGGTGGCCGCCGCCGTCGCCTGGCTGGCCGCCGGGCTGGCCGCTTGGATTCTTCAACGCAAGCCAGCGCCTCCTCCAGCCATAGAGTTCACGCAGACTTTTCGCCCACACAAACGGTGCACAAAATGGCGCAAATGGGTGCTCTCGCCACCCCACCTCTCCCCCACACACAGTCGAGAATGTTGCATTAATATGTTGCGTTCTACAGCAAGTCGTGGGGCTGGTCTTCGCCCCCCCACCCCCACACATAGTCTACGGGTGGCTCTTCGCCCCCCCTCAAACGACCCACAAATTGTTTCGCAGACAAGCTTAACGAAAAAAAAAACGAGATGCTTACCTCCAATTTGCTTGCTGTGTGTGACGGGGGGGAGAGAGAGAGAGAGTTCTTCCCTTCAAAAATCTCTTGGCCGCCTCCCTCCACACACTCCATTGTGGAGATAAGGATGAGGAGATGAATGGTCGAAAACCATCGAGTGGGCTCCGGTCCCCCGGTCACGCGCGGACTCTGACAACCCCATCCAACCACGCTCTGATACTAGTGTTAGATATCCATAACTCCACTACGAGCGTTACGATGAGAGGGGACGGCCTCTGGCTCACCACCCAGCCATAGAGGAAGAATGAGGATTGCCCCTCATTCCCTAGGCTATATAGTGTGTGGCCTGCCGTCCACACTAGCCTGGTCGCCCATGACTCCGCATGGGCGTCCTCTCCCACTGAACCCCGGACATGGCCATCCGCGGTCTGCCCCGTTGGTCATCACAGGCATTACAGCCTACGTGACAGTTTTACAGGTGATGTAGAGGGATTCATCTTGTGCTTAGGGACCCAAATCTGGTCATTCCCCTCGTAGTACCCTTCGGCTACTAATAATTTTTTAGGGATCCATCATGATGTTACATTGCTTTTACTCGGGTGGGTAGCTGCTTTCCTTCTACGAGGCTTCTTGTCTGAACGAGATTGAGCAGGGGGAAGCACCTGTTAACGAAGCTTTTGGGACCCATTTGTATGTACTCTTTGGCATAGTAAGCGGAGCCTTAGAGACCAATCTGCCTGTTTCCACTCTTGGCGTTGAAGCGTTAGAGGGGTGGCAAACAATCAAAGATGGTTTTGCCACTGGACTTTGTGATTTTTCGTTATCCAGCATTTTGTCCAGAGTCGATGGCCTAGGAGCGAGATTTTGAGCGGTCATACACTGAGTGTTGGTTCTTGCGTTGTGACTTGTCTGGTTGCCCAATCGATATTGCACTTGGTGGCCAACATCCATTTGCGCCCTAAGTTTACTTCCATGGTACCAGTAGGCATAACCAAAAAGCTTTGAATTACGGTTCCCTTGTCATAGTAGACAACCGGAGTGTGCAGAATTCCTGAGATAGGGGTTTTCTTCTTGTTGATACCTTTAATTTGGATAGCACTCTTGGATAAAGGTAGTTTTCCAAGTTGACACCACACGCCATATGATAGCAAATTGTGTTGAGCTCCTGTATCCAATAATGCATTATACAGCACCTCCCCATAATAAGGACTCTGTAACTCAATTGGGTATCTTAGAGGTGGGTCAGATTCCAGTGAATCCTCCTCTGCTTCCTCAAAAAATACTTGCGTAATTCCCAAGTTGGCTTCTCGTTGGCGCCTAGCACGCTGTTGATGTTCTTTGGCTTCAATTCTTGCATGTATCTTCTTAAGCTCAGTTTGTTCTTTAGCTGCCTTCTTCTGATGGATTGCATGTAACTCCTCTTGGCTCAGGGGGTCATAGTATCTTTTGAATTTACTCCCATTGAGGAATCCAATAGTTTCAACTCCGTTGAGAGTCTCCACTCGGATGGTACCTTGCGGGGTAATTTCACATACTCTATACGGTCCCTTACCACCCAGCATATCCATACATCAGGACTTTATCCCCAACCTTGATGTCCTTGTCCTTTAGGTGGCGATCAAACCATTTTTTCCTTCTATCCTTCTCCGCAAGGGCATTGTACATAGCCAATTGTCTTTCCGCTCAAGGATATACAGTCTCTCTACTAAGGGATTACCATCCCAACCCTCTTGAGTAGCAACACAAAGACTAGGAATGACAAATTTCCACTACATGATTGCTTCTTGGCCATATACCATTTTGAATGGTGTGCAATTAATAGCCACTTTGTACGCAGTATGATAGGCCCATAAAGCTGTCGTAAGCTGTAGATCCCAATCCGTGCGATGAGCTTCAACTGTCTTTGTCAAAACAGAGATTAAAGTCTTGTTGGTACTCTCGGCTTGGCCATTCGCTTGAGCCGAAAGATCAGATGCCCCTACATCCAATCAAAGTAAACCAACCATTTGAAAAGTGGGGTGGTTTAGACTTTGTAGGTCCAATTAGCCCAGCGGCCCGCAACACACAATCTCGTTATATTATTGTGGCCACTAACTATATGACCAAATGGTCTGAAGAGAAAGCGACACGTAAGGCAGATGTAAGGACAACAACCAAGTTCCTCTTTAAAAATATAATCACATGCTTCGGTTGTCCTTTTGAACTTGTGAGTGACAATGGTACGTATTTTATAAATGACGTAATTAAGGAGCTCACAACAAATTTCATGATATCCCATCATAAGTCTACTCCTTATTAGGGATGGTCAGGGAGTTAGGTTCTACTCTAGAACCTTGACCTTCCTAGATGAAACCCCATATCATCTCAAAACTTGTCCGAAAATTCTTTGGGGATGGAGATCCTATCCAGCATACATGTAGAGATTTTTGAATCTACATGTGAAACATGCAGACCAGTCAGTGATGTGACCATGATACATGCTTTTTCGCTGACCTTAGAAGGAAAAGCTCATCAGTGGTTCAAAACCCTTAAGCCTGAGAATAAGGTTAACTTCACCACCATAGCTTCGTTGGCTATTACTGATAATTTTTAATATTTCTAGAAAGAATAAGACTTTGTAATACAATTAGGATAGAAGAACTATCCTTAGACTTAAATCCAATTTATGGAATTAAATCATAAGTTTACCATAATTTTATTAGCATAAAAGCATAAAAAAGCCATTTTCTTAACCTCTAGCTTAACAAGCTTAGAGATTGATTTTGAATTAAGAATTTATCAATGAGAAGCATTCATTTACTAAAGAATTATGTTGAAATGTCAAGCTCGTATACAGCTGGAGGATAGCACGAGGGTGCTGACAGAGTGACTGACAGAGTGACAGTATGGTAAGTAGATATCGTGTGGTGTGTTTATGACCGCGTCCAGCTGGTCATGTGTGATGTGGACATTACATTAGGTTTACTTTGTAGTGTGGACATAACACTATGTTGTGTTCTTCTTTGTGTGTGTGAGAGAGATGGTGACTATGGCTTCTCTCCTTCTTTATGATTGATGGATATGGATTAGGGTTTGCTTCTCTTGTGTGTGCTGTCTCCTGCTTTTGTTTTTTATCATGGTATCAGAGCCAAGAGCTCATTAGCTGTGTTGTGAGAGTGAGTGAGAGAAGAGGGAAGAAGAAGAAAAAGCTGTGAAGGAAGCCATTGGAGCTTGGAGCAAAGGAGAAGCTGTGGAGCACACATCGGCATCAGATCTGAGAGCTAAGGACCATTGGTGAGTGTAGCAAGACCCCCTCTGCGGATTGCAGGTATCAAAGAGCAAGTTCAGTGAAGATTGAAGTACATAAAGCAAGCAGAAAATTTCTCGTTTTGAAGCTTTCATGGAAAGCTTGTCAAGGAATGTATTTTGTCAAAAGTATTGGTGCAAATACAAAGGAAACACAGAGGTTCTCATGTATTGTGAAAGGGCACATGTATTAGCAACACTGGAGCAAACCATTGCATGAAAATTGATGCATTACAGGCAATTTGTGAAGAAAAAAATTCTGGTTTTTTGGACTCTACAAAAATCAGAGAACATATGCCCCGTGGAGGATCAAATGTGGCAATTCTACTCAAAATTGGAGCTAGCCCTTCATACCCATGATAGATTAGGTCATTGCTAAGAGACCTACCAAGTCAATTGTGAAAAACCCTCTCTCCTAGAGCTCCAGGAGCAGGCGGCGCATCCCTCTGCAGATTTCTGGACAGTCTCAGTTAATATCAAGCCATTCACTCATTTCTAATCCAATTGATGCCATTCAAAGCTTGGGGAGTTTAGCAAAGACATTGCTAAGGCCTTGTGATGCTTGGTTGCAGCTCATTTGATGTATTTGGAGCTCATTGAAGTGATTTATCAGAGGTGTGTAGGTTTGCAGAAAGTCTGTCCAGAAACAGAGCAGTTTTAATCAAGGCATTAATCCTTGTCTATATCAAATTGGCCTAATTCCTTTGGTACAAGTAGAGTCCTATGAGTTGCTAAACTTTTGGTTCAAAAATTTTTGGATTTGGATAAGATTTGAAGGAGATAGAGCATTTTTAGTGAGAGGTGGTACCTGACAGATGCAAAAAAAAGCAAACCAGGGAGCTACAAAAATTGGTGGTTCTCATTCACCTTGAAGAATTTGATCAAACCCTTCTAGGATATGTTGGAGCAATGTGTTGGGAAGCCAATGCAAGTTGAATCATTGAATTTGGACAAGATTTGAAGGATTTAGAGCAAGATCTTTGACTGGTTCTCTGGCGAGAAAAAAAAACCAGAAAATTTTTTGTGAAGGAGTATCATTTGTTTTCAACTTTGATCGAGTGTACATTGTTGATGAATCATTGTGGGATGTAAATGCACACAATTTGCAAGAATTTGATGTGATTTGGAGAGATTTGGAGCATTACAAGTACTTCATACATTGTGATCGACGGGGTACATCTACTACAATTTTTTTGCAACAATGGGAGATGGTCCGATACAGATTGTTGGAGAGAAGCTTGATCGCACTAACTTTCAAGTGTGGAAGTTTCAAATGAAGAGTTTTTTGAAAGGAAAAGGTTTATGGAGTCTCGTCTCGGAGGAAGACCCGGAGCCATATCTACCTCCTCAACCAAATAATGCTCAGTTACTGGCTCACAAGCAATGGGTAGAGCGGTCTTCGAAGGTGTTGCATTATTTTTCCATATGTGTAACAGATGCCTTGCTTATTCACATCCAAGATGCAGATACACCAAAAGAAGCATGGGGTATATTGTGCCGAATGTATGAGACAGACACTGGTGCAAGGAAGATACAACTAAAGCAACAGATTTACAGTGTAACACGAAGGAATAGGAGTATACATGAGTATGTTCAGGAAATCAAGGGTTATGCAGATTCCTTGTCATCAATCCATGCCCCAATGGATGATGATGATTTGGTTGCTCTCACATTACGTGGTTTAGGCAAAGAATACAAATCTTTTGATACTTCCATCTCAGTAAGGTTGGGAGGAATGCCAGACTTTAATGAGCTTGTGTCATTGCTCATTGTGGAAGAATTGAAGCTTGGCCTTGGTGGTATGAGTGTTACAGGTAGTGCATCCTCGTCAAGCAATGATGAACATGCAAGGAATCAGGCTTTTTACTCATCTAGAGGCTTTCGAGGCAGGGGGAGATTTACCCCTCGAGGTCGTGGAGGACGTGGTTGGAATGACAGGTCTACTCAACCACAATCAAATCAGAATTTTCAGAATTCACAGTCATCATTTGGATCACATGGAGGTCGTGGATTTCAATCCCATAGGGAGAGATTTGGAACAGGTACTCGTGGTAGAGGACGATGGCAAGGTCCTCAACAAAATTTGAATGGGATTGAATGTCACTATTGTGGCAAACTTGGACATATGGCAAAAGATTGTTACAAAAAGCAGAATGATATGAGGAATGGAAGACCACAACATGGAAATTATGCATCTACCAGTAACAATGATGGGAGTTCGAATCATCTTTTTGCAATGAAGCATGTTATGGGGACAATGGATTCTCAGAATGCTGGAGATGAGTCATGGTATATGGATTCAGGTGCCTCAAACCACATGACATGTCATGGGGAGTGGTTTGAGAAGATGCAACCATTGGATACAAATGGTTATGTGGTCACAGGAGATGATACTCAGCATCTTATAACACATGTTGGCAGTGTGCCTTTGAGGATGCATGATGGAAATGTGAAGAATATGTCAGAAGTGTTATATGTACCATCCATCACAAAGAATTTGGCATCAGTAGGCCAAATGGTTGAGCAGGGATTACAAGTAAGATTCAATGAGAATGGCTGTTTTGTGGAAGACTTTAAGCATGGCTGTAGATTGATTGCCAAGGGCAAGAAGGAAGGAAGGTTGTTCAAATTGGATGCAGGCATACCAGAATTGAGCTCAGCCATGTTTTCAAAGAGCAATGGGATTGTGCTGGACATTGACATGTGGCACAAGAGGATTGGACATGTCAATATACAGAGATTAAAGAACATGCAAACAAGAGGCATTGTCAGTGGATTGCCTCGATTTAAATATGATGGACATATGCATGTTTGTGAAGCCTGTCAGTTTGGAAAGCAGGCAAGGTTGAGGTTTCCTAGAGAAGGAAACATGAGTAAGAGACCACTTGAGATAGTGCACAGTGATGTATGGGGCCCAGCACAAAACCCATCTATCAAAGGAAGTCTATACTATGTGACATTTATAGATGACTTCAGCAGGATGACATGGATATATTTTTTGAGAGAGAAGAGTGAAGTGCTGGAAAAATTCATGGATTTCAAAGCTCTTGTAGAAAAACAATATGGCTGTTGGATTAAGTGTCTGAGAAGAACAGATGGAGGTGGTGAATACACCTCAAAAGCTTTTGAGCATTTCTTGCGGAAGCATGGGATAAGGAGACAGTTGACATGCAGGTATACACCTCAGTAGAATGGTGTGGCTGAGAGAAAGAATCGAGTCATATGTGAAGTGGCAAGGGCAATGCTCAATGAAAAGAGCATGCCAGATTACTATTGGGCAGAAGCATGTGCTACTGCAGTGTATATCCTGAACAAAACACCTACAGCAGCCATTCATGGAAGCACGCCAGAGATGCGGTTTACAGGTTACAGGCCAGACATTGGACATCTCAAAGTCTTTGGATGCGTAGCTTATGTCCATGTGCCTGATGAAAGAAGACGGAAATTGGATCCTAAGGCAGAGAAATGTGTATTTGTTGGATATGCACAGGATCGAAAGGCCTACAAATGTTATAACCCTCAAACTAGACAAGTAGTCATCTCACGTGATGTGGTGTTTGATGAGCTTGCTAGTTGGTACAAAGCAAGAGATGAGGGAGTCATTGACACACTTGAGGCTAATGTGCCTGTGAACTTGCCATCACAAGCAAGTTCTAGTTCTACTACTATGTCTGGGCCAACAGCAGAAGCTGAGAGTAGCAGTGTACGTCCATGGTCAGGACGTTTGAGGCATGAGAGTGTGAGCACTGGGAGTAGTGCTATGGATAAAGGCAAGAAGAAAGTTGAAGGAATTGGGATCACAGGCTATGAGTCCTCTAGTTCAGAAAGTTTGGATGAGGAGCTCGGAATACCTGTTTTACGCACACCTGTTGGTGCTAGGCAGGACAGATATGTACCACCACATGCTCGTGTTACAGGTGTACAGAGTGACCCGCATGCATTGCGGAGATCCCAGAGAGTCAGATATCCAGTTGAAAGATTGACATATAGAGATTTTGCTATGCACTATGCATACATGACATCTATGGTAAAGCATGTGGAGCCTACATGCTATACAGAGGCTATTGGAGAGCATGTATGGCAGAAAGCCATGGATGAAGAGATGGATGCTTTGGACAAAAATGATACATGGGAATTGGCTGAGTTACCTCAAGGAAAGAATGCAATTGGTTGCAAATGGGTGTATAAGGTAAAGTGCAAGTCAGATGGCAGCCTAAAGAGACATAAGGCAAGGCTGGTCGCTAAAGGATATGCACAAACTTATGGTCTTGATTATGATGAAACTTTCAGCCCAGTGGCTAAGATGGCTACAGTGAGGTCTATCATTGTACTAGCAGCACTAAAAGGTTGGGCTTTACATCAAATGGATGTCAAAAATGCTTTCTTGAATGGTGAACTACAAGAAGAGGTGTACATGGAACAGCCAGAAGGATATGTACATCCAAAATATCCTACTTTTGTTTGCAGGTTAAAGAAAGCAATCTATGGTTTGAAGCAAGCACCTCGTGCTTGGAGTGACAAGATCAGCAGATATCTTGTCAGTATTGGATTTGTGGTTGGAAATGCAGACTCTTCACTTTATGTGAAGAAGACACATGATGGTATCGTGATGATAGTCATTTATGTTGATGATTTGATTATCACAGGTGATTGTGGGAAAGGCATTGATGAGGTTAAGGCCTCTTTATGCAAAGAGTTTGATATGAAAGACCTTGGTGATTTAAGGTTCTTTCTTGGCATTGAGGTGATTAGAACAAGCAAGGGTATATGGTTGGTGCTGGGATTTCATTCACGTGATCACGTTAACCGCGAAGTGGTAATAACACTAGTTAATAACACTCTCACACACTTGTTAATATCATAGATATTCACACAACCGGGAGAAACTTGCTATCCCGGTTTTCCCGGCGGGCTACTAGCTTGGCCCGGCGGGCCACTGTTTAGCCCGGCGGGTTACTTATCCAGCCCGGCGGGCCCCGGGGACTTTTTTTTTGCGCCAAAAACTTGGCTGTTTTGGAGGGACCTATATAAAGGGTTTCCCCTCACTTCCAAATGTGCTTTACCAAAGCACTTGGGTGGCTCACCTCAGGCTAAAAGACACAAGAGGTGAGTATAAATATTCTGGATTTTTGTTTGAAGCTTGTTAATAATATTTTGTATTTTATAAGATTTTGATTGTAAATGGTTTATCGTATTTGTTACGTGGACTAGCAATGTCTCCTCTTGGGTGGTCTACTCGAGTGCCAATTGGTCTGGGTAGGAGCTTCCCTAGAGGAGGGTATAGGTGGTGAGATGTTCGGGACATCATCTCTATCTAGGGATGGATTGCCTCAAATGCATCTCACCAAACGTTTGGTTTCTTTAGGTCGACTAGCAATACCTCCTCTTGGGTGGTCTACTCGAGTGCCATTTGGTCTGGGTAGAAGCTTCTCTAGAGGAGGATATAGGTGGTGAGATGTTCGGGACATCATCTCTATTTAGGGATGGATTGTCTCAAATGCATCTCACCAAACGTTTGGTTTCTTTAGGTCGACTAGCAATACCTCCTCTTGGGTGGTCTACTCGAGTGCCATTTGGTCTGGGTAGGAGCTTCTCTAGAGGAGGATATAGGTGGTGAGATGTTCGGGACATCATCTCTATTTAGGGATGCATTGCCTCAAATGCATCTCACCAAACGTTCGGTTGCATTGGCAAGAAGTGGGTTTTAGACTTTATAATTGCATATTTTAGTTTTACTCAGGCTGTTTTGGATCTCAAATCTTGCATGATTGTTGTTTAGGTGTTACAATGGTTGCTTCTAATTGCGGCACATCAACCCAACGAAGCAACAGACCATTAGAAACTAGTGGAGTTTCCTTGCAACGAGATATGACAGCACAAACTTTGAATGTTGCGTCTCAAAGTGGCAAGAGGAGGAGCGGAGGAAAATCACCGGGACCTGAATGGCAATTTGCTTCCAATCTTTCTAGATTTGTCGAATGGAAGTGTAATTTTTGTGGCTTGGTAAAATCTGGGGGTGCTCCCAGAATAAGGGAGCATTTGCTTGGCACTAGCACAAAAAATCCCGGAGGTAAATGCAAGGGTGCAGGAGCTGATGATGCTGCAAAGCGCCTTAGAGCTTTGATAAGTAAACAAGCATCACAAAACAAGAGGCCCAATCTCTGTGCAAGAAATCACCAATCGCCGAATTTGGCAGCATCAAGTGGAGGGATCTCCAACCAAGGAGTGACTCCAACACATACTACTTGCCAAAATGACACCCAAGGTCCAGATGTCTCAATACCGATGGATGCATCTCCTGAGTTTCAGGTGGGTATGTCTCGTACCAGACAAACTAATCTAGTTGACAGCTTTCGTGCCACTGCTTTAGAGGATGCTCAACTTGCTTTAGCGAAAGCGATCTTCTTTACTGGTTCTTCATTGTCTATGGTCACGAAAGATTCATGGAAGATGGCTTGGAAGAAGATTGGAGAATATGGACCTGGGTTTTGTCCACCAACTTATCACCACATGCGAAATCAATTACTTGACAAGTGCTATGACAACACACGGGAAAGCGTTCAAAGACTCATAATTGACACCACAAATCAGTCTGGATGCACAATTGTCAGTGATGGTTGGTCGAATGCCCAAAGACGTCCATTGATAAATGTAATGTTGGTATGTCCTCGTGGGGAATGCTTTATCAAAGCTGTTGATAGCTCCGGGGAAATTAAATCTGGTCAATTTATCGCCGATATCATTGGTGATGCTATCGACCAAGTTGGGTCTGAAAATGTGCTTCAAGTGATTATGGATAATGCAGCTAATTGTCGAGCAGCAGGTCGTATGTTGGAATCTCGATTTTTCAATATCTATACATTTGGTTGTAACACTCATAGCCTTAACTTGGTGTTACAAGATTGGTACAAAAATGCTGATACAGAGTGGTTCAAGGAGATTATCGATAGTGCAAGTAAGATTGTCAAATTTGTGCTCAAACGGCAACGTGTTTTAGATATGTATCGTCAACGCATGGAAACTATGCTAAAGTTGCCTTGTGAAACCAGATTTTGCACTAATTTTTATATGCTTCAATCTCTCCTAAGAAATAGGAATGCAGTCATGGAAACCTTTGTGTGTGCTGGCTTCTCTGAGTGGGAGGCTGACCAGTCCGAAAAGGTTAAAGAAAAGGTGAGGTACATGCGATCTTTGATATCGGATCGTAGTTTATGGGAGGAAGCAGCAGATTGTTATCATGTTATGATGCCAGTTATGCTTGCTTTGCGCCAGTTGGATTCTAGATTGCCAAATATCGGGAAGGTTTGGATGGCGTGGTGGTCCATTCAAGAAAGCCTCGCAAACCCAGAGGAGCCCACTAAAACTGTTGTCAAGCATTGGAGTCCTCCATTCACCAGAGCAAGGAGAAATATCTTGGCCAAGTATGTAAGCGCTCGGTGGGTAGGAGCACATAGTCCATTGCATAGTGTTGCATATTGTCTTGACCCAGAATACTGGCATATGGACGTGAATGCCCTAGATGAGGAGGTAATCGATGATTTCTATGATGTTGTGGAGCGATTTTATGAAGGTCCAGATGAGCAAGCAACAGCGGTAATTGAGCTAACCAAGTATAAATTGAAAGAAGGTAGATTTGCCTTGGAGTTTGTGCAAAAGCTTGCTAAGGAACAGCCTGCTTGGAAATGGTGGATGTTGAATGGGGGAAGTGTTCCAACTTTGCGACGCTTAGCTGTGAGAGTGCTTGCGCAATGTGCTTCAAATTCTAGTTCTGAACGTAATTGGAGCAGTTACAAGTATGTGCATTCTATTAGCAGAAATCGTTTATTGAGTGATAGAGCTGAGAAGTTGGTGTATATGTATTGTAATGATAAATTGGTGAAGTCAATTGAGTCAGATGATTACAACGAAGAGATGCCTAAGTGGACATATGACATTACTCAGGATGAGTATGATGCAGAAGAGAATGGAGATGTAGAGCCTAATGTCCCACATACGAGCGATAACTTGTGCTTTATTGAAGAGATAGAAGAAAACTTGCAACCCGATTTTGGTGTTAGTAAAGCCACCCGCAGACGCTCCTCACGTTTGATGTAATCATGTTAGTTTTGACACACTCCAATGTAATCCGTCTTGCAACAACTGGATATCAAACATGTTGGTGAACATTTTAGAGAGTATGGTTTTTAGTCATGTCATGTTAAACTTAGAATACGAAATCATGTTAGTTTTGACACACTCCAATGTAATCCGTCTTGCAACAACTGGATATCAAACATATTGGTGATCAATTTAGAGAGAATGGTTTTTAGTCATGTCATGTTAAACTTAGAATACGAAATCATGTTAGTTTTGACACACTCCAATGTAATCCGTCTTGCAACAACTGGATATCAAACATGTTGGTGATCAATTTAGAGAGTATGGTTTTTAGTCATGTCATGTTAAACTTAGAATACGAAATCATGTTAGTTTTGAGACACTCCAAAGTAATCCGTCTTGCAACAACTGGATATCAAACATGTTAGTGTCAATTTAGAGAGTATGGTTTTTAGTCATGTCATGTTAAACTTAGAATACGAAATCATGTTAGTTTTGACACACTCCAAAGTAATCTGTGTGCATGTGTTTGTGTGTGTGCGAGAGAGAGAGAGAGAGAGAGAGAGAGAGAGAGAGAGATAGAGAGAGAGCATTGGAAATCTTTTGAACAAAGTTGCCGAATCTTGTTAAATTCCAGGGTTGCATTTAAGAGAGAGATAAGTTTAAATGCGGCTCTAACTCGTCCATGTGTCGTGCATTGGTCAACCGATCATAGTCGGCACCCAATTTAAAACATATATACAAATTTTTGTGAAATTCTTTGCCGCACAAAGCACACGTAGTACTGTTGACCATGTGTTGCAAAAGACAGGTCAAGTGGTACATGTGCCCACATGGGACAGTGTAGTGGCCAGACCATAAGTGAAAGAAACTATAACAAATAGGGCATGGTCCGCCACTTTCGTGCCCATGTAGAGGTGGTTGCTCCAAACTATTCAGGTGTTCAAATGCCGTCATAGGAGAGTTTGCATGGCCTTGCTCCTCCATTTGCGTTATGCGTCTCTTCAAGAGCTTGTTCTCTCTTAGTATATCTCTAGCGCTTGAACTTTCAGGTGCTTGCCCGCGCTCTGGTGCTGCTTCCGTCTGTTGAGGGCCTTGGGTGCCTCTAATTTGGTTGATTTGAGTTTGAAGCTCATCAACCGTGTGATGAACTTCCATTGAGGCTCCAAGAATGGCCAGTTGCAACACATCTCGAGGCATAGTGATTGACTCACTCCGAATGTCTTCCACATGTAGATGAGGAGGTCGAGAGCTAAAGTCTACAACTGAATTCTGCACAAATTGTGCATATAGCATTTTAGCAAACCAGAGGGGACAGTCACCATGATGCATGGGTTGGGCCATGACATCCACAAAAATGCGCTCCGCATGCTCGATAATTAAAGGAACACTACATTGTGTTAGCTTCAAGCGCCCTTTTTTTATGGCATCATTGGAGACGTCAGGCCAGATGCTCTTGACCATCTCTTTGGACACATTCTTATTTACTTGGGCATACTGTAATCCATGGGCCGGTGCCCATTTGGAGGTGCGTCCGGCAATACGTGCCGCATCATTCACAGTGCCAGTGCCCGAGATTTGCTTTAAGCGTTCAAATGCCTTCTTTGCGGCTTCATTATTATCAGCCATCTGAGAAAAAGTATGTATACACTTTAAGTTTATAGAATCAATGTTAATTTAGGAATAGCTTTAAAGTTATTTTCAGATGTTAGGTATAAGTTTATAAAATCAATGTTTATTTACTGCAAACTTGTTATTTTCAAATACTCAGAGAGAGAGAGAGAGAGAGAGAGAGAGAGAGAGAGAGAGACAGAGAGAGAGAGAGAGAGAGTTGGGATCAAAATAATATTTAACAATTGGGACCAAAATAGTGTCAGTCGATTAAAGGCAGGTCATGGAATAGATAGCCATTGACCAAAACATATCATTTACAAGAGGCTTTATAATAAGTGTGGTGTCATCTCAGATAGTGGACGTAAGCATGCAGCAGGTGACACTTCCAAATTCTTCAATTGCTCCTCAAAATCTGCCATGGTCTTCCTATCTTCCTTTGATGGCGTCATATAGGCAGCCGTCCATTCCTTAATCAAATTTGTGTGGATGGCAGTTTTACCCACCCACGGCACTTTGGTCATTTCTGCAAACTCAGCACAAAATAATGTAAACTTTTCAATCACCCAAGCCAAGCAGAAGACATCTGATGCCTTGCTCCATGGACAAGGGGACCTTACATCTGCGAGCTCAGGGGCTCTCCAGGGGCGTTGATCGTGCTCTGCTTTGTTGGAGATATTTGTGGGTTTGAACTCAATCCCATCCCTCAATGCAAGACCCCAGTCAATGATGCCTACCCGCCGTGGCACCCCTTCTTTGGTGAAATCTATCATTATATTCCAGGGGTGGCAATCATTGTGGATGATCCCTTCAGCATGTGCAAAGGCCATGGTATTCACAAGGGCACAGATAAGCTCGGGAGCATGAAAAATCAAAGACTTGTATCGCTCCATTTCATGAGGAGCCACTTGTTTTTTCTTGTATCTGTTGCCTTTGCCTGCAGAGCAAGCATGGAACTGAGGGTCCCCTTAGGAGGCGGAACACACTCCATTATATCTCCAAGACTTCCCCCATTAAAGAGGGGGAAGAGCAGTATCCATGGCTCCTTCCTTGTGTGCCCAATGGCGCGCACTATGCCCCTGTGGGCTAGGTCGATTGAAGCCTCCTGAGCAAAAGACTTCAATTGAGCCCTTCGGCTACCAAGGAATTGCTTTGCACAATAAGAAATGCCTTCTGGAAACCAGGAGACACCTTGAATATGGCATTTATGTACAACGCCGTACGATCCAGAGCCCATCTTCTTTTCTGTGATTATGGCCTCTGCAGGCAACCCAATTGTCATGCTGCAGTTAGTATTATGCTTTGTGCGCTGCAAGTGGGTGCCTTTAGAGACCTCACGTGCACCAGATGATAAATCTTCTTGTTCATCAGCAGGCCGGTCCAGCTCTTTGCGAGCTCTCTTGCTCAGGATAGCTTGGGTGTCTATGGCCTTTGCACGCTTGGACCTCTCTTTCTCTACCTTCCATTTTGTGTGGAAGTGCTCCAGCTTGGATTCATTTGTTTCCGCTGGTCTGTCGTCACCTAGGTCAACAGCGCATCTAGGCATGTTGCCCACAATGCTAGTAACAAAATGCTTGATGGCTGCTCCATCAGCACCCACATGGATATTTTTCACTGCGCGGACAACCTCACCTAATATTTGCTCAAATCGATTCCTATCAGACACAATACCCTCGATGTGATTAGGTGACAAGCAACTAATGAGGGTAACGAGTTTGATACGAATTGATTTCTTGATTTCAGGAGTAAGTGCAAGCGTCGCCATCAATCTGCACAATATAATTGACAAATAGTTGCAACATTTATAACCACAAAAAATGCTATTTGTAAGCTAACTAAGAGATTTCTACATCCAACACACTTATGACTCATGTCATGCAAACTAAATAATCACATTCATCGTCAAAAACAAACACAAAACACAAGTTTACGACTTAACTTGACGTCAGCAGACCTAGTCAGTATACCGACCATCTGCAGATATCGCATTAAGATGAAAACTATGGCACAAGTTAAATGCTTTGACACATCGTCAGCAGACCTAGTCAGTATACCGACCATCTGCAGATGGCTATCAAACCAAATAACAAAAACAAACTTCACCACATAGCTTGGTGTCAGCAGACCTAGTCAGTAAACTGACCATCTGCAGATACCGTACTAAGTAGCAAAGCATCACACATGTCAAATGCTACGAGCGCACATCAGCAGACCTAGCCAGTAAACCGGCCATCTGCAGCGGGCTCTCAAAGCATTTAACAAAAACAAAGCCGCATTGTAACTTGGTAACTGCAAACCTAGTCAGTAAACCGACCATTTGCAGATACCGTGCCACAACGAAAACTTCTACATAAGTTAAATATTAAGAGTGCACATCAGCAGACCTAGCCAATCACTCGGCCATCTGCAGCGGGCCTCTTAACATTTAACGACACATGCACATGCATCACAAACAACGTTAAACTTAAGCGTATGCAAAAAATTAAATGACACCAACACTTTCAACTTAAAAATTACCTCAAATTGATCACACTAGCACCACTGACACCAAGTACAAGGAAGATTCTGTGAACAGTGACCCCCTGGACCACCCTTTTATACTACAATATAGCCCGCCGGGCCGGGAGGCGGGCCCGGCGGGCCAGACTTGTAGCCTGGCGGGCCAATTGTGGGTTACCAGGTCATCCCACCCTCTAGGATTTGAGAACTGTGAATTTTGTGAACATTGAGATTTGTGAACAATAGCTGTGATCACAAGAAAAAAGGCTGTGATCACGTGAATATGAAATCTAGGGGTTGGTGCAAAGGCAATATGCACTTGACATGCTAGCAAAGTATGGTATGACAGCATGCAAACCAATGTTGACACCATTAGAGCAAAACATGAAGCTTAGGGCTGATTTGGGTGATGAGCTTGATGATATCACCATGTACAGGAAAATGGTTGGTAGCCTTATCTACATGACCATTACGAGGCCAGATCTCAGTTATGCAGTTGGTTTGGTGAGTCAGTTTATGCAGAGTCCTCGTAAACCTCACTTGGATGCTGTGAGACGGATTCTGAGATATGTCAAAACTACCGTGCATTATGGTCTTTTCTATGAGGCAAGAAAAGACATGCATGTCTATGGATATACAGATGCAGATTGGGCCGGTAGTGCATATGACAGGAGGTCTACCAGTGGCTATGTTTTCAGCCTTGGTAGTGGAGCTGTGAGTTGGAGCAGTAAAAAGCAACCTACAGTTGCTTTATCTACCACAGAGGCAGAGTATCGTGGAGTAGCCATAGCTGCATGTGAGGCTATGTGGTTGAAGAAGTTGCTAGATGATGTCAAGTTACAGAGTGATATGAGAATTGTCATTCATTGTGACAACATGAGTAGTATTCAGCTTGCTAGCAACCCAGTTTATCATGCCTGAGGTCCACTATCACTTCATCAGAGAGAAAGTGCTAGATGGGCATGTTGATTTGACATATGTGCAGACAGATGAGCAGGTTGCAGATATCTTTACCAAAGCACTTGGTAAGGATAAGTTCGAGTATTTCCGTACTAGATTGGGAGTCCTAGAGATGGACATGTCGAGCTTAAGGGGGAGACTTGTTGAAATGTCAAGCTCGTATACAGCTGGAGGATAGCACGAGGGTGCTGACAGAGTGACTGACAGAGTGACAGTATGGTAGATAGATATCGTGTGGTGTATTTATGACCGCGTCCAGCTGGTCATGTGTGATGTGGACATTACATTAGGTTTACTTTCATTAGGAACTCAATGGAGTCTTCTTGGGTCCTTTTATTTGGCAGTTTAAGGGAGTCAAACCTTTTCTCTTAAGAAGAAACGTTTTCTAATTTGAAGCTTCAAAACGGCTACTTTATTCGAATTTGAATTTTGGGGGGAAAATGGAATTTAAAATCTAGCGGATAAAACCATATCATGTAACATATCTATGGAAAGCTCTTGATGTGTAGATCACGGATCTGTAATCTCCGCTCAAATCGGAGCTTGTATGTAGAAGTTATGGAGGTCTGAAAATTGTAAAATTGCCCCCTCCCCTTTTTGGGGGAAAAAGTGCACCCTTTGACCACTCTTACACCTCTCTTACAAACCATTGGTTTTTGCTTACATGGCGGGCTCCTATTTGTCAAAAAGTTAAACGTTTCCATAACCTCATGGCAAATTAAAGGGCCCAAAAAGACTCCATTGAGTTCCTAATGGTAGTGTGGACATAACACTATGTTGTGTTCTCCTTTGTGTGTGTGAGAGAGATGGTGACTATGGCTTCTTTCCTTCTTTATGATTGATGGATATGGATTAGGGTTTGCTTCTCTTGTGTGTGATGTCTCCTGCTTCTGTTTTTTATCAAATTAGTCATAGGTCGAATGACTATTCTTTTGGGGAGAGAGAGATATACATAAAAAGCATCCTAATTAAGCATAAAAACTAACTTTTTGTGATTAATCATTAGAATTCTGATAGAAAGCTTGATTTGTACTGAAAACAATTAATTTAAAACTTCTCAAGCTTGAGAGGGGTTGAGAAGTGAAATCTTTTGAGAATATTAATGAAAACCATGAAATTACTTCTTACCTCTAGATTTGGCTTGCATCTTTATCTTAGAAGGAAGCCCCCAACCAATCAATTGGTTTAGTATGTTGAGAAGAAAGCTCCAAGGATTGTTGGAGCGAGAGAAGCTCCAATCTCTCCAAAAGTAGAGGATTTTTAAGGGATAATAGAAAATATCATTATTTTAATGTAATATTGGCATGGTATAGCTCACATATTTATTTACAAAAGACTAAGGATCTATTTATAGGTGAGGGAGGTGTTACCATATTATAGTAGTGATGTGTGTGAACACACTTAGGACCGCCGGGGCACTTTTTCCCTCACTAGGAGGTTTTTTCCCCTGTGCATTGTATATACGCCCATTATCTTCTAGGGCTCGTTATCTTTCATTTTTTGGCACTCATAATACACTACTGTGTTGTGCTCAAGCTTCCTCATCTTCTTGAAGTTGTGTGTGCATTCCTGCAACCCTAATTCCAACAATTGGTATCAGAGCAGGCTTCCTCCTCCCGGGCAGCATCACCGGCACCTGCCGCTTCATCTCCTCCGATTGCGACGAGGTTTCACGAGCGTCTGCAGGTTAGAATTTTGATCTGAAGTCATTTCGCCCTCCGTTTTTGCATTCCAAGTACTGCGCAGGCAAAATCGTCCTACTGTGCAGATTTTCTGTCAAGATTAAAATCTGCAGGACAGGTGCCCATTCGTCTGTTTTGGGCTGTGCTACATAGCACAGGTCGATTTTATACAGGTTTACCTCTTACAGACAGCATTTACATCTAGTAGTACAGTCATTGGCCATGGCTGACAACAATGATGTATTCCGCATGTTGGCTGCTGAGGATAAGTTGGATGGCACCAACTATCCATTGTGGGCATATATGATGCGACATGTATTGGTAGCAAAGGGGTTATGGAACATTGTGCAGGGTATTGATGCACGTCCTATTGTGGCTGGGAATGCTGCAAACACATCAGAAACAGGTACTGTTGATGATGGTGCACACACAAGTGCTGTAGCAGCAGCTGTTCGAGAACCACCACTTTCAGCAGAGCAGATTCGTTGGGATGGTAGAGATGCGCAGGCTCATGCCTTGATTGCGCTGTCTATCAAACGTACCATTATCCCACATATTCGCTCCTGCAGGACTTCTAAGGATGCTTGGGATGTACTTGCCACATTGTATCAGGCAAGAAATGAGGCTCGTGTTGCTTACCTCCGAAAACAGTTGGAGAGTGAGCATATGAACGAAGGTGATTCTATGGATAGCTTTTTGACAAAGATCAAGGATTTCAAAGAGCAGCTCATTTCTGCAGATGAAATCCTGTCAGACAGTTCACTTGTGCAGACTGTTTTGAATGGTCTACCAGATTCTTATCAGGGTTTTGCTTCCACTCTTCGCTTGATGATGAAAGGCAATCCCAATGCCTTATCATTTGAGGAGTTAGTTTCTGTTTTGCTGCAAGAAGACCAGTCAAGGCAAAACAGGAATATTATGCGTGTCGCAGATCAAGCTTTCGTTGCTAGTCAGAGAAGCGGGAAAGGTAAAGCTGGCTTTTCTTCTAGTAAGCAGAAATCTGCAAATGCTGCGCAACCAAAGAAGGAAGACAAAGATGAGAAGAAGGGTGACAAACAGAAGACATTTTGCAAGTACTGTAAGGGAAATGATCATGTCATCAAAGCGTGTCCTAAGCTGGCTGCGAAAGAGGCTAAGAAGAAAGAGGCTGGTATGGCTGTTGCAGATGCCTCTCCTTCTAACAATGAATCTGCTAATGTTGTTCAAGATACAGAATGGGCATTCAATGCGCAGTGCAGTTATGACCCATCTTTGCATGACACATGTATGTCTGCAGTAGATTCAGATGTATGGTACTTTGACAGTGGTGCCACTAAGCATATCACCTCGCAGCGCAGTTTATTCACTTTCCTTGAGTCTGCTCCCACAGGGAATACTGTCACTTGTGCCAATAACTCCTCTTATCCCGTTAAAGGAGTTGGACAGATTGTGCTGAATGTTGCAAATTGTAACACCTTTACACTTTTTGATGCATTGTATGTGCCAGGGATCAAAAAGAATCTGCTGTCAGTCTCCGCATTTGCCAAAACAGGTTTGGTTGTAAAATTTGTGGATGACAGATGTACTGTTCATGATCTCTCTTGTGGTGACATCATTGTAGCATCTGGTTCACTATGTCGAGGGCTGTATAAGCTCAATATGGATGGCAAATGTGTAGAGGATTTAGCATGTGCTATTATGGATACGCAGGCTATTTCAAATGCAAAACTGTGGCATGCACGTTTTGGTCATCTGAATTTTGCAAGTTTGCTGCGCCTGCAGAAATCTGAAATGGTGTCTTCTTTGCCTAAGCTTGAGGCACCTGTCAAGCATGTTTGTGAGGGCTGCATATTGGGTAAAATGCAGCGTGCTTCCTTTCCCAAAGATGGATCAGTGAGAGCTGAACGCAGATTGCAGCTTGTTCACAGTGATGTTTGTGGTCCCATGCAAACTCCATCATTTGGAAACTACCTTTACTTCGTGACTTTCATTGATGATTTTACCAGGCATGCATGGGTATATCCTTTGAAGGCAAAGTCCGGAGTGTTTTTGTGCTTCAAACAGTTTTTGGTTATGGCTGAAAATGTGTCAGAAAGTAAGATGGGCACCCTCCGTTCAGATCGAGGGGGGGAGTATATGTCTTCAGAATTTAATGCATTTCTGGCTGAGCGTGGGATAAAACACCAATGTACAGTGCCGTATACACCACAGCAAAATGGTGTGGCTGAGAGAAAAAACAGGTCTCTCATGGAAATGGCAAGATGTATGGTTAAGAGTCAAAGTCTACCACATGGTTTTTGGCTTGAGGCTGTCATGTGTGCCACTTATGTACTAAACAGGTGTCCCACCAAAGCATTACAGGTTGTCACTCCATATGAGGCTTGGCATAGCCGCAAGCCATCTGTTGGCCATTTACGTGTTTTTGGTTGCCTGGCATATGCATTAGTGCCTGTGCAACATCGCAGAAAATTGGATGACAAAGCTGTCAAATGTATTTTTGTTGGATATAGTGCTGAGAGCAAAGGCTATCGTTTGTATCATCCACAGACAAAGCGCATTTTGGTTAGCCGTGATGTTGTATTTGTGGAAGATGCAGTTCAGCCCTTGGTTTCATGTACTAAGGAGACAGATATCAGCTCACGTGATGTCTATGATACATTGTTGCCTCTTTTCAGTGGTGCACAGTCAAGTGCAATACCTCATGAGGCAGTTTTTCAGCCTATGCAGGTTTTAAATGATGGCACAGATCAGCCTATATCTGATGCAGATGTGCATGATGCACTTGAGGATGAGAGACAAGAGATTGAGGGCTCTAGGAACATGCCTAGATGGCTGGTGCAGACTTTGCGTGACAGCAAGTTGGATGCCCCTTTGTCTAGTCGCACTCGTTCTGGCTCTCATGGTGCCTCTTATGCGTCAGATTGTTATGCATTGGCTGTTTCTAGTATGTGCGATGAAAGTGAGCCTGTTTCATTTGATGAGACACAAAGTTCAGAAAATTGGATGGCTGCTATGCAAGCAGAATACGATGCTATTATGAAGAATAGTACATGGTCTTTATGTGACTTGCCCCCTGGCAAGAAGGCCATTGGCACTAAGTGGGTATACAAATTGAAGCGTAAGCCTGATGGCACAGTGGATCGCCATAAGGCTAGGCTTGTTGCAAAAGGTTATGCTCAAGAGAAGGGCATTGATTTTGATGAGACTTTTGCTCCCACATGTCGTATGACCACTGTTCGTAGCATCTGTGCATTAGCAGCTCATAATGGTTGGAATGTACATCAGCTGGACATAAAAACTGCGTTCTTAAATGGAGATTTGCATGAGGAGGTGTATGTATCGCAGCCTCGTGGTTTTGTTCAAAGAGGGCAGGAAAACAAAGTGTGCAGGTTAAAAAAGGCTTTATATGGTTTAAAGCAAGCTCCACGAGCTTGGTATGAAAAAATACATGCATATTTGACTGCACATGGGTTTCAGAATAGTCCAACAGAAAGCACTTTGTATGTTAAACGTGTGGATGGTGTACATCTAATCATTGCTCTCTATGTCGATGACATGCTGCTCACAGGACCAAATGAGAGTCATATTGCTGATTTTAAGGCTGATTTGAATGCCTCTTTTGAGATGTCAGATTTGGGGCATTTGCATCATTATTTGGGGATACAATTTAAGCAGTGTGATGGAGGTATTGCTTTGTGTCAGACAAAGTATATTGAAACATTGTTGCGGAGATTTGGCCTTGAAGACTGCAAGCCTATTGCTACTCCAATGGAGACAGGTTTGAAGTTGAGTCTTCATGATGCTGGAGATCACTTTGATGTCACACTCTATCAGACAGCTGTTGGTTGCCTCATTTATGTATGCATTACGAGGCCAGACATTCAGTTTGCAGTCTCACAGGTGAGCAGATTTATGCATAGCCCAGGCATTAAGCATTGGCAGGCAGTGAAGCGTATCTTTCGCTATTTGAGTGGTACTCGGCATCTTGGGTTGTTTTATCCCAAGGGGGGATCATTGCCGCCAGATTTACATGTTTTTTCAGATTCTGACTGGGCTGGTTGTTATGACACACGCGTGTCCACGAGTGGTTTTTGCTTCATGCTTGGAAGCTCATGCATATCATGGTTGAGCAAGAAGCAGCCTACTGTGGCCACTTCTAGTTGTGAAGCTGAGTACAGGGCAGCTTTCACAGCTACGGTTGAGTGTGTGTGGCTCAGACGCCTTATGGCTGATTTGGGTGTTGGGCAGCCATCTGCCACCACCATCTTCACTGACAGTCAGAGCGCATTGGCAGTTGCGCGGAACCCAGTGTTCCATGCTCGTACGAAGCACATTGAGGTGCACTACCATTATGTCAGGGAGAGACTCTCTGCAGGAGAGATCAGTTTGGCTTATGTGCCAACACAGGATAACCTTGCAGACCTTTTCACAAAGGCTCTGCCTCGTGAGAAGTTCGAAGCTTTTCGCAAAGCTTTGGGCTTACTCCCTTTTGTGGATTCGTCCACATAGCTAGACACTTCCCTATACATGAGTGCTAGCTCTTGTTCACCGCATCACTCCAGGGGGGATTTGTTACCATATTATAGTAGTGATGTGTGTGAACACACTTAGGACCGCCGGGGCACTTTTTCCCTCACTAGGAGGTTTTTTCCCCCGTGCATTGTATATACGCCCATTATCTTCTAGGGCTCGTTATCTTTCATTTTTTGGCACTCATAATACACTACTGTGTTGTGCTCAAGCTTCCTCATCTTCTTGAAGTTGTGTGTGCATTCCTGCAACCCTAATTCCAACAGGAGGCCACTAACCAAGTCCAACTAGGTTCTAGAATTTTCGAGGTTCAGTTTGACTCAATTTGGTCAAGATTTGGATGAGTTTGGCTCCCTTTTTTATTTGGTTTGATCCAGGAGAGAGGAGAGATAAAAACATCAAAAAAAATTAAATTAAAAAATCATCCACATGTGTGAATTAGGTGCCTACCTCAAGAGTCTCCCCCTCCTTACCAAGGTGTCAAAAATTTATCATTTCTCTAAAATATCTCATTTTTTTAGTAATATCTCTTAATTTTTAACCAATAAACCTTGTACTCAGTCATCTTATGTGGGCATTTACTCATTTTTGGGTATTTTCTTTTATTCTTTGGATTTATCTCATCCCAACACTTGGATTAATCCTATTGGCCCATAGGAACCTTAATTGGACCATAATCTAAAAATTTGTGAAAATCTAGACCCTTAGGCTAAGATCCCTTATATCCTTTCTAATTGATTCCTAATGCACATTGGAAAGTTCATTTTGAACTTCTATTTTAGGGAAAATCATTTCAGACACTAGGAGGATTTTTATATCCAAAGATATCTCAATTTTGGATTACCTCTCTCTAGATATTTTCTCTCTCTAGGCCAAAACAGGGTAAAACAAGATATTTCTCCTATTTCAGAGAGGGGAATAATTTCAAGAACAGAAAGGGAGGTTCTTACAACTTTACACCTCAAAAGCTAGAGGGAGGAATCTTACAGGTTGCAGACAGAGGTCAGTGCGTACAGTGAGTTTGATGGAGGCATCAATGGCTTGTCCGTACCTCAAGAGGTTGGCCCAATCGGAGAGGCTGGTGGTGAGAGGTAGTATGGGAAGGGTGAAGAGGATGGTGGGGTTATCGCGAAGAAGATTTGGTTTTGGAAGAAGAGGGTAATAAGTAGGTTAATGGAGGGAAGAGGGATTTTGGTGATGAGTTAGGAGAGGGTAGAAGAGGTTAGGGGGTCATCGAGGAAGATATTGTGGTGGATAAGATTCACTCGAGCGAGTGTGTAGTGTGTAACATGAATGTCACACTACTCGAGTGAGATGTCACAATTGAGTGAGTGTGTAGTATGTCATCCCAAAACTCGGAGGAGCTCCAGAAGTTGAGGTCGAGGACCAGTCTTCCTGTTGCTTGCCACTATTGCCTAAAGTCGAGGAGCTCCAGAAGTCGAGGTCACCCGATGTTGTTGCTCACCCACTACTTACATGAATTTCAACCCAGTCTTCCACAGTCTTGCTAATGCTACTCACGTGATCGTTGCTGATCTTCCCGCGGCTTGCCACCATCGAGGAGCTCTAGAAGTCGAGGTCGTGTGCCCTCATGACTAAGTCACTGGGGTTGGAGTATTGGGATCAATGATTGAAAACGTTGGTGTGATCACATCTAGCATCGTGTGCCATCGAATCTCCCCAACTGCCACCACAAGTAAACTTGGACCAGGAACACTGGTCACTGGGCGTGAACAACAGGAACACAATCACCGAGAACTAAAGTAATCTCGGACTAGTAGTAAACCTGGACCCCAGTAGTAAACTCGGACCAACATTTTTCTTTGTGCATAAAAAAGGCCCAATCATCTTCATGAGATTTGGCAATCCTGTTAAGGCTGACCCTGTTATACCTATCGACCAACTGGTTTGATTTGCATCATCAACTGACATTGCTCTGCAATTTTTCTCCGTGGCTTCTCCTTGATGTTCTTGTACTCTGCCCCATTGGAGTTATAAGAACCTCTCTTTAGCATCTCCTTGATGGGCATTGTATCTATTGTGTGCCTGTGGGCCACCTTGACTGTCGTACGGAGCTGTAAAGCATCTCTGATGAGGTCTTCTGTTATAAGCAGCTCTTCCGTGGTACCATCTGCCTTTGTGATTTTTCCTCTCTTTGTCTGCTTGTTATATGTATGGAGGTATTCTGCGCAGAGGTCTGTGTCGATCCCTCTGGGTAGCTGTTAACCTATGACGGACATTGAGACGTACTATGTTTTACGTCATGTAATTAATTTAAGTATTCTAAGTCATGGGCCGGGCTTGTCGGCACCACATGTAAAGGATAAGGGATTGGGTGATCGTCGATCAGAGGTGCACCTTGAATATCAGCAGGTTAAGGGTTAGGATTGGCCGGCCATGTATGGGCGCCCATGTGTGAACGGCTAAGTCACCTATAAGAGTCAAATGTAACCCTAAAACTCTTATTCTCATGTGTTGAATACAAAGTGTGCTCTTGCCTTATCTTCTCGGTCCCCTTCTCCTGCGTATGTGTATGTGTGTGTGTGTGTGAGAGAGAGAGAGAGAGAGAGAGAGAGAGAGAGAGATCGAGCACTGTGTAGCGGCACGACGGCAGCGAGGCGGTAGAGCGGCGACAGCGGCTCCTTCTTCACTACGACGTGGGAATCCTTCACGGCGGCGGTTTGAGCGGTGAGTGACACACCTTTGCTTTCTGTTTGAGCTTGCTAGGTTCTGGTTGTATGCTTGCAGCCATTCGTGGCTCGCATACGGTGTTCGACAAGTCCCCAGCTTGGACTCGTGCGGTAAAAGCGCACATTTTTGGCGCCGCTGTCGGGAAAATGCCCTGCACCAAGCTCCAGTTTGCAGTTCGGTCTACTGCGTGAAGTGAAATTCACACTGTAGGAAAGGTGATTGTGTGTATGTTGTTGACGTTGTTTTGTGATCTGCAATTTGTTTTTGCAATCTTGGTTTTCCTGGTTTTATTGGTCCGCGCTCTGTTTTTTGGTTTTCTACGTTGTGAGGGGGGGTTTCTGAATCCATAGGCCTGCGCAGTGTGTGAACTGTGCCGCGGCCAAGTCCAAACCTTAGAAAGAAACCCTAGAAAACTTTTCTCAAAAAAAAAAGAGAAAAAGAAGAAAAGAAAGAAAGAAAAAGATAAAATTAAATTTGGAAAAAAATCTAAAATTACTTTTTTTAGAAAAAAACAAACGTGTGGAGAGGAAAGAGATTTTTTATTTGGAGAAAAAAATTTTGAAAAGAAAAACCCCCAATTGACCCCGACCCCCCCCCATAGCTTTCTTTCAAGTGAGAGCTTAAGGGAAGTGGAGCTCTATATGTAGTCCACCCCCTAAGGAGTGAAGTGAGCATGTGGGATAAAGCCTTCACCCTTTCCTCCACAAGCAAATAGGCCTTCACCCCTTCCCCCACAAGCAAATAGACTATTTTGAGAACCACAGGAGCTCTGGATAGGTGAACACTATGCTGTAAAGCATGCTAGGACCCTTTAAACGATACGCTCATCTCGAGCTATCACACGCCCTAGTTCAGGTTCGACCATAAGTAAGGGGGTTAAAAACAATACAAAAACAAGTAAAACGAGGTGCGAAACACCCGAGAGACCACTTGGGTGGGCTTCAAAGGTAGTCACCAACGCCCGTAGGGTACCCACGTCACATGCATCTACGCTCTGGTCAGGTGCTAGAGCCTGAGCCACTAGAAAGCATTTCAGTTTACACAGGCTCACACCATCCCTCCACGTTAGCATCTTGGCCTTCGGCTGGAACCCAAGGAAGTGCAACCCAAGATCCACGAATAGCGGATAGTGACTCGTCCTCTGACTCAGAAGCCATGGAAGGGCACCCTACCATGAAGCCTGAGGAGGCAAGCCAAAACATGCCAGTTTGGGCCCCACAACCCGGATCTAGCATGTTTAGTCGTCTAATAGAGACCTTTAGTAGAGCTACACGCTCTGAACATGCGACAAGCGAAGTAAATGAAGAAGGAGGGGTAGTGGATTCGCCATTCACATCTCATGTAGACCCTACCCTCCCAAAGAGTGTCCATGTGGATATTCTACCCACTTCGTTTAATGAAGGCCCTACCGAGCTACCACTTTCTGACGCTCTCCCTAAAGTAGAGGTCTTTAGAAGTCAATCCATAAGAAGTGACATTGCATCCACTTCAAGAGAACCGTTTGCACACCAAGTCTGGATGAGATATTTCTCAATGAAAATTGGAAATATGATCTACACACGGAGACTCTGACTGACCTATACACGGGTAATACAAATGATATGTGAGGTTATTCATAGAACTATCCAATTTGAGAGGCAAAATAGGGGAGTGAACCTAGTTTCCACTGGCCCTATGAGATTTTTGGATACGGGCAAGGCCAAATAACCAACCCTATCACAATTGGCCCTCGGTGAGTCCCATAGACCCTTCGTATGTTGTTTCGCCGCCTGGAGTCTCAATGCAGGTTGAGCTCACGAGCAGTAACTTTAGCTTTCCAACCTTGGCTCAACTTTCCATTAAGGAATCCACAATGCCTACCCCAATGATGAGCATGATGGAAAGTGCACTTGTTACCGCTATAGTTAGTACAACGCCACTACCTAGTGGAACAACCTAGTGGAACAGTACCTACAACAGTGCGTGCCAGTGCCTATCGACCATATGTACCTATCGCTACCCATGCTCATGTAGCTCCTATGCCTCTTAGTATGCCAATGGCGTATGCTCCACGACCACCTTATCACAACCCTTATCCAAGAGGAGCTAGGCCTAGTCACATATCATATCCTACGTCAGCTGCCTACATACTAAGACCAACACCAACTCCTGTCAACTAGGCTATCCCAGAAGTGCCTCCACCAGCTATGCCGACTCACCTAGGTGATCTCGCAGCATTTGCTCAGACGATCGGATGATCTATTGCAGAAAATATGCAGGGCATGCCTGAGAGAGAACCCAGAAGCAAGGCGGTACAAGTGGCTAAGCTCACTCAGAACTTCAATGGTAACGAAGATGTTAGGAAGCACATTGAAGTCTTTGAACACGTGTGTGATTCCTTGGAAGAGCACAATGAGCTGCATAAGTGTAAAGCCTTAGGCTTAACCTTGAGTGGGAAGGCCGGAGATTGGTATCGAACCTTAAGGATTGAAGACCGTACTGACTACCCCACTCTCAAGAGAGTGTTCTTGAAAGAATACATACGTGAGGGTGTACTTTGGGGAGTAGCATCTCAACTCCAAAAAGCTGAATGCGAGAAAGGGGAGTCAGTGAGAGACTTTATTAGTCGATTGAAGCATCTTAATTCTCGTTGCACTCCCGATGAGCGCTTCAATAACAACCAACTGCTTGATAGATTCATCCGAGGATTGCGCCACGAGGACATATACAATGGCCTAGTCATTAGAGGTCTTACAACGTGGGAAGCAGTCACTGCCAATGCAATCTAGTTAGAAGACAACTTGATGATTGCAGGTAAAAAGGTGTCTTCGAAGACAAAATCCGTTAGTTCGCAATACGAGCCAATGACGGTAAAACCTATTGCCAAGGAGCCCAAGATATCCGAAATGTCTATGGCCGACCTTACTAAGGCTCTCCAAGAATACTTTAGGGGTAATCGAGCTCCTCAAAATAGCCATATGTACCCAAGAAGAGAGCAACAATGGTGTTCGGTTTGCTTAGGACCACATAGCACGAGTGAATGTCCCACATTCAGAGTAAAATTCAATGGGAATTACAATGCATGTGGTAAGTATGGCCACCAATCTAAGGATTGCCTAGTACTTAAGCAAATGTTAGCAAATTAGGTACCATTAGCCTGGTCAAACACACCTCAAGTACCCGCGCTGATGCCTGCACCACCTGTTGAGCAACCGTCATAGCACATAGTTCCAAGGAACCCGAATGTAGTCCAGTCTGTGCTGTTACCCCACCGCCAGTGCTAGGACCACAACCTCCACATCCAAGGATTACCCCTATAAACCAGATGGGTTGTGAGTCACATAGTGCGTGTGGGGATTATGAAGAGGAGATAGACCCCACTACTCCATATGGGATTGATACGTTTGAAATGACTCCCCAGTACTACATGGAGGATCATTTCTGGCAAGTCAAGCCTGTATATCAAGCGGCTGCTCTCGCCACAAGAGGGCAAAACCTTAATACCTTGGCGAGGAGACCACCTCTTCAATGCTACGATTGTGGTGGACCGCATCGTGTAGCGGAGTGCCCTAATAGGCTACAGAAGATAGCTACTCAGATGCAACCAAATCAAGGGAGCACATCGGGAATGCCGGTACTTACATGTAATCGTTGTGGCATAGATCATTTGATTGCTCAATGTCCACATAATCCTAATGCACCCAAGATTACGCCATTAAATTTGGTTGAGGTCACCAACCAGGCACACGAGGAACCATACCTGTTGTACCCGCGAATGTAGTTACACGGTCAATGCTTCAAAATCAAAACTACATTCTCGAAGAGAGGGATACTGCATCAATTGCTTGAGCAAAGAAAAAGAAAACGCGGCAGAAGATATCGCTTAATGCCACGAGCTCCAAGCCTAGTTCAAAGACTAACATAGGGACAGGAGACGACCCCGTGTATATGAATGATCCTGAAGATGATTCCGATTCAATAGAAACCATGGGGGACCAAATCCACTACCTTAAGGGAGGACCCCACTCGGGAGCTCAACGAAAGGGAATCAAGCGAATACATGAATCAGGGGAAACAAAAGGAAACTTCCTCGATCCCACAACCAAGTCAGCTAATGCCCTCTCGGCCACCCAAACTGACTGAGACTCCCCAAGACAAGCCACGTGGGCCAAAGACCCTCAAGAAAAAGATTGGAACTTACCCAAACCCAGTTGAGGAGATTGAACAAGTGCAACACTTAAGGGGTTTGGTGGAAGAAACACAAAGAGAACTGGAGCCAGCAGACCCTAGAAGAATTAAAATTCTAGACACAGTGTTTTCTACACAAGCTCAGCCTCACAGGAGCCATAAACTGTTAGCTATACCTAGTATCATTCGGGAAGAAAGTGAAGATAGGACATCCGGAAGTGGGCAACCACCCTTCTTGCTGGAAAGAATGTTTAGTGAGGGAAGGCCTGACCCCATCGAAGAGGAAGTGATTCCATCTTCACCAGTCCCTAGTCAAGGGGCGATGTCTCGAAAAGTACCATTGAATGTGTCTAAGCTAATGGATTTCATGTTCTCTAAAATTAGAACCACGATCATATCCAAGCTATACGGAGATCCTGAGCTATTCTTAGCTCTTCAGGCATTTCTCAATGGAGAACTGAAGGCGGGGTTACCACAATTTGCGAATATGGATAGACCTGACACGCTTCAAGATGAGGAGGAACATTGGGATCTACAACCCAACCTAGGTGAAGACTCGGTCGTTGAAATACCTGTTAACAAGTTGGGACAGTACTTTGAAGGTGACGAATCTAATGCAACCCTCCCCATTACTACCAAGGGATTAACTTTAAAGGGAATCCTTGATGGTGGTGCTGGAGTGAGCATTGTGACTAAAAATTGTTGGGAATCTATGGGAAGACCTCACCTTGAAGTCACAAACATAGTGGTTAAGATGGTAAACGGAACTATTGCTAAACCTATTGGAATGTTAAGGGACCTTAAGATCAAGGTTCTGGGATACAAGGTAAGACATACCTTCATTGTAATGGATTTCTCCAAGCATCCTATGTCATATCAAATGATCTTAGGACATCCTTTCATGAGGGAAGCACAAATGGTACATGACTGGTCGAAAAACCATGTCTATCTACAATTCCAGGACTCTGTCATTCCAGTTTATCTTGAGAATGGTCGCGCGCATCCTTTAGGAATCAAGGTTATCATCCGATAATCGATCGGATACCACTATTCACTCCGCCCCATTAAGGTATTGCTATACATGCAAAAAAGAGACTGATGATGGGAAAGATTCTCCTTATATGGATGTCCTACCGGGTATGATTGAGTCGGATAATGTGGATTGGGTACACCTAGCGGCAACAATAGACACATGGGGAAATAGAGACACAAGTTGGGTAATGCCTGAGGGGCAAGATATGCCACCGTTAGTGCCAATAAACATGATAGGTGGTATGCACTTGACTCCTAATGGTGGCGAGAAAGCAGCAAACTCCACTGACACTAAAAGTAGCGAAGACTCTGACCAATGCAACTCTGAGTATGAATCTCAAGAAGAAACTGACTCTGAGCCTGATGGGGGGAATGAATCAAATATTCACCCAAATGTGGAAGCAAGGTGCTCAAGGCCTAGGACAGTGACCTCCTGCAGTTCATCCGAAAGTGAGGGGGACACAAGTGGAGATCGACCAAGTGAGTTCGAATCTGACAGAAACAAAAATCAAAAACTTGGTAAGAAGAAAACGAGACATAAGCGACAACGCTATCGAGCTGATGTACGAACTACAATAAACAAGGAGAGATCTACTGCAGAATGGCTTAGTTATGAATGGCTTAGTTATGTAGGAGCTATTGACGCTCATCGGAAGTTAGCGGATAATTGGGGACAATACCTCCAAAGTGTCATGTGGTGTATTCCGCAACCTCATGAGGTCGCCCAATTAGAAATCGAAGAGAAGCCAAAACTAAGTCGTACTACCAGAAGGCGGCAAAACCAAGAGTTAGCTCAGCAAGAAAAGGATGCGGAATTAAAAGAAAAAAACCTAGCACAACAAGAACCAGTAGACTTACACCCCGCACCCGAGCATTTCAAATCATTTACCACAAGGGAACGTAAAGTGGTCTACACAAAAGCCCAATGAACGCCCTACCAATGGGAGTGGCGGTGTCTATGATGGCCGTGCGATAGTTAAGGAGATAGACTTAGCAGATCCGGGTGAGGAGTCTAAACCAGTTTTTATTGCTCAAGACCTCACCAAGATGGAAGAAGCTGCACTTAAGAAGCTTCTTAACGAATTCAAGGACATATTTGCTTGGACATATCATGATATGAAGGGTGTTCCACCCTCGGTGGTGCAACACACGATTCCAATGATTAGCACTGCTAAACCAGTCCAGCAATGTCCCTACCCAATGAATCCTAAATACGCAAAGATTGTACAAGAGGAAATTGAAAAGCTTGTAAAATGTGGATTCATATAGAATGGGTTTCTCCGATAGTCATCGTACCAAAGAAGAATGGGAAACTCAGAGTGTGCATTGATCTCAAAAAGGTTAATGCAGCCACCAAAAGGGATCATTACCCCTTGCCGTATCCCTTGCCGTATTCTGAACATGTGCTTGAAAGAGTGGCAGGCAAGGAGGCATATAGATTTTTAGATGGGTACTCGGGTTACAATCAGATCACAATTGCAGTCGAGGACCAAGCTAAAACAGCATTTATCATGGAGTTTGGAGTGTTTGCCTTTCGCGTCATGGCTTTTGGCTTGACCAATGCACCTGCAACATTCCAACGATTGATAAACACAGCCTTTAAGGAATATCTAAGGGACTTTTGTGAAGCTTTCTTAGATGATCTTTGTGTTCATTCCTCTTGGGACGAGCACTTGATGTGTTTACGAAAAATATTTGAAAGGTGTAGATTATATTGCATCTCATTGAATCCTTTTAAATGCCAATTCTGGGTTAAACACGGAGTTATCTTAGGGCCATATAGTGTCCAAAAATGGGATTTCCACTGACGAGAGTAAAATCAAGGTCATTTTGGAATTGTCCCCACCCACCAACTATAAAGGAGTCCAACGCTTTATGGGCCATGTTGGTTATTATCGAAGGTTTATTCTATTCTTCGACGCCGAGATAGCTCGACCATTGTATAAGCTTCTCATCGAGTTTATTTGGACCGAAGATTGTGACCATGCGTATGAGTTATTAAAGAAGGCCTTGGTGAGTGCTCCAATCTTGAGAATGCCTAACTGGGATTTAATCTTCCATGTGCATATTGACGCATCAAACTTTGCTATTGGGTGTGTGTTAACTCAACCTAGAGAACACAAACTAGACTACCCCATTAGTTGAATGATGCTGAGATGAACTACACCACTACGGAGAGAGAAGGGTTGGCAATGATATATGCAGTAAGGAAATTTCGTTATTACCTTCTGGCCACCAAGTTTGTTTTCTATGTGGATCATCAAGCATTGTTGTATTTGGTAAAAAAACCATGCTCCACAGGAAGAATCACACGATGGCTATTGATTCTTCTTGAGTTTGATTTCACTGTTGTTGTGAGACCTGGCAAAAAACATATTATGGTTGATCATTTGTTTGAGTCGCATACCTAATGGTGAGGCTCCTACGGGAGTTGATGATGACTTACCTGACACTTCCCTGTTCATGTGGTGGAGACAATGCCTGAATGGAGTGAGAAGATTGTTAACTTTTTGGTTAATGGCTTTCCACCCAAGGAGCTTCGTAAAGATCTAGCTCGAAAGCTGATCAAAGAATGCAAACCCTATTGCCTGATAGCCGGGACTTTTTATAAAAGAGGAAAGGATGACGTTCTTAGGCGTTGTGCCCGAGAGGATGAGTATCTATACATTTTGCAAGAGGCACATATGGACATGGCCGTGGTCACTTCTCAGGAGACTTAATTGCGCGAAAGATCTTACAATCAGGGTATTGGTGGCCCACTATGTTCCAAGATGCATCACTTTTTGTGAAGGGTTGCGATGAATGCCAACGATACAAGAAACTCGACTGATAGAATCAATCAAATTGTCAGTGGGAAGATGGATAGTAATAACTTCCATGCTTGGAAGTTCATAATCACTTCCTGACAAGTAAAGAATTTCGGGACTATCTTGAAGGAGACAATGAGGAGTCTCCAAAGTTACCTGTAGAGAATGACACTTTAGTAGATGTAAAGGCATTTAAGGACTAGAACCAAGGTGCAGGGAAAGTCCTATATTGGCTTTCAATCAGTGTCACAAATACAATAATAAGACACATACATGATGCCAACACTCCATCAATTGTATGGCAGAACCTCGTGATGATGAAGACGTTATATAGACTAACACAAAGGCAAGAAAATTGTAGCTAAAATAAGACTGCATATTGTAGAGAAGAAAAGCATGTGTAGCAACAATGAGTATACTTTAAAGATCAAGAGCATTTTTTAATCCCTTGGGTCTATCAATGTACCGGTGAAAGATGATGATTTAGTGAGTGTTTGTTTAAGTGGGCTTGGCAACAAAGAGTACAAGCCATTGAAGACCTCCTTTGCAGTCAGAGAGAATGTTTCCAACTTTTGAGACTTAGTGTCTATGTTGATCATAGAAGAAAAGTCTTTGGGTGATGAATCTTCTTCACAAAGAAAGAACACATCAAAATAGGCCTTCTACTCCAATTCAGGTAAAGGCAAAGATAGAGGTTGTGGTCGAGGCTAAGGTGTGGCCAACATGGAAACCAGAATTATGGACAACAAGAGTCCAATTATTCATAACAGCAACAATAATCATACACATGTGGAAGAGGTCAGTCTAGAGGCAGAGAGAGCTAGAGAGGAAAAGGTGATTGGCAAAAAAATTAGAGTGCAAATAGCATAGAGTGCTATTATTATAGTAAACAAGGGCACATGGTAAAGGACTGCTTTAAAACATAGAATGATATTAAAAGTGGAAAGTTGCACAACAAGGCAATTATGCATCATCTAGTAAACATGGTGGTGACAGAAGTGAGCAACTGTTTGTGGTGATAGAAGTGAGCAACTATTTGTAATGCAACACATGCTTAGTTTCACAATAGGAGATGTGTCAAGATCTAAAGATATATTGTATGTGGATTCTGGTGCCTCTAGCCACATGACCACTCATGGGAGAATGGTTTAGAGACATGCAAAAAATGGAAAACCCAAGTTATGTAGAAATAGATGATGATACTATGCATCCCATTGTGGATGTTGGTAAAGTGAAATTGTCTATGTAGGATGGCAAAATGAAGTACTTGGCAGATGTATTTCATGTTCTAAACATTGCAAAGAACCTAGTTTCTATTGAATAAATGATTGAGCAAGTTCTACAAGTGAGGTTTAATCCTAAAGGATGTTTTGTGGAAGACTTCAAAAATCAATGTCGCTTGGTTGCAAATGGTAACAAAACTTGTACGATATTTACTTTGGATGTGAACGTGCCTGAGGTAAAGGCAGCCATGTTTGTGCATGGAATAGATGTCACAAATATTGACATATGGGATAAGCAAATTGGTCATGTGAATATACAACAAATTCCATGCACGCCCAAAATATTATTGTAAGTTTGTATGTGAAGCATGCTAGCTTCGTAAGCAGGCCAAACATGCTTTCCTATATGAAAAGCATGTCTGAACTATAAGTCCATTAAATGTTTTACATTCAGAAGTATGGGGACCAACCAAAACTAACAATTATAGATTGTAGGTATTATGTTACATTCATGATCACACTAGGAAAGTGTGGAATTATTTCATGGAGGAGAAAAGTGAGATGTTTGCTCACTTTCACAGATTTAAAGTCTTGGTTGAGAAGGAAAAGGCATACAAATAAAATGCTTGAGATTAGATGGTGGGGGAGATTATTTCTCCAATGAGTTCAGTAGCTTTGGGAATCAAGATATAGATTACGTGTAGGTACACTGTAAAAAAATGGTGTTGTGGAAAGAAAAAATAGGTAGAAAGAAAAAATAGGCACATTGCTGATAGTTTACATGCAAGTACACTCCGTTAACATAATGGTGTTGTGGAAAGAAAAAATAGGCAGAAAAAAAGGCACATTGCTAAAGTGGCACGTGCCTTGATGTTTGAAAAGAATATGCCACATTATTTTTGGGTAGAAGTAGTAGAAACTACTATGTACATTATGAATAGAACCCACACTATAGCTATTCATGGTATGATACCTGAACAAAATTTTATAGACATAAAATCGGATGTGTCTCATTGAAAGTGTTTGGGTGTATTGCATGTGCATGTTCCCGATGAATTGAGAAAAAACTTAGATCTAAAGCCAGAGAAATGTATCTTTATTGGTTATGCTTTGGAGCAAAAAGGTTATAGATGTTATAACCCTACCACTCATGAGTTTTGCGAGTAAGTAGAGATATTGCCTTTGATGAGAGGAGTAGTTGGAATGCACTAGCAGTGAAGCAATAGAAGATGCAAACATAAGGACTACTAATGCTTCACCAAATGTAGAGCAGTAAGAGGTGCTTAGTGGACCTAGAGAGTCCTCTAGCAGTGAATCCAATGTTAATCCATGGTCGTGAAGGTTGAGGATAGATTTAGTTACACATGTATTATGCAGCAAAGGGAAGAAAAAGGTAGATCAACATTTTGTGCCAAAACTGTCAGAGCAAGTCACTCATATGTGGATGATGACTCTAGTGGATTTGAGCAGAGCCTTGATGAGGAGCTTGGCATTCTGTCTATAGTTACTCCTAGTGTAAGGAGAACTAATTGTTGAGATATCGAGCTCATCTAGTGAGGTGGTGGACACTGATGACCCGCCTGGGGGATAGGCCCCACACTTACACCACTGGTATGGTTGGTGAGATCATGGGTGATATGCGGCCAGTGGGATGACAGGCTGTGTGACAACCATTATAGAGATTGGCATAGTTATAGCGTCAGCTCATTTAGTTGGCTTCACACTATAGAGAACCCTAGTATGTATTTGGTTGAGTACCTTTTCATATTGTGTGTACTCTTATCTTTGTATATGGTGTGTTGAGTGTTGTGTGAAGAAGAAGAAGATTTTTAGCCTCTCACCTTGTGTGTTCTCTTTTAGGGTTTTGAGAGTGTGTGTGTGTGCTTGTAAGAGCTTAAGCTCTCTTCTCCCCTGCATCTTTTCATGGTATATCAGCGCGCCTGGTTCATGCTAAGGGTTGAGCTGTAAGCAAGAGAAGCACAAGAAGAGGTACGAGAGTAAGAGCTTCAACTACTCTTCCCTATTTGTGTTGGCGACTACACCCTTGTCGAGAGCTCTACGGGAGGCACCGGCAAATGATCTCTGATTGAGGAGCTTTCTTCGTGGGATTAAAGCTATAGGACAACTATACTGTCTTATTGGACTAACTTTTTTGTGCCGAAAATGCATTTTGGGTGCATTAGGACCTCCGTTTTTTCAAAAAGCAAGCGATTTTGTGCAGTGCGGGTAAGTCATCAATTCTATGCAGAACTTTGTTTTAAGAACTGCAGGAAGACAGATTGGTTGTGCAGACATTGTGTGTGCTGCAAGGAGGTCAATAGTTGCCATTGGGTGTATGTATGCACATTGAGGTCACTGATTTGTGACATTTGAGTGTAGTACAATACTGCTGTGTAGAAAATACAGCAGTTTGTGCAGGACAAAACCAAAGTGCTATTTCTGGTAAATTTGTGTGTCTGGCAAGATGTCAAATGATGGCATAAACTAGATTGTTGCTGAGAAGCTTGATAAGAACAACTTCCATGCTTGGAGGTTCAAGTTGACAAATTTCCTGATGGGAAAGGGTTACTGGGACTACATAGAAGGTGAGCATGAAGAGGCATCGGAGATCAATCCGACTACTGCAGATGTGAAAGACTTCAAGGATTGGAACCAAGGAGCCATAAAATTTATGTATTGGCTCTTCAGTATACAGGACACCATGATTGGGCACATACAGGATGCCAAGTCCCCCAAGGAGGCGTGGGACACCTTGGTAAAACTCTATGAAACGAATACCAAGGCACAAAAGATACAGTTGAAGAATGAACTTCATACTGTGGAGAAAAAGAGTATGTCTGTGAATGACTATGCATTGAAGATCAAGGGTATTGTGGAATCCCTTGCATCTATTGGTGTTTCAGTAGATGATGATGATAAGGTGAAAGTTTGTCTACCTGGTCTCGGGCCACAATACAAGGCGTTCAAGATGTCTATTCAGACTCGGGAAAACATTCCCAATTTCATAGATTTGGTATCTATGTTGATTATAGAAGAGAAGAGCTTGGGTGAAGACCAACAATCTTCACAAAACAAAAATAATTCAGAGCAACAGGCCTTCTACACAAGTTCAGGAAGAGGACGAGGTAGAGGAGGCCGTGGATGCGGACAAGGAGGTGGCCGGATAGATAATCAGAACTATGGCCAGCAGCAGCAACAACAACAATCCTAGAATTCACAACAACAACAACACGCAGGTGGAAGAGGCCAATTCAGAGGCAAGGGGAGTCAAAGAGGTCGTGGAAATTGGCATAGTATAATGATACACGTGGATGCTTTTATTGTGGTAAGCCTGGACATGTGCAGGCAGATTGTTATAAGAAGCAGGGACTGACATGCAAAATGGAAAATTGCAGCAAAACAACTATGCATCCTTGAGCAGAAACAATGTGGATAATGAAAGGTTGTTTAATATGCAGCGTGTTGTTAATGCCATGTCTGAAAATGTTGAAGCAGCACATAAAGATGATGTATGGTACATTGATTCAGGTGCTTCGAACCACATGACAAGTCATGGGGAGTGGTTCAAGGAGATGAAAAACCTTGAAAGACCAGGTTTTGTGGAAACAGGGGATGACACTGCTCATCCAATTTCCCATGTTGGAGATGTGCCATTGTCTATGTAGGATGGCAAAGTGAAGTACCTTGCAGATGTACTTCATGTTCCGAACATAAAAAAGAATCTAGTTTTAGTTGGCCAGATGATTGAGCAGGGGTTGCAGGTTCGGTTTAACCCTAATGATTGTTATGTTGAAGACTTTAAAGACAAGTGCAGGTTGGTTGCAAAAGGCAACAGAGTGGGCAGAATGTTTACATTGAATGTAAACATGCCTGAAGTGAGTGCTACGATGTTTGCAAATGGTTCAGGAATTGTTGCAGACACAGACATTTGGCATAAAATAATTGGACATGTGAATGTGCAGAGAATGAAGTCTATGTAGACTAAAGGAATTGTGACAGGGCTTCCAAAGTTTAAAGTTGAAGGTATGCAAAAAATATGTGAAGCATGCCAATTTGGAAAGCAAACAAAGCATGTATTTCCACGTGACATAAATGTGAGCAGAAATGCACTAGATGTTGTGCATTCAGATGATGTATGGGGTCTTACGTCGAAGACCACGTCTATGGGAGGCTGCAGGTATTATGTGTGATATTTATTGATGACCACACAAGGAAAGTGTGGGTATACTTCATGAAGGAGAAGGGTGAGGTGTTCACTCATTTTCATAATTTCAGAGTTATGGTTGAAAAGCAAACAGGGAAACATGTAAAGTGCCTAAGGTCAGATGGAGGGGGAGAGTACTTCTCCAATGAGTTCTCTGAATTTTTGAAGAAGAATGGTATTCAGAGATAGTTTACATGCAGATACACTCCGCAGCAAAATGGAGTTGCTGAGCGGAAAAACAGGCACATTGCTGAGATTACGCGAGCATTGATGGGAGAGAAGAATATGCCGCATAGCTATTAGGCTGAGGCTATTTCTACAGTAGTTTACATCATAAACAAGACTCCAACTGCAGCCATACATGATGTAACTCCAGAGGAGAGGCAAAAAACCTGATTTATATCATCTGAAAGTCTTTGGATGCATTGCATATGTGCATGTGCCAGATGAGCTGAGAGCTAAGTTGGATCCAAAAGCTAAAAATGTGTGTTTATTATTGGGTATTCCCTTGAGCAAAAGGGGTACAGGTGTTATAACCCTGCTACACGTGAGTTGAGGGTAAGCAGGGATGTTGTTTTTGATGAGATGAGCAGCTGGTATGTTGCTGAAAAAGAAGCTGTTGGGGCTGATGTGAGTGGAAATGTGGTTGCACAAAATAGTCAGCAATCACAGTCTTTGAGTGGATGAGGAGAGTCCTCATCTAGTGGTTCAGTTGATAGACCATGGAGTGGCAGGTTGCATCATAATACTAGTCCTGCAAATGTGATTAGTACATCACATAAAGGCAAAGAGAAAGTGGTTGAGCCCCTTAGTATGCCTGACATTTTTGAGGGCATTCTCATGTTGATGGAGAGTCTAGTGGCTCAGAGATGAGCCTTGATGAGGATCTTGGGATACCAGCTATGAGAACACCTGGTGTAAAGAAGGCTATGGAAGCCATGAATGCAAAGCTATGAAGATCTTGGAGAGTGAAGAATTTTGTGCAAAGGTTTACCTATAATGGTTATGTGGCACATCACTATGCATACATGGCAAAAGTTGTGCAGGTTGTAGAGCCCACATGCATTGATGAGACTTTTGGAAATGTATGTTGGGAGAAAGCTATGGATGAGGAGATGGATGCACTATATGGAAATGAGACTTGGGATTTAGTGCAATTGCTTGAAGGCAAGAAAGCCATTGGATGCAAGTGGGTGTACAAAGTAAAACATAATAGTGATGGAAGCATAAGCAGGTACAAGGCTAGATTGGTAGCCAAAGGATATGCGCAGTCATATGGCATTGATTTATGAGGAAACTTTCAGCCCAATTGCCAAGATGGCAATAGTGAGAGTTGTGATAGCATTGGTTTCATCAAAGCAATGGTCTTTACATCAGATGGATGTAAAGAATGCATTCTTGCATGGGGATTTGCAGGAAGAGGTGTATATGTTGTAGCCACCTGGTTATGGAGGTGTCTATGCTGCAGCCACCTCCTGGTTGTTATGAGGATAGGAGTCACCCCGAGCATGTTTGCAGGTTGAAGAAAGCCTTGTATGGCTTAAAACAAGCACCAAGAGCATGGTCTGACAAGATTTCTGAATATCTTATCACTATTAGCTTTCATGTAGCCAATGCAAATTTCTCGCTGTATGTGAGACACAATGATAGAGGGGTTATGCTTGTTGTCATCTATGTAGATGACCTGATCATTACGGGGGGGACCATGATGCAGAGATCTTTGATGTAAAGATCCTGCTTAGACAGAAGTTTGAGATGAAGGATCTAGGGGAGCTCAAATATTTCTTGGGTATTGAGGTAATTAGGTCATCACATGGTATTGGATTACTGCAGAGACAGTATGGCTTGGACATGTTGTCCAAGTATGGTATCACAGGCTGTAAGCCTATCTCAGTGCCATTGGATCAAAATGGCAAGTTGAGTGCAGATTCAGGAGAGATTTTGGAGGATCCTACTATGTATAGGCGCATAGTAGGAAGCTTGATCTACATGATGATCACCAGGCCAGATTTGAGCTATGCTGTTGGGTTGGTGAGTCAGTTTATGCAGGTTCCTCGGAAGCCACATTTGGATGCATTGAGACGCATACTAAGGTATGTGAGGTCTACTTTGCATTGTGGACTATTTTATGAAACTGGGACAGAGATATGTGTACATGGGTACACAGATGCTGATTGGGCTGGTAGTATCTCAGATAGAAGATCTACTAGTGGCTTCATGTTTTCTTTGGGGAGTGCTGCTGTGACTTGGAGCAGCAAGAAAGCAGCCTACGGTTGCTCTATCTAGTATACAGAGGCTGAGTACAGAGGTGGTGCTATGGCAGCATGTGAGGTAGCTTGGTTGAGAAAGCTACAGATTTGGGTCTATCAGTGGATAGACAAGTTGTAATTTTCTGTGACAACATTAGTAGTATACAGTTGGCCAAGAACCCAATTTTTCATGCTCGCACAAAGCATATAGAGGTCCACTATCATTTTGTCAGAGAGAAGGTTTTGGCAGGAGACGTTGACCTTGTTTATGTCAGCACCACACAAGATCAGGTCGCTGACATCTTCACCAAAGCATTGGGTACAGAGAAGCTCCGCAGATTCAGGGCTTCGCTTGGTGTACATGAGATGGGGTTGAGCTCGAGGGGAAGTGTTGAGATATCGAGCTCATCTACTAGTGAGGCGGTGGACACTGATGACTCGCCTGGGGGGGGATAGGCCCCACACTTACACCACTGGCATGGTTGGTGAGATCATGGATGATATGCGGCCAGTGGGATGATAGGTTGTGTGACAGCCATTCTAGAGAGACTGGCATAGTTATAGTGCCAGCTCATTTAGTTGGGTTCACACTATAGAGAACCCTAGTATGTATTTGGTTGAGTACCTTTTCATATTGTGTGTACTCTTATCTTTGTATATGGTGTGTTGAGTGTTGTGTGAAGAAGAAGAAGATTTTTAGCCTCTCACCTTGTGTGTTCTCTTTTAGGGTTCTGAGAGTGTGTGTGCTTGTAAGAGCTTAAGATCTCTTCTCCCCTGCATCTTTTCACCAATGATATTTTGAGGAAACATGGCAATGATCCAGGTGTATGTAGGTCTATGAGGGTTAGGTACCTTGTTGAGATAGGTTGATATATGATGGATATATAGGTACCTTGTTGAGACAAGTTGATATATGATGGATATATAGCAGCGTGGCATCTTTATACTTATACAGAAGTTGGAGCCTAGTTGTTTTAAGTCGGCACTTGGAAATAAAAAAAAAGATGCCATAAATGAGGAGACAGAAGCATTGGATGCAAATGTAGCATGGGAGTTAGTGCCTTTACTTAAGAAAAAGAAGGAAATTGGGTGTATAAGGTTAAGCATAATGTAGATGGTTCAGTGAGAGCACTATAAGGCAAGATTGGTTTGCCAAGGGCTATGTGTAGACTTATGGCATTGACTATTAGGAGGAATTCATCCTAGTTGTGGGGCGAGAATGAAAACCGTGAGAGCTATCATTGCTATGGCTGTAGGCAAAGGGCTGATCTTTACATCATCATATGAATGTAAAGAATGCCTTCTTGCATGGTCATTTGCAAAAATAAGTATACATGATGCATCCACCAAGTTATGAGAGTGATGCACACATAGATTTTACGTGGGTGACGTTTACCAGCCAATGGTCGTAGCACCACTACTGTAAAACGTGTACCTAAGGGTAATACTTTAGTAGAGATGACTTTGATTGACTTGTCCAAGAGGAAATGAAGGCTACCAAAGCTTTGGACAATGTGCACATGTACCCAAGGAGAGACCTACATCGGTGTTCCATTTTTTGCCGTCAAGGACATACCACCGGCAAATGTCCAATTTTAAGAGCTTGTACAATGGTAATTATAGCTTTTGTGGGCACTATAGTCACAAAGCTTGAGATTTCTAAACATGCCTACATGCTATTGTGCCAACACAACGAGACCACATCTAGCCCTATCAGCACCATAAAACAACATTAACCCTTGGTCCTACAAATTAAGAATGGGTTGTGCAGTCCATGAAATGACTCCTATCAAAGGGCATGAACAATGCACCCAATGTGCCATTACCTCCACTAGTCTTAGGACCGCAACCACCTCCACCAAGGGTGACACCTCTTAATCGAGTAAGCTTCAAGGAGCCTACTAATTATCAAGAGTATGAGGTGGATGTCAAACCCATTCCACACCTCTTTGAGCATGTGACGGAGCTTCATCTTGACTATTATGTAGGGGAAAGGAGAGAGAGGGAGGAATCAAGCCAGTTTACCAACTTGCTGCTATGGGAAGGGGCCATGACATTAATGCAATGGGAAGGACAATGCCTCTTTAGTGTTACCACTATCAAGGTCCCCACCTAGTTTTGGAATACCCTATAAAGTTTCCACAACTTAACCAAGATGTGCCCTCAAACATGCCACTAGTTGCTTGTAATTGTTGTGGAATAGATCATTGGATTAAGGACTGCCCCAACAAGATTGTGGTGACAAGTCCACAGATGGGACCCATCATCATGCCCATAAACATGATTGGGGTAAGCAATCAAACCCAAAGGAAGATCTTGAAGAATGCTATCACTCGGCTACAAAATAAGAATCAACATGTTCTCAAACAATGATTTGTGGCCTTAGAGAGTCTAAGAAGAAGAAGGGCCATAGGAGAAAAAGTTGATCAAGAATGAGAAAACAAAGGAAACCAAAAAGATAAATCTGGGAATGGCTCAAGAGCTAGTCTTCATTAGGGTCCTAGATGAGGACTCGGATACCTTGGACACAAGGTTCGATTCTAAACTTGGCAAGGAAATACCACCCAAAACTAAGAGCACGCGAAAGGAGACCCCATGGGAGCATGTAATACCTGAAAGTAAATCACATAAGGAAACTTGGCTCCCATCTTGACCCTCAAAAAGAGATTAAGAAATTCCAATAATTTAGTGATTTAGTTACAAAAAAACAAGATGAGCTTGAAGTAAAGCCCAAGCAAGTGAGAGTCACAAATATTATACACCCTAGTACCTTAATGTATACTATTGAGATTCACAAACCTCTAGATGTGCTGAGTGTTATCATGGAAGAGATTGAGGCCTCCACCACTCATAATTTGATCCCTGATTGGTTCAAGGGATAACTACCAAATGGAAACCTTGATCCCATCTTGGATATGGATTTTCCAGTCTCACCTACACCTTTTTTTTGGAAAGGAGGTCATGAGTTTGCCATTGAACATCCCCAAATTGTTGGATTTTATGGCCTCACAAACAAGTATAACTATAGCTGCCCATTGAGTTGAGATCTTGAATTTTTTGAATTGATGAGAGATCTCCTTAATGGAGAAATCAATGTAGAATTACCACCATTTTCTTACATGCATATACAATTGAGACACCTCAAGTTGTGCTCGAATCAACAGTCCTAGTGGAAGCAGAAAATGCCAAATCTGTGGTGGTTAAAATTCCACTTAATAAATTGGGACAATACTTTGAAGGTTATGAGTCTAACACATTACTACCAGCCACTGCCAAGGGCATCATAGTAATGAGAGTCCTAGATGGTAGTTCGGGAGTCAGCATAATCACCAAGAATTCTGGGATAAGATGGCCAAGCCACGTCTAGAAGTCTCAGACATCTTTGTCAAGATGGTTGATGAAAACTGTTACCAAACCTATGGGGATACTACGAGATTTAAAAATCAAGGTTATTAAACATCTGGTTAAACATACCTTCATTGTTATAGACTTTTCCAAACCTATGGGGATGCTGGGATAAGATGGCCAAGCCACATCTAGAAGTTTTAGACATCATTGTCACAAGATGGCTCATGAAAATTGTTACCAAACCTATGGAAATTCTACGAGATTTAAAAATAAAGGTTCTTAAACATCCAATTAAACATACCTTCATTGTTATGGACTTTTCCAAACACTACAAGATTTAAAAATCAAGGTTCTTAAACATTCAGTTAAACATACCTTCATTGTTATGGAATTTTTCAAACACTATGTAGCCAATCATCATAGAAGGCTACAAGAGAGGACAACTACTACCCAATGGTATAATATGTCAGTGCATTCAATGCCACATCACAAGTTATTAACAACTAAGGAGAGGAATTACAAAAATTATGTATTACAACCCTCCTCCCACTAAGTTGATAGCCAAAATCAATGTCGAAGCAGCGGATGAACTAATTCCCAATCATTCGATGAGGAAGAAGAAGAACAAAGAGTTGGACCAGAAAGAGAGGAAAGTAGAAGCTGCAACTAAGGCAGCTGAAGAAAATCAGGAGCCAACACCTAGCTTGCGTCCTACCCTAGAACACTATAAATCTTTTACAATTGAAGACTGCAAGTTAGTGTATAATGCCACACAAAAACAAAAAAGTGACGTAGGAGTTTATAATGGTCTAACACTGAGGTAAAGGAAGTAGACTTGGCTGAACTTGGGGAAGACCCCAAGCCCGTGTTTATAGCAAAAGACCTCACTCCAAATTAGAAAGCTGAATGCATTGATCTCATGAAGGAATATAAGGATTGCTTTACATGGACTTACCATGATATGAAGGGAGTACCTATTGAGGTTGTGCAACATACAATCCCCATGGTACCAAATGCTAAACCTATCCATCAACAACTTATCTAATGAATCCAAAGTATGCTAACATTATTAAAGAAGAGATAGAGAAGCTCATTGAATGTGGATTCATCTATGAGATTCAACATTCATACTGGGTGTCACCCATTATGGTTTCGCCTAAAAAGAATGGGAAATTATTAGTATATGTCGATCTTAAAAAGGTTAATACAGTAACAAGTTGAGATCATTACCCCTTACCATATTCAAAACACGTACTTGAATGAGTAGCTAGCAAGGAAGAATACAACTTATTAGGTGGGTATTCAAGATATAACCAAATTTCCATTGATCTGGAGAATCAAGTGAAAATTGTTTTTGTTTTACAGAACACAAAGTTTATGCTTATAGAGTTATGCCATTTGGCTTGACAAATGTACTAGCCACATTCCAATGGCTTATGAACACTACCTTTAAAGATTTTCTAAGGACGTTTCTTGAAGCTTTCTTATCATGGAAAGAGAATTTATCCTACTTACAAAAGGTATTTGAACGATGTAGGCCTTATTACCTACATTTGAAGCTTTCTTATCATGGAAAGAGAATTTATCCTACTTACAATGATGTAGGCCTTAATAACTTTCTCTAAACCCATTCAAATGCCAATGGGTTAACCATAGAGTAATCTTAGGACACATAGTGTCCAAAAAGGGGATTTCCACATATGAGAGTAAAATTAAAATTATCTTAGAATTACCCCCACCAAGGAAGTGTAAGGGAGTCCAAAGGCTTATGGGACATGTAGGCTAGTAGATATGATTCATCCTCTTCTATACCAAGAGGTAACATCCCTTGTACAAGCTTCTCATTATTTTTGAATGGACGAAAGAATGCCAACAAGCTATGACACGTTAAAGCAAGCTTTGGATATAGTGCTCCCATACTATGAGTGCCAAACTGGGATGTTATCTTCCATGTGCATATTGATGCTTCTAACTTTGCAATTGGATGCGTCCAAGCCCAACCAAGTGAACATTAATTGGACTAACTTATAATTTTTACCAATCATCGACAATTATGTGAATTGGGATGAATTATACCACCATAGAGCATGAAGGTTTAGGAATGGTATATGCCATGAAGAAATCTTGACATTGCCTTGCGAATAAATTTATTTTCTATGTTGATCATCAAGAATTTCTCTACCTTGTTAATAAACTTACTTCATAAGAAGAATCACTAGGTGGTTTTTGATTCTTCTTGAATTTGATTTCATAATGGTTGTAAGGCCTGTCAAGAAACACATCATGGCTGATCATCTATCTCATGTATCTAATGGTGAAGATCCAACTGGAATAGATGTCAAGATGATTATCTACTTGATGCTACACTATTTAAAGTTGAGGCTATACTAGAGTGGAGTGAGAAAATCATTAACTTTCTAGCTAATAATTTTCTAAAGGTAAAGAAGCTAAGGAAAGATATAGCAAGGAAGTTTCTTAAAGAAGTAGAACTTACCAATTGATTTCTAGAACTCTTTATAGAAGAGGTAAGGATGACATATTCAGACGTTGTGCCCCTAGGGAGGATGAATACTTATATATCATCAAACAAGCACACCAAGGCGTAGCCGGTGGACACTTTGCAAGAGATGTTACGATAAGAAAAATACTCCAATCAAAGTATTGGTGGCCCACACTCTTTAAAGATTGTGCGTTATTTGTTAGAGGATGTGACGAGTGTAACGATGTGCTTAACCATAAAAGAAAGACATGATGTTCTTATACCTTATTAAAGTTCTAGAACCCTTTATGAAATGGGCATTGATTTTGTAGGACCCATAAGTCTAGCTACACCTATCACCCAAGTAAGGTACATTTTAATAGCATCTCCAAATGGGCTATAGCAAGAGCTTCTAGAAAAGTGAATGTTATGAGAACAACTAAGTTTCTTTATGGGGATATTATGACCTGCTTTAGTTGTCCTTTCAAGCCAGTGAGAGACCAAGGGAAACATTTTATAAATAATGTAATCCAATGTCTCACCACAACGTTCATGATTGGGAATTCAAGCTTACAACAACTCTATGTACTAACCCCACAAGAAAATGGTCAATCTGAGAGCACTAACAATTCCTCATTTCCATATTAACAAAACCATATTTCACATTGTGGGTCCACACCATACTAACCCCATAAGAAAATGGTCAATCTGAGAGCACTAACAATTCCTCATTTCCATATTAACAAAACCTATTCAGGCTTGATGCAATGATTGGGAATTCAAGCTTACAACAACTCTATGTGCTTACCTAACCTCTTACAAAGTTGCAATTACTTACACACCATTTAAGATCGTAAACGGGTTGAGGCAGTAATGCCATGGGAATTCACGATACCCAGCTTAAGGGTAGCAATGGCTGAGAAACTTGAGGGTAACATGTTGGCTTATCGACTATTCATTCTTGAACAATTAAAGGAAGAAAGACAAATTGATGGTAGCATCTATTAATCCCAAAATGAGTTAACATTCCCCTCTTTGTGATGTTGATTGTTTCCTTATGATCATTTCCACATCACCAAGCAAAGACAGGCATAGTAAAATGATGTATCATAAAGCTATGAAGCAATATTGATGTCCATATCTATAACTTGGATGGGTGCATGTAATGGTTCAATGGGATACTTATGGTGATTCCCACTCCAAAAGTGTGTCTTTTATCTTTTAAAACCATCTTTTTTTATTCAAACCCCACACTAACCACATCCCTTAAACCCCATGGCCCATACTAAGCTAAAAGGAATTCCCTATGATGTACTTCTTGCATGTATATAAGAGTATCAATTGTATAAGATTGTTTAAGTTGTAGGCCACTTATGGGAGCCCGGATAGCCACTTATGAGCCATGGGCACCCAGACGACCACTTATGAGCCATGGACACTTGGATGGCCATACTTAAGTGTGTGTACAAGAATTATGGCCATACTTAAGTGTGTGTACAAGAATTATGGCCATTTATACAAGCCATTTGCTCTCATATTCTATCATTGTACAATTGAGTCTCACTCTTCCTAATCCTTTTCCTAATCCCCTTATTAATCATATGCTAGTGAGCTTGTTTGAGGAGTGCGCAAGGTGAAAGAAGGAATGAGGACCCATAGTTTAATGTGGTGGTGTGATAACACTTGTAGGAGAGAAGTGACATAACCTCATAGAGCAAAGCTCGAGCTCAATCCATCAATGAAAAGATCCCCATGATAGTATTTGAAGTAGCGATAGAAATACTCCCCTATTCTCTGCTCCTACACAAGGTGAAGGGTCAATGTCTATGACTATGAGGATAACACCCTTAGTAGTAATGGTGTTTGAAAAATATCCAAACCAGTATCACATTTTTTAAAGAGTTTAATTATATATTATTCTATACTAGGTGCTGCGGTTCAAACCAAAGACCAGCGGGGTTCAAACCAAAGACCTGCAGGTCGATAAGCCCATCCAAAAAACAATATCCCTTCATGGAATTGCAAATGTCTTTTTGTTTCATAAGCTACAAAATACATGGTATATTGTGTAAATTTGAAATGATAAAATTCATTTTTTTCTAACTAATGTTATTGAAAGTGGGTGGTTTAAATCTCCACCCATAAGGTTAATGCACAAAATTTTAGTTCAAATCAAAGTTGAAGCAGCCTACGAGCATCCTTGGGCCCCTCATTTAATTTAACTATGGGTTGTGCTACCCTGTATGGATCACTACTATAGTTGGATTTAGATCTCATGTGCACCAAGATCCCAAAGATGATTAACTGAATAGCTCCTATGCCAATCCCAAAGCCATTGGGTATCTACAAAATTGGAATTGGTTAGCATAAAATCAAATCAAATATAATTAATTAGGATCAATTAGAGTCACAACAACTAGGGTTAATTATTTCATGATTGTTTATTCGTATGTAATTTAATTTTTACAAGATTCAATCAAAAGTCTTGAATTACCGTTATATACAAGTCCAAGTTCACCAATCCATAAGCAGTCCATACAACACCCTTCAAAAAGGCACCGACTGAGGAGTATGGAAGTAGGTACTTAGTTTCCTTTGTTTCAAGCACCTTACGCTGCATCCAATCAATCTTGAATTATTCCATCAATAGATATGAATCACGTCTTGATGGAATCACTAGAAAACTAGCAATAGCATAATTAACCCTAGGATTTTAGTCCTTTTAATAACCATAGTTGGCCAACTAACATGATCATCCAAATATTATAATCAAGTATTGGTTTGTGATCTCCTATGTACATTAGCTCTTGAAATAAATTGATAATTGACAAGGTTAGAAAAGTAATAAATGTAGTTATTTTATTGATTATTGATTCTCTTACCAGTTGGGAGAGGAGTGTCAAGTGCATTAAGCTGCTTATCACAGCGCATAGTATTCCCACTATCATGATCTTGAGATCACGAGAATGTTCGAGAAGCAACAACAACACCACCATGAGCACAAAGAGAAAGAGAACCACACACAACTCCCATAACACTTTCCCCTGCACCCATCATATAGCAATTTTTTTTTTGAAAATCAAATATCCTCTATATTGCCCTATTGAGATGCCATCATTATGCTAATACTAGTTATTATTATTTCTTTAATGGAAATCATCATGGATACTTTGAGTAATGATAGTTAATCTTATTAATGCCCACTTTGAATGCTATTAGTGACTCACACATCCAACCATTACATCCCATGATCCTTGAAGGAAAAAGCTTTTCTACTCTAAAATTCCAAATGTTTGATGTTGGGCAATCCACCAAATGTTGTATATACGCACTAGTTCTTATCATTAATTGTGGATAGATATAATGGATAAGGAGTCACTGATCTTGTAATCTCTCTCTCTCACACACATACGTAATCTCTCTCTCACACACACATACATATTCTCACACAGAGATGCGGACTCTCTCTCTCTTTCTCTCTCTCACACACACACACCCCTACCTCTCTCGCTCTCTCTCTCTCTCTCTCACACACACACACACACACACACACACACTTGGGTAATTACCGAACGACCAATGAGTGGAGGGGTGGGGCGATTTTGTATAATTAATGCAAGGTTACCTTATAACCCCTTGCATTTTGATAGTAAGGAGGTTATTTTATGACCTTGTAGGGGTGATGATTGTTTTTGGGCATTTTGACTACTAATGACTTCGAGTGACCATCGAAAACTAAGGTAAGATGGGCACTTTTTTTTTTCGGAACCCGTGTCAATCCTTGAAGCGATGCAAAGCTTTTCAATGATAATGATAATAAGTAGCGAGAATTGGATTCATGCCCATTAATTAATTAATTAAGTAAGTAACGAAGTAATGAACTAACAAACTAACTACAGTGCGCCTATGTCAAAATGTTTTTGCAACTTGATATTATAAACGCGGTAGTACCCTTTGCTGCTTTGAGGCGTAGTAGAGGTACGGCAGGATGTACATGAGGGCGAAGAAGGATCCTAAGGCGTTGGTGAGCACCACCCAGAAGTTGTGAGGATGGATGATGGGCAAGCCGTAGAACGCCCACAGCATGCAGTTGAAGAGCTTGAACACAAACAGATCGCCCGACAACCCCCCCGCTGACTTTCTCTTTATAATCTGGCACACCGTTGGCCTGCATGCACAGCCGCCCCCATGTTGCAATTAAGAGTAGATTACTTACTCATCGTATAATCATTTTAATCGCACTTGATTACGACTAATTAACTGTCATTATCATTCCATCCGGCTTAATATGAAAACCTTAGCTTCAATCCTCAATCCTCGATCCTTCCATCCTAATTATATATCAGATGTTAAACATGTTTTCATCAAGAGCATATTTTCCTTAATCCTCCACCTTTATATCTCATTCGTTGATTCATTAATGCTTTCCTTTGTATAATTATGTTAATCCCATGCATATACATCACTAGTAATTAGGACTCCAGCTTGGCTTTATGCACCCCATGAACCTGCTGAATACTTACGCCGATGATAAGAAGAAAACACAAGATGCCACGTTGCCTGCTCTGTCAGCCAGTCAATGGAAAGCAATCAGAGAGAAAGCTCAGCTTAACATTTTATTTATATTCATGTAAGTCAATATATTTACACTTATAGGTGGCATTTTATCATAATTAACACATCTCAATTAAAGCTAATTAGACAGATCTTCATCAATTATATTCTGTAATCACCCACTAATTAGTGATCACGATTTCATCATAAGCAGCTCATGTGCTAACTAACAGCTTGCCTATAACTCCAAGTGCAGTGCGCGCGACCTCTCTTGAAATTGGCATCCTTGAAGAGCAGAGGTGGGTGCGATTATAAACCTTAGAAACGGCATACGAACAAAGAGGCCCAGGTCTACATTAAATACTTTTTGGCAAAAGGCCAACTGTGTGAAGAAAAAGGATAATTCCGAACGGCCGAAATGCAAAGTAATCGCCAAAGCTGCAAGCTAGGAATAAAGGTTTGATCGAATGGGTACCTTGGATATCAGAGTGTATTTAATATATTATCATGGGTTATGCATACAGCTATTATGATTATAATTGTGATTATTATTGTAATTTCGACATTAAGCTCAAATTTAGAAGGTGCCAACTGCCGGTAGGATTCCACATTAATTGAAACGAGGGATTAAAACCATATGCTTGATTTGCGGTTAATCTGGAGTTACTTATAGGCATTAACTCGATCAAGCTATCACGACCTAATTGATCGATTCTTGTGGAAACTCGGAGAAACCTTTCTTTTTGGATCTATTTTCTTAATCATTAATTGGCCTCTTTGATTGGCTGGCGCTGTGAATTAGCATGAGGTTTCCTCTTAGGTTAGGGAAGTCATAATCAAGGTGACTATGTTCTGGAATTTAAAGAAATGAGAATGCGTGTATCATTTAATTAATTAAGGAATTTGAAGAGTCACGATTATATTCCTCTATGGAATTTTGTGCTTGATAATCTATGGACCTGAATTAAAGGTGATAAGTAAAGGCTGATCATGGTAAGGAATTAATGATAGTGTTTGACGATCTCAAAAGCTGAAATAATAGAGATTTAAGTATATTCGTCCTCCCCAGTGGCGGTTGTCGAATAATTAATTAATTATTCACTCTCACAAGTTAGTCCTTTTTCGAGCTTTTAAAATATCGGAGTTGTCTAAATCTCCATCGCTTGCACGCTCATTTCTTTAGTTGTCTTTTTAATCATAAACCCAGGCATATTAATGTATTAACGAAAGAAGGATAATTAAAAAGAATGATCAGCGCTTAAAGTCCTTGTGCTGTAAATTGTTGTTTATGATGTCTTGGTTTATAATAATTTTAAGCAGAATTTGTCTCGGATAGTAATGGATTGGACGTCTGCTTGGGGCTTGATTAGCTTTTAAGACGTTCCTATAAAACAATATGTTCCCTATTAAGTACTTTAATATCATATATATACTTGATATATTATATATATGAGATAAAATCTCTCTAGGTTCATGCAGGACTTAACAAATTACACGAGCCGAGCCTCTGCATATGATGATTTTGGGGGGGTTACTCACTGTAGTTTTTTAATTTACTGAGGGTGTAATTTTTTTTAAATATTTAATGATTTTTAGAGGTATTATGACTAAAACCTCCAAAAAGCACCAATTTTTAATTGTTTCTTTTAAAAAAAAGTCAAGATTGAACATGCAATTAGTTATTACAATACCTATAACTGGTTTTTTTTGAGAGCACTGGTCCGGTGCTAGAGAGAGAAAAAAAAATTGGACCCTTAAAATTAAAGGCAATGTTTAGACTTAATAGAGATTTAGTCATTTATTTAGATTTAATAGAGATTTAAACTTGAAAATTATTAGAAATTATACAAATGCAAGGATTTATAACTAAAATATACAAATTTCAACCCGGATTTTATTTTATTTTTTTGACGGGGGGGTATCTTGAGCAGCAGTGCCCGGGTGACTGCTCCTCCACCACCACCACCACTGAGATTATTTAATGGTTACGTCAATTACTTAATCTCACGATCTGTCCGCATCATCCGTTCAACCTTTCCGCATCAATATGCAGTGGAGCAGCTCTAGTAGACAAGTACGAATAAGTAGTGGAATTGGCGTCGTGTAATTCTCCCACTGCGCATATTTCTTTCTGCGCCTGTAAACGATTCCATGAAAGAATTACATGTCAGATCACATTTTTTGGGTAGCTCCTGCATGGCGCATGTCTATCACCATCATATTTTGTGAAGCGGTCGCGCTCGATGTAGCTCAATGCTAAAGTATGCACTCACACAAATACACAGTGGGAGCAGCTAGGGAGACATGTATCGGAATTTATACTCTGGGCGCCATATTGCTCCTCTATGATTCAAAGCACAAAACTCTCTCTTTTCTGAGAAAAAGGTTCTCTCCTCTTTTCTCAGAAAAGGTTCTTTCTTACTCTCTTTTTGTTGCTTCCCGTTCTTATCACTTTTGTTATACTAATTTGAGGGGTGCAAATGTAGGGACATATGAAATACAGTTACATTGTTTAAAATCTCAACTATTTGATGGTCACATCCAAATCGTATATTGCAAATTCTACATGAAAGTGAGGGACGCAGGGTGAATATCAATAATTGTTCATGCATTGGAAAGTTTATTTGGGCACATAGATGGGAAAACGGGCCCATTGGGACGTTCATGAGAATTGTGTATGGTGAACAGAGACTAAAGCCTTTACATGGGTGAATAACAATAATTGTTCATGCATGGGAAAGTTTATATGGGTACATAGATGGCCCATTCAAAATTATGTATGGTGAATAGAGGGGAAACCTTTGGCACAATATTGAGACCCCCACAAGTATGTGTTCTCGCTCTCCAACTTGCTTTTGAAATGAATTAACTTGCGGAGTTGAGATCAGCTTTGCGTGAACAACCTCATGATTGTGTTGAACGAACATGTCGATGTGAGGTGGAGTGAAAAGACCAAATACATAACACTCACTAACACAAAGCTAGAGTACTCACCTTTCACGTTTCATGGGGAACTTAGTAGCTTAGCTGCCATCCCATGGAAGAGGCAATTGTACGAATGCAAACTAGCACTTGAGAAGATCCACCTCTTGTTGTCACTACGAAAGTTGTCTATGTAGAGCTTGGAACTCCCCGTTTTGTTGCAAGACCGTGCTCCATTGCGCAAAGACAATAGCTCACTCCCACTCTCTCGCTAGCAAGATATGACAAGACCAAGAGGGCAAGAGGATAGAACTCGCACACACACTCACTCTCACATAAGCACTACCAACAAGAGAACAAGAGGATAGGGTAAAGAGCTAGAGCACAAGGAGCAAGAGCACACTCTCAATCAACACTCAAGGGAATGTCCCTTTCTCATTAGAGAAATTCACTTATATACAAGGGAATTATAAGTTTGGGCATCTACACCCAATAACTCATTGGGCACCCACTTATTATCTAACCTTGTCTAGGCTAGTCTAAACACACATTGAGTGGATGCCAGCTCTTTCACTTGGCTCACTCATCCCTTGAGTACATCATTAAGCACAATTATTCATGAAATATAGTGATTGGAACAAGTTATTAATTCTCGCTTAGGCGAATAACACATAAGTGAGGGTGGACAAGGATCTTCTAGGTAGTGCCCATTATGTGTGTACATCCTTTAGTACCTTTGCATTGCTTGTGCATGTTCCTGGCTTATTATAGATGACTCATCTCCACTTGTGACCAACACACAGTTCCACTAAGCTTGTCGTTGATGCAAATCTGCATTGTTGATGCATGTCGGTGTGGTGAATGTTAACCTCGAGTTAACATGGTCTGTGTTAACCTCAAGTTAGCATTTTCCCTTCTGGTCCATCCTCAGACATAGGGAATGCATGGTTGTGGGTGTGTGAGGCTTGAGAGGAAAGCAATTAAAGAGGTTTGTCATGGCGAAGTTACAAGACATGTTGCATGGCGAGGCTAGTCATCAGTGGTGTTCGATTGGAGAGTCAATGTTGAGGGTACATATATCAATGCAAATGCATGCACATGGAAAAATATAAGTAAGTGTGCTTAATGCGTGTGCTTGAATGTTGCAAGCACCTACCTGCTTATATTCTTTACAAAATTGAATAGTATGTTATGTAAGAAAGAGTTGGTGGGAAGAGTGGCCAATGTTGGGGATCAAGGAATTGGTTAAGGTTAATAGTGCGTGGGTGTTGGTGGCCAATTCTTAGAAAGTGATATATATATATATATATATATATCACCCTTCTCCCCAAAGCACAATGAGGTGGCCTTTATGCTTATCCATGTGAAACAAGCGACTTTGACTTAGACTCTTATGCATGTCTCTCTAGCACACACAACTTAACTTAGACCCTTATGCATGTCTCTCTAGCACATGCGACATGGACTAAAATGAAGTATGTGAGATACTTGGACTAACAGCTCTAGTCTTGTGAACTAGGTGGTGGCTACGTTAGGAAAGATTTTGGATTGCTAACAAAACTTTGTAGCCTATGGCTGAGGATAGGAGTATGTCGATGATAGGAAGGTGCTAGGGCTCTCCAAAAATGTGTTTGGATCGTAGGGGTGAAAGCATGGTTAGGTGGTACCAAAATTCCACTATTTTAAAATAGTAGTTCTAGAAATGTGGTTTAGGATTCTTGAAAACCCCGAATAGAAAACCACAAAACCCAAAAAGAAGGTAATAACTACGCGCATTTTGGCCTTTTTGTGTAATCATGAAACAATACCAAGGTTCACTTTGTCCCACGTTTTCATGATACCTTTAAATTTGCACGCGCGAGTGTCTCCATCCCTCAATTTTCTTAGACCCTTAATCGCCTTCTTTTTACCTTCAGCATTGCTTCTTTAACTCAGTTCCCCCATAACAGCACCGCCATATGAGGACTTGTTGCGCCCAACGGCTCAGTGGCGACGACGACAGAGTGCATAGTTAGACCACTTTCCACATCGTGAGCACCACGTCGGTAGTACTGCACGTGTGAAGTCTGTCTAGATCGCCACCTAAGCTCTACTTGAGAGTGCATGGGTGGACAACACCATATAATCAAAATTTTTAATTCTCTCCATTGTGTATCTATTCCATTGTCTATTGTGCTTTATCTTGCTATCTCTCTTTCTGCAATGCCATATTCTTATAAACTAGACTCATTGAAGTGAGTTCCTCACACATGCATCTAGGCCCACAATTGTTTCTAAGTCACGCCCAACAACCTCCTTGTAAAAAAATAATTAAATAAAATATCAAATTATATTAAAGAGAAGAGTACTTAAAGCTAAAGACCAAATTACCCAAAAACCTCTCTCTAAAAAAATAATTAAATAAAATATCAAATTAGATTAAAGACAAGAGTAAAGTTAAAGATCAAATTAGATTAAATTAAAGAGAAGAGTAAAATATACACTTATAAAGCGTGCAATAGAGGAGGATTTCTCTCTCAACCCAAAGTGAGAAGCTCCTCGCTTTCGTAGTCTTGAAGTACTTACCGATGCTTGTTTGTTCATATGCACCTGGATGCTTCCTCACAAAGCTCCATGTGTGTCTCCACTCCTCTAGTAATAAAACACTAGGCTTCTCCAAGTTGGACTTGGTTGCTCTCATAATGTTTGCACTCCTATTAGATGGCATAAGCTTCATCCTCTTCTTCATCTAGTCATCCGAGAAGTCGAGACTCGTATGTGGAACTGGCAACTCGGTTTTAAGCACATCAACAACATATTACTCTAATAACTCATCTTGTGCTTTCCATTTTTTAAAATAGTTTTTGAACTCTAGGTTCACACATTCAATTCATGACTAGCTTCAATCTACTATCCATGATAAGTGACCCATCCACATCTATGGTACATAGCAACTTGCATGGATCTTGAGGTGGCATTTGATTTTTTAAAACAATTTTTAAACTCTAGGTTCACAACAAGTAAATGCATTCGATTCATGACTTGCTTCACTCTACTATCCATGATAAGGAACCCATCCACATCTATGCCATATGTCAACTTGTGTGGATCATGAGGTGGGATTGCTCTCCTCCTCGGGATGGATCATAAGTATGGAATGATGAAACCCCCTTGAGAGCATAGAAGAGGGAGATGAGGCTTTTATGGAAAGCTTAAGAGGGATTGAGTATGGGTGGAAGAGGTGGGTGGAAGAGAAGTGATATGGCTAAAGGAATCCTCCTTTTCCTAGGTTAGGATTGTGGCATCTTCTCCTTTAGGCTGGGATGAAAAGCAAAGTGACAAATTAGGCAAGAGTCCTTTTTTGTAGGTCACCGCTGAGTAGCAAAAAAATGATGCTAACGCTAAATACTTGAGTACTTTTTGCTTTGCATTTTTGCATATCATATGGATTTTGTGCTAATATATATGCATTTGTGGTATAATTGTGGTAGTGATAAAGGAATAGAGGTTGGTTCCGAAGCATGTTTGAAATAAAAGATACAATATATGTGTCATCGATGCAAGGGCCATTATATACGACAACATCGTATAACATTTGAGCATATCCATTCATATGGGCTTCATGAAGACTACTTCATGAATTTTTCATGACCAAGTGCAGTTGATGACATGGAGGAGATCCATAGGAGAGTGTTACACAATATGCCACACCATTTCATGGCATTGGGGAGATTGCAAACAGTGGCAAGGATTTGTAGGAAAAGCATGGTTGTAAGGTCCCCATCTTGATTAGGCCAAGGGATCCTTTTGATAGGCAGCTAAGTCCCCTTTTGTCCAATTGATGACACCTCAATCTCTTGGAAATACGAGGATACGATAAAATGGAGGGACCTTACTTTATCTCATAGGGGAGACGATCATTCTAACAGGAATCTATTCCTCTAATCAAATAGCACTCAATGTGTGTGATCAAGGATGGAACAAGTCCGCACTTGGTTCATAGAAGCCGATGCCTTTTCCCACTTTTGTTTACCAGGCATGGCCACTAGCTCATTCCCCTAAAACAAAACTTACTCGGGCCCTATTCTTACTTTGGCTCGTGATAAAAAATCTGTTGGAAAGTTACCTGACTCATCAAGTCCACCCATCCATAGGATGGCACCGTCGAGGCATCCATCCACCCACTCACCCACTCACCCATTCATTTTTGTTATCTAATTAGGTCCTACCACACTATGAAACATATAAAAATATGTTCCTTAATTCAAGAAGTTCCACAATGTTCCTTAAAATAGCCTTTGAAAACAACAATATTTACATCAAACAATTGCAACAAAATGTTCATAAAAGAGACCCTAAAATTGGGTCAATAGCCAGATCCAGGCTTCCATATCCATGTCCATAGAGATATCTAAACCAAAACCAAACCACCATTGATCTCTAGAATTAAATCTTCTAGCCATAAATGTCTTAGCATACCTCATGGACCATACACCCTCATTGACGACCAGTCTTGTGATGAGGGCCAAGCCAACCTATCACCCCCTAAGGTCCTATTGCTTACACCAAACCCTCTCCCTCCTCAAAGGGGACGTCTACTCATGAGGTAGGCTGATTTGCCACACTAGCCTGGGCCTGCAAAACTAGGTAGCATCCATAATCACATGTCCACCCTCGTGGGGTGGAAATCCGATTCCCAAACGACATAGGAAGAGATTAATCTAGGCTGATTCTCGAGCTTTCTACTTGGGCTGATTCCCGAGCTGGCTACTGCCTCCACCCACCACGCCGACTATGAAAGCATGAGCGGAGTTCGCTAAGTAGGGAAGAAGATGTACCTATAGATTAGCAAATGAAACCACCAAACATATCCATTGAAACCAGGAAAACATTTTTTTCTTTCCAATAATTCATTCAATAATAAGAAAACAACATTGAACATAACGATGATCTTTTTAGCTACAATCCTTCGACAAGAAAAAAGAACCACAAACACAATTTCTCTTACTAGTCTTATTTAAGGGACTATACAAGGATGAAATTGGCAATTCTCCATGTTGGAGCCTTCGTCCTTTTGGCTACTTAACTTAAAATAGAGGTGTTATGCTTCTACAATGCTAATCATAATCGTTATAGGTTTAACGAATAGGAACGTAATCTTTCTAAGCCTAAAAAACTTAACGTTATGACCTAAAGGAAGAAGTTGCTCATATTTAAGAGGATTAAAAATATAGCCAACCTAGTTGTCATTTGCATTGTCATTTTCATGAGGATCTATTAGAAGGGGCAAAGTCACTTGCATGGATGCATGCTTCCTCATATTTAAGAGGATTAAAAATATAGCCAACCTAGTTGTCATTTGCATTGTCATTTTCATGAGGATCTATTAGAAGGGGCAAAATCACTTGCGCGGATGATGCATGCTTCCTCATTTCTGCCTTAAATAATGTGTGGTTCTTCAATTCAACGGTGATCAGTGCCATAGTAAGCCCTTATTAGCAGAAAATAGAAAGAGATGGTAGTGGATGTGAAATGCTAGAGATCACTAGGAGAGAGAGAGAGAGAGAGAGAGAGAGAGAGAGAGAGAGAGAGAGAGAGAGAAAGAGAAAGAGAGAGGCCTCTCCCCTCTACGTACACCACTTCCAAACCCCTCTTGGATAGGTGGTGGTCTCACCCTGACACACCTACCGCCCATGTAGCTAGCCCAATGGCACCCCACTCATACACACTTGTCCCCCTTGCCGGCACTACCTCTGTGTGCATGCACCCCCTCCCCGCACCTATATAAACCCCCTCCCCTCCCTCTCTAGAAGTAATCACTCACGTAGAAGCTATGCTCTAGCTCTAGGAACATGTCCTACACTCTTCTCCCCCCCATGCCCCCTCGTGTGAATAGACTTAAAGTCACCCTGTTAGCCTCTCCCAACCAAGGCTAGGCATACCCAAGCCTCCCTCTCTCTTGTGAGCCCTCTGGCTAAAGACACCCCCTCCAAAGCCCCCCATGTGAATAGACTTAAAGGTGAGCTTAAGCCTTCTCTCTTTAGGATTTCAGACAAGCTTTTGGAAGCCCAAATGATGTCCGTTTCAAAATCAGTTTGATCTGTTAGAATCCTCTCTCTCTCTCTCTCTCTCTCAGCTTAGATGAAGCTTTCATAAAAAGTTGAAGAGCATAGGAGAGGAAGATGAAGTTTTCATGGAAATCTTAAGAGGATAGAAGATAAAGAAAAGATAAGAAAGAAGATAACGAAGAGAGGAAAGAAGAGAAAAACTCACAATAGATCTTAGATGAAGCTTTCATGGAAAGCTTGAGAGCATAGAAGAGGGAGATGAGGCTTTTATGGAAAGCTTAAGAGGGATTGAGTATGGGTGGAAGAGGTGGGTGGAAGAGAAGTGATATGGCTAAAGGGAATCCTCCTTTTCCTAGGTTAGGATTGTGGCATCTTCTCCTTTAGGATGGGATGAGAAGCGGAGTGACAAATTAGGCAAGAGTCCTTTCTTGTAGGTCACTGCTGAGTAGCAAAAAAATGATGCTAACGCTGCTATACAGGAAAATACTTGAGTACTTTTTGCTTGGCATTTTTGTATAGCATATGGATTTTGTGCTAATATATATGCATTTGTGGTATAATTGCAAATGTGTGGTAGTGTGATAAAGGAATAGAGGTTGGTTCCGAAGCATGTTTGAAATAAAAGATACAATATATGTGTCATCGATGCAAGGGCCATTATATACAACAACATCATATAACATTTGAGCATATCCGTTCATATGGGCTTCATGAAGACTACTTCATGAATTTTTCATGACCAAGTGCAGTTGATGACATGGAGGAGATCCATAGGAGAGTGTTACACAATATGCCACACCATTCCATGGCATTGGGGAGATTGCAAAAGGTGGCTAAGTCCCCCTTTTCTCTAATTGATGACACCTCAATCTCTTGGAAATATGAGGATACGATAAAATGGAGGGACCTTACTTTATCTCATAGGGGAGACATGATCATTCTAACAAGAATCTATTCCTCTAATCAAATAGCACTCAATGTGTGTGATCAAGGATGGAATAAGTCCACACTTGGTTCATAGAAGCCAATGCCTTTTCCCTCTTTTCTTTACCAGGCATGGCCGCCACTAACTCATTCCCCTAAAACAAAACTTACTCGGGCCCTATTCTTACTTTGGCTCGTAATAAATAAATTTGTTGGAAAGTTACCTGACTCATCAAGTCCACCCATCCATGGGATGGCCCTGTCGAGGCATCCATCCACCCACTTTCCACCCACTCACCCATTCATTTTTGTTATCTAATTAGGTCCTACCACACTATGAAACATATAAAAATATGTTTCTTAATTAAAGAAGTTCCACAATGTTCCTTAAAATAGCCTTTGAAAACAACAATATTTACATCAAACAGTTACAACAAAATGTTCATAAAAAGAGACCCTAAAATTGGGTCAATAGCTAGATCCAGGCTTCCATATCCATGTCCATAGAGATATCTAAACCAAAACCAAACCACCATTGATCTAGAATCAAATCTTCTAGCCTTACCCATCTGAGCATACCTCATGGACCATACACCCTCACTGACGACGACAAGTCTTGATGAGGGCCAAGCCAACCTATCAACTGACGGCTAGTCTTGATGAGGGCCAAGCTAACCTATCACCCCCTAAGGTACTATCGCTTACACCAAACCCTCTCCCTCCTCAAAGGGGACGTCTACTCATGAGGTGTGCTGATTTGCCACACTAGCTTGGGCCCGCAAAACTAGGTAGCATCCATAATCACATGTCCACCCTCGCGGGGTGGAAATTCGATTCCCAACGACATAGGAAGGGATTAATCTAGGCTGATTCTCAAGCTTTCTACTTGGGCTGATTCTCGAGCTGGCTATTGCCTCCACCTACCACGCCGACTATGAAAGCACGAGTGGAGTTCACTAAGTAGGGAAGAAGATACACCTGTAGATTAGCAAAATGAAACCACCAAACATATCCATTGAAACCAGGAAAACATTTTTTTCTTTTCAATAATTCATTCAATAATAAGAAAACAACATTGAACATAACGATGATCTTTTTAGCTACAATCCTTGTCAACAAGAAAAAAGAACCACAAACACAATTTCTCTTACTAGTCTTATTTAAGGGACTATACAAGGATGAAATTGTCAATTCTCCATGTTGGAGCCTTCGTCCTTTTGGCTACTTAACTTAAAATAGAGGTGTGATGCTTCTGCAATGCTAATCATAATCGTTATCGAATAGGAAAGTAATCTTTCTAAGCCTAAAAAACTTAACTTTATGACCTAAAGGAAGAAGTTGCTCATATTTAAGAGGATTAAAAATATAGCAAACCTAAAGGAAGAAGTTGCTCATATTTAAGAGGATTAAAAATATAGCAAACCTAGTTGTCATTTGCATGAGGATCTATTTATGAAGAAGTTGCTCATATTTAAGAGGATTAAAAATATAGCAAACCTAAAGGAAGAAGTTGCTCATATTTAAGAGGATTAAAAATATAGCAAACCTAGTTGTCATTTGCATGAGGATCTATTTTAGAAGGGGCAAAGTCACTTGCGTGGATTCATGCTTCCTCATTTCCGCCTTAAATGATGTGTGGTTCTTCAATTCAACGGTGATCGGTGCCATAGTAAGCCCTTATTAGCGGAAAATAGAAAGAGATGGCAGTGGATGTGAAATGCTAGAGATCACTAGGGGAGAGAGAGAGAGAGAGAGAGAGAGAGAGAGAGAGAGAGAGAGAGAGAGAGAGAGAGAGAGAGAGGATTCCAACAGATCAAACGGATTTGGAAACAGACATCGTTTGGGCTTCCAAAAGCTTTTCTGAAATCCTAGAGAGAGAAGGCTTAAGCTCACCTTTAAGTCTATTCACATGGGGGGCTTTGGAGGGGGGTGTCCTTAGCCAGAGGGCTCACAAGAGAGAGGGAGGCTTTGTTTCGAGACCTTGGTGATGATTTATCCATGTGAAATTTTTGACTAGAATCTAGAAAGTCTAAGACATTTTCAAGAGTCTTCAATGGTATGGTAGTCAAGGTGGAAGTTTTTTGACACTCAGAGGGTGTAGGCAATGTATTCCATGGTATAGCCAGAAGAGTATCTTTGTGAGATCCCTACCCTCTCTACACATCAAACTCTGGAGTGCTAGCAGTGGAAGTAGAAACCTCACGTGCAGGGCAAAGCTTCCCACTCGGGGCCTTGTCCACGAATTTCTGAACAAGAGACTAATCCCTCGGTTCTTCCCAAAACAAACCCGGAAAAAACTTCCCTCGCCTAGAAAGCATAGGCGATTCCTCCAGGAAAAATCTTCTCACGTATTCAAGAGCCTTAACTATCCTTTGTATTCTGACCGAACCTGGGTGAATCAAAGGAAGAACTTGCACTTGGTTCATAGAGACCAACGCTTTTCCCCCCCATCAAAAGAGGCACAGCCGTTGATTATTTTCCATAGAATAAGAATTATCCTGTGACTTGAATTTTATTATAGGAATCCATCGATCTAGCCTAACCCCATCCAACCACTGTATTGATAGGATCCATTATAAAAATTTGGTTATGTTTTGTCTGAGGTACCAAGGAAAATAGTTCCCAAGCCCCCTAGCTAGCTCTCATGCAAAACTTAAATAGACACACCATTTATGCACCCAATACAAAATTGCCTTTTCTTAGACTCAACTATTTCCAAAATAGCATTGCAATAAAACCACAGTGTTTCCATCACAATCCTCAATATTCTAGTTCTAAGTCTAATTTCCAATCATTCCTTCCTCGGCGTACCTATGGCATCATCAAACAGGCAACCAGAATGCTCACCACCTGCTCACTCATCAGGGGCCTTTTCAATAGTTCCTAGCCTATAGTACCCAGGAATATAATCAAGTATTCCATTCATCCCTTCCTCAGCGTACCTATGGCATCATTGGCAACCAGAATACTCACCACCAGCTCACTCAGGGGATCAAGTATTCCATTCATCCCTTCCTCAGCGTACCTATGGCATCATTGGCAACCAGAATACTCACCACCAGCTCACTCAGGGGCCTTTTCAATAGTTCCTAGCCCATAGTACCTAGGAGTATAATCACATAAAATCCATATGGACTCTCCATTAAAGATTAGCCAGATCAACCAACAACAAGATCCATGTAAAAGAACCATGAACTCATCCGTTGAAGACCAACAAGGCCAATCAACCAGATCCATGCTCGTGTTTAGAAAACAACTCCAACTCATTTTCTTTCTCGACGCATGCGAGGGTATCCTAGGTGACCCAAAGCCCGAGCACCGTATGGTCAGCACCCTCTAGGTTCCTTCGTAGGTGACCTAGCACTTCACTCATAGGCTGCTTCCTTGGTCCGTCACCCACCATACTAGAAGCTCACCATTTTAACCGAACTGAGGCTGGTCAAGACCTCAGTCGATCTTGCCACACCGCGAGACGTCCTTCTTTGACTCTCTGTTAGCTGTGTAACATTTCCACTTAGATCCCCACGACCTCATTCCATAAGATGGTCAAAATGCTTCCCCCACCATTCTTGATGTAAAATAATCTTTTAAAAACAAGTTTACATACAATTACAATTTCCAAACAAAATTCCCATCCTTCCTCATGAATCCACATTCTTTCACATCGTTCCTCATCATCTCTTATCATTCCATATCATTTCTCATCATTTCATATCATTCCACATCATTTCTCATTATCCCACATTTTTCTATATCAATTCACATCACATCATTTCATATCAATTCACATCCATTCACATCATCCCACATCGATTCACATCATCCCACATCATTTCCACATTCATTCACATCATCCCACATCGTTCCCACATTCATTCACATCATCCCACATCCTTTCCACATCGCTCCACATCACTCCGCATCAACCCACATCATTTTCCATGAACCCACATCACTTCATATCATTCCTCACATCAATCCACATCAACCCACATCGTTCCCATCAATCCACATCACTTCACATCATTCCTCACATTAATCCACATCAATCCACACATTCCACATCCTTCCACACATCAATCCACATCCTTCCACACATTAATCCACATCAATCCACACATTCCACATCAATCCACACATTCCACATCCTTCCACACATCAATCCACATCATCCACATCAATGCACATTAACCACATTATCCACACATCCCACACATTGCTTCTCATCCCTCCACATCATTTTTCACATTCCACATCCTTCCACACATCATTCCACATCAATCCACACATCACCCACATCATTCCACACATCTCTATACATCAATCCACATCATTCTACACCTCAATTCAATTCCCACAAATAGATGGTCTCTTTTTGCTTTGAGCAAATGTGGTTTGATTTTATCAACTTTCCTTGATCTAGTTATCCGAATTTTTGTGCCACAATCAACCAGGTTAAAAGTACAGTTACTTTACTTTTCATACTGATAGAACTTTCTAAGTCTTGGTCATTACTTAGCTTAGTCAAGACAACTTTTTTCTCGACTTAATTTAATTAAGTCTAAATTTCCATTCACTTTTAGACCCTCGATCCTTCAAGTATTTCAGATTCCTTTCCTAAGTCTTGGTCATTACTTAGCTTAGTCAAGACAACTTCTTTCTCGACTTAATTTAATTAAGTCTAAATTTCCATTCACTTTTAGACCCTCGATCCTTCAAGTATTTCAGATTCCTTTCCTAAGGAATCTAGGAATAAGTCAGTCACAATTATTTACGTCCATCCAACTACGCACGTTTCTATCCTTTTTCTAGGAAATCCTTTTCCCGTTCAGAATGTACCCAAGATTCTATTTTTTGAGAATCTAGATGTATACTTTATTTTTTCGAAAGTTAAATATGTTCGTGATTCCTCTTTCTGATTAAAGTTTATCCATGATTTCTCGATGCATTCCTATAAATATTTTCACATTCTCTTCTCAATTTTCTCAAACTAAAATATCATGAAAATTTCTTTTTTAGCATAAAATATTTACGCACACATACTAATTCATTTTTTTTAATCTAAATGAATTACACTCATAATCCTTTCCATAATTCTTTGAAAAAAAATATGCATAACCTTCTTTATTTTTCAGGCAAATGAATAATGCTCAAAACTCCACTTTTAGCATAAAATTTATTGTGCGTGAATTCATTTCCTAATGATAAAAATTTTCCATAGCTTCCCCGCATTTTCTATAAAATGATATTGCCTAAAATTCCACTTTTAGCATAAAAATTATAATGCTTAAATTCATCTTCTAATGCTATAAATTTTGCCATAGCTTCCCCGCATTTTCTATAAATTGAGAATGCTTAAAATTCCACTTTTAGCATAAAATTTAATTTATACATATACTCATATTCTAATGATAAAAATTTTGCCATAGTTTTCCTGTATTTTCTATAAAATGAGATTACTCAAAATTCTACTTTTAGCATAAAAATTAATTATGCATAAACCTTCATTTTCTATTGATAAAATTTTGCCATAGCTTCCTCGCATTTTCTATAAACTGAGAATGTTTAAAATTCCACTTTTAGCATAAAATTTAATTTATGCATAAACTCATATTCTGATGATAAAAATTTTACCATAGTTTTCCAGCATTTTCTATAAAATGAGATTGCTCAAAATTCTACTTTCAGCATTAAATTTAATAATGCATAAACCTTCATTTCTATTGATAAAATTTTACCATAGCTTCCCCACATTTACTATGAAATGAGAATCCTCAAAAGTTCACTTTTAGCATAAAATTTAATTTATGCAAAAGCCTTCATTTTCTATTGATAACATTTTGCTACCGCATTTACTATAAAATGATAATGCTAAAAATTTCACTTTTAATATAAAAGTCAGTTTATGCATAAACCTAATCTTAAACATAAACATTAGTTTATCATAAATCAAGAAAAGCATGGTTTTAAGAGAAAAACCATAAAATAAAATGCTTCCCAAGCATGAGGGAGGTTGGGAAGAAGATTACCATTGAAGAAGAGAGTAAAACACCATTGTTTTAGGCTTACCCTTGGTTTTTGGCTTGATTATTTAGAGAGAAGTAAAGCCCACAAGAGAAAGTTTGGCCACCAAGAAGACGAGGGTAATCTCCAAGAGAAGAAGAGGATTAATGAAGCTCCAAAGCTTCACAATGGAGAGGCAAGGTAGAGAGATAATAGAAATACACTAAACTAAAAATTACACTAGCATAGAGTTACTCCAATATGAAAATACAAAGGAATGGGGGTCTATTTATAGGAGAGAGAGGCCACCAACCAAGTCCAACCAGAATCTGGAGGCTTCTAGCTTCTGTTTGATCCAATTTGGACATTGAGTTTTGGACCAGTTAGGCTCACTTTTCTGATCTAGTTTGAAAGAGGTGAGAGGAGAGATGAAAAATATCATTTTTTGATTAAAAAATTGGAGTAATCATGAGTATTCTAGGCTCCTCCTTCATGAGCTCCCGAGGTGTCAAAATTCTAAAATTTTACTAAATAAATCCTCATTTTTTTACTATTAAGTACCTATACTAGTCAACTCTTCATCTTACGTGAGAATTTATGCCTTTTTGGGGAATTTTCTTTAATTCTTGGATTTTTCTCATCCCAACATTTGGATTAATCCTATTGGCCCTTTAGAACACTCTTTGGACCTTAATCCATAATTTTTTTAAAATGTGGATCCTTAGGCTAAGCTGTCTAGTGCACATTTCAATTAATTTCTAATGCAAATTAGAAAACTCTTTTTAAACTTCTATTCTAGGAAAATTCATCTTAAATAAAAGCGATAACTTTATATCTAAAAATATCTCAAAACTATATTATCTCTCTCTAGGCCAAAAACAAAGGAAAACAATGTTTTCTTGCATTTTGAATTAGGAGATAATTACAGAGACTGAAGGGGAGGTTCTTACACCTTTACATCTCAAAAGCTAGAGGGATGAATCTTAAAATCTTCATGAGGCATGTTTATGTTGGATAAATGTAATCCCAACTCCTTAGTCCAGTTTAATGTGTGGTTGTTAGGCTAGTGGTCAGTTGGTTGGTGTGTAAAGCCTACAAATGGTTGGTGCATGTTGTTCATGTAACTCATTGTTGCATGCAAATGAAGATCAATACAAGGATGCCGAGGATGCAACAAAAAAAAGATACTTAGGGCTCTTGTAAAGAGTTCCACTTTGTAGATGTATGTGGGAGAGGGCTTCACAATAATCCCACATGGGAACTTTTGAGAGTTCTAGAATTTTTGTATAAAAGGTGGCTCATTTGAGAGCATGGACACATTGGGCAAACTCATGTTTGAGCTCTCATGAGACTAGCTCTCCCTCTTCTTCCATAGAGGTGCAAGCTCTTCTCTCTCCCCAGCTACATTATTGTAAGTCTATTCTTTTGTTAATGCAATGAGTGATGTTTGTCTCTCTTCTCATGTCTATTCTCTAGTAAGCATGTTTCTTTGTTGTTGATAGCTTCAAGGTGTGTGTGCATGCTAGGAAGTAAGATCTTGAGAATGAAGGATGCTTTGAGCTTGTGTATGCAATAGCTTAGCTTTCTTCTTGTTTGGATGCATGGAATGAGTGGGATGTTGAGTGATTGAGTGTGGCAAGATTGAGCTTGAGTATGTGTTAGTCTATGTCAATAGTAGTAGTATTCCTAGCATTCTCTCCATCATCAAATGGATAAGCTTTTGTGCACCGGTACAGGTTGAATCCCTAGCTCCGAAAGGGATGCAAATCCCATTGGATTGAGCTTAGTGTGGATCATACAACTCTTGCTACAAGTGAGAGAGTTTTCCGTCTCTCCATTGGCGCCGCTGCCGGGGAGAAGACTCAAATCCGGTTGAGAGTGTGTGGAAACCACCACTATTTCCTCTTTTGGTTGCAAAACCATTGAGTGATTAGGTTAAGTTCGGGTGTGCGATCCCGGTGTGAGTGGAAAAGGTTAGGATAAGAAAAACCCATTGAGAGCGGTTGAGGTTTCTCCCGCATTGTTTTTTATGTTTTATTGCTTTTACGCTTTTTCAAGTACCGTTCATTTAGCTTATCTTCATTGTTTTTTGTCATTTCATGCACATTCTCCCATTATTGAGCAAATTCCTCGTGCTTTTTGAAGCACTTGATGGGCACGCGGATGAATCATGCGGTCCTTAGTAGATGGTGGGGTAGGTTTGAGTTTAATGATTAATTCATGGAGATTACTTGTATAACCTCCCTCTCTCTCTCTCTCTCTCTCTCTCTCTCTCTCTCTCTCCCCCAGAACGTAAATCAATAGTCTTTGAACTAGCCATCATAAAGTTGTTTTTTTTTTAACAAACTAACAAACACACAACCAACGAGACGGTTGGTTGCCTGGCTGTGAAAAAACAAAGAGGTTGTTGGCTGGCGTGGAGAGTGGCCGCCGCTAGGAAAAAGTAGTAAAAATAATTTTTTTAAAAAAATGAAGTGGCCGTTGAGAGAACGTTGAAGGAAGGGCAGAAAGGCAGGGCTGCAGCTAAGGTGTGAAAGGGGCGGTGAGCTTGCCTTAGAAGGCCGGCGGCGAAGGCGTAGGAGGGAAGAAGCGCTGAAGCAGGGGCTGCATCAAACGTTGGCGCAGGCGAACTGAAGGCAGCGTGCAGCAGACGGCTTTTTAAAAAACAAAAACAATTATATATATATAATCGTTTTTTTTAAACGTTGGTGCAGGGTGGCCGAGCGAAGGCGTAGGCAGCCAGTTGCAGTTGAGTGTTGGCCGGCGGCGATTGGCGTAGGCTGGTAGAACCGCATCGAAGGCCAGCCGTGAAGTGGAGGCGACGAGGAGAAGAGGAGTAGGCGAGAGGCGGCCGGCGGCGTACGGGAGCATCGTACGCCTGCAGTGGGCGTAGAAAACTCATACGACAGCAGGCATAGGCGACGAAGAAGCAGTGGCCAACGACAGCAGCTACAAACAGGCAGGCTCAGTGACGGCTGTAGTAGCGCGTGTGACGGCTGCTGCAGGAAAAGAGGTGAAGAAGAGAAGGCAGTGGTCGGCAGCAGAGGCGAACGCAAGAAAGGTGGAGCGCCTGTTGCTGTAGGCGGTGGTAGAGAAGGAGCAGATGGAGAAGAAGCATTGAAGGAGGGTAGGTGACCACGTGAATGCAGCGGCAAAGACGGCGAGAGCCGAGCGGTGCGGAGGCGAAGGATAAGGTAGGTGGTATTTTTTTTATTTTTTTTAATTAATTTTTCAATGTTTTTTTTTGGTATTTTTAAATAAAACAAAAACAAAAAAAATATAATATTTTTTTTATTAAAAAAACAAAAGAGAAAAAAGATTTAAAAAACAATTAATTTTTTTTTAAAAAAAACAAAGAGATTAAAAAAGAAAAAAAAGAAAAAAAAAGAAAAAAATATAAAGAAAAAGAAAAAAAAGAAAAAAAAAGAAAAAAAATATAGAGAAAAAGAAAAAAAATAAAAAAATATAATAAAAAAATAAAAATAAAAATAATTTAAATTATTTTTTTAGGAGTCCACATTGTTTGCATATTTTTTCATTTCTATAATTTTTAGCATAAATAGAGTAGATTTGCATTGTTTTAACTTTTGGTTATTAAAAAAAAAACAAACACAAAACAAAACCAAAAATAAAAAATAAAAAAGAAAAAGAAAAAAACAAAACAATTTTTATTTCGAAATCATTGTTCATCATTTAAATTTTTGCATAATTAAGGTAGCTTGCATTTTTTATTTTTTATTTTTTAGAAGTATGTAAATGATGCATAATTAGTAAACTCATATTTTTTGGCACGAAATTTAATTTTAAAAAAAATATAAAATAAAATAAAAATAAAAACAAACAAACAAACAAACAATAAAAACCAAAAAAAAAAGAGGAGGAAAAAACAAAAGAAGACAAAAGAAATTTTTTTTGATTTTTTAGGAGTCTATTTTTTTGCATAATTTGTAATTCTTCATATTTTTAATTTTTTGCATAATTAGTTTAACTTGCATTTTTTAAATTTTTGTAACTTTGTGCATAATTAGTATTTTTTAGTGTGATTCATAATTTTTGTGTTAAAAAAAAAAGGTAAAAAATCATAAAAACATAAATCATTTAAAAAAAACATTTAAAAAAACAAATAACAAAAAAAATAGGGTAGATAGTACACTACACATATTCTTTTTAGTTGCCTTTAGTGATTAGGTAGGTTAAATAAAATATATATATATATATATTTTTTACACAAAAAAACCAAAACCAAAACAAAACAAAAACACATAACAAAACCAAAAAAATTTGACCTTATGCACTTGCGGTCGGGACGTTGTGTAGATTCTGCCATAGGACCTAGGGCACCTTCTAGAGTGCCTACGCAAGAAAGTGGGACCCAATCGGTAGGAAATTTGGCAGATATTGCTGAAACCCTTTCTGAATCTCAATCCGATACCCTTTCCTCTAGAACAACTAGTTCATTGTCCATGGACAATCTAGTGCCGACAAATAGTCATTCCGTAGCCCCAAATAGAACACCCTCAAGATCCTTTAATCCATTTGAAGCTGACACCATGGGGTTAACACTCAATGTGAGACTCCAATATGTCTACACAAATGCTCAAGGAGCTGAGATCTTTAGGGACCCACAACAACGGTATCTTGTTAAGATAGCCGACATATTCTCAGAACTTGATAGAGCACCTCTAGTCAATGACCAGGGTAACATGTATATGGGTGGAGATGGTGTTCGCTACGAAGTCACCTACCATCCAGAAAAGGTAGACAAATTAGGGGAGCTCTCTAAAACCGAGTTCTTAGACTTATCAGAACTTTCCAGAGCAAGGGTGTCTAGAAATGATTGGCTCATCGAGCCGGACATGCCTGGACCATCCAATGCCCAGTCCTCAAAGCCATCCATAGATGATTTACTTCTTGTAGATCTAAATTTGGAAAGGGATAGGAAAGGCAAATGTAAAATGGATCAGGGGGCTGAAAGCCAATGGGAGTTTGTACGACAAATTCCTGTGACAAAGGTCTTACAGGATGACCCACTTCAAGAGGTCTATAAGGACTCGTTAGAGGGATATTATGCCACGACTAAATTGCCACAGCTAGATCTTCCTCTAGCTCATGTGGTGGAAGTTGAGAAGCGTGCAGGACACATGAACAGAATAATTGATAAATGGGCCAATGAATACCGAACCTTAGATTGGAAAGAGATTCGAGAACTCACGTGGAAAGGACAACCATTATTTATGGAAGTGTTATCAACAAATACAGCCAAACCAGGAGAGACAGCCTTTCTTGGAGAAACTGTTGCTCCTCCCCTACGAGAGTTCACTAGAGAGGGACCTTCAACATCTAAGTGGACCACTGCTAGTAGCCCAACTCTAGCACCAAGATATCGTCCTACACCAAATGTGCGACCACCGGTCACACCACAACAACATCTTTCTCATTATAACAATCGGAGGATAGGGGAGCTAACTCGGCCTCCCATAAATGCACCTCCTGAAATGAGGGTGACAAGATCTTTGGAAGGGTTTGGTGAGGCTAGTAATAGGGTACCCACACCAATTTTGGAAACATGTGGACCATCTTTCCAAAGAGAGGAACAATTCCCACTAAGAGCGAGGGGCCGTAGGCCCTATGATGAGTATTCACGACAAGTAAGACCATCAACTCTTCAGAAACTGGTAAAGAAATATGAAGGGTCGGGAGATCCATACGACCATGTAGCAGCTTTTAGGCAAGCAGTTCGAGCTGAGCAAGTAGCTGATAAGCATACTCAAATTGAAGGATTTGGACTCACTCTTGAAGGAAAAGCCCTGGCTTGGTTTCAGGCATTAGAGGCTTCAGACAAAACTTCTTTACGAGTTTTGGAAGAGAGATTCATTGCAGCTTTTTCCTTGATGGGAATTCAACATGACACGGTAGCACACATCTACTCTTTCAAGCAAGGCGAGAATGAGAGTGTTAGAGACTGTGTAAATAGAATGAAGCAGTATATTAATCGTTGCCCAGAAGATGAGAAGCCCGCCCAAAGTCGATTAATTTCTCTCTTCTTAAAAGGCCTCAAAAATTCGACACTGCATACACATCTCTATGCGAAGAAGCATACAAGTTTCAATGAGTGTTGCCATGATGCTATGGATTTCACCGATAACTTCAAGTTCCAAGATGGTTCTGGCCCTGAGGTGAAACCTAGAAATCAATGGGGTGATGACCAAAGTTCAGGGTCTAGCGCGCTAGTAAATCCAGACCAGATAGCTAACCTAGTACTAAGGAGATTGGGACAGACCTATCGTCCACCCATGCAGCCACAACAACAGCAGCAGAGAATGAGGAGTATACTTCCTACAGGTCCTCATCTTTGTGGAGCATGTGGCGGTGACCATAAAACAGAGGACTGTAATACCTTTTCTCCTCTAGTCACAAACCAACCCACAAAAAAATGGTGCCAAGCCTGTGCTTGGAACTTTACTCACACCACACAGGATTGTACTCGCATTGCGAGAATGAGACAGGAACGTGAGCAGCCGAGGGGTGGAGTGGCTCCACAAATGTATCAACAGTATACTAGTTTTGAACGTAAGCCACCGATGACACAAGAACAAGCACGACCTGTTCTTGGTGCTCAACCTCCTGCTCCAGGGACTGCTCCTGTGAGGGTTGTCGACTATGACAATTCAAATATGTGTAGAGACTTGGTAAACCCAGGCTATGTGGAGGAAGAATATGTATCATATTCATCCAAAGAAAATATCTTTGAAAGTCCCGCATACCCAAGCCAAGCACTGGAGATTCAACCAGGGGAACAAAACTCTTTAATGTTGCTAGGCGGCTACCAACCTAGGACTCCAGGCCCCTCAGGTCAATGGCAGCCAAGGAAAGTAGAGACCAAACCAATGGGCCCCTGTTATGAGTGTGGAGAACCCCATTGGGCTCGTGATTGTCCACATCGCTCAAGGCAAGCATCTCGGTCAAATACAACAGTACAACAGTTTCCACCGATTGAAAGATATTGTCTAGGGTGTTGTGTAGAACACTTCCCAAAAGACTGTCTGCTGAAACCACATGAGGAAGGCACCTCTCAACCAAAGGTTTCACTCAACCTTGTAGGTACAGTTCCATCCCCACCTTCATCTGAGAATGAGGATGTCGTGCCACTTAGAGTCATGACTAGATCACAGACACGAAATGCAGAAATGCAAACTGATGAGACACCTCGAACTAGGGATGCAAAAACAAATCTAGTGGACAAAACCCTACAGTCCAGTAGAAAAAAGACCACTAGGAGGAAGAAGAACCGAAACAAACAAACTAAAAGTACATCCACTAGTTCTCAGGAAACCTCTAAACAAAACATGAGGGATAAAACTTTTACTTCCCAAGAAGTGCATGAGGAACATCAACCTCAACCTGGGCCTAGTGCTAAACAAGATGAGGCTAGTACGACTGAGGATAGTTCTGGGGGTTCTGTTTTTGTGGATAAAGTAAATGAGACTCTAGAGGCCATCATTGATGCTCATAGAAGTCGCATTGCAGCTTTATCTGAGCTACCCAAAAAGCTTCAGGAATACCCAAACCCTCGTGAGGAGAAGATCAATCTAGCTGTACATCAGCAACTCATTAGGGAAGCTCAGTCAATACTTGAGGGACCACCACCACCTATTCCTCGTGGCCCAGCCTCTCTTAAGCCAACATTAGAAACCATACCAGAAGTGTCGTCAAGTCGGGAAATGAAAAGTGAGCTCATTTCACAAGCTCAGAGCGAAAGGTCTGCACCAATTGACACTCCATTAAAAGATGACATTCTGCCATCACCTAGCCTTGTCTTCCCATGCAATGATGAAGTTATTGATGCTAATGAGGACATGGCAAATGACATGTGGGCCGCAGTATATGAGAAAATTAATGAGAACATGTCTTCTGTTAGTTCGCCTCCATTCTCTGAGGTGGATTTTACCAGGGGCACGGAAAACAAATTTAGACACCCAAGCATCCCGGAGGAAGTTCAAACAATTGTTTCTCCTAGAAGTAAGCATACAATGAAAACCTTACCATCATATCTGGGAGAATATGAGAACTGTTCTCAAACTTTGAGGATACCCTCCATGCATAAAAGGTTGACAAAGGAGAAAGATATGAGTATGGTGCAGGCTATTTTGTCAGCACCAGTGGCTTGTACCTTACCTTTGCTTGAGTTGATAAAGCTTAAACCTGAGTTGTGGAATGATATTGCCACATGTTTGTCAGAGCAGGTATTGCTACAAAAGGGTCACCATGAGTGTACTATACACTCTGAAACAAAGCATGTAATGCCAGTTCCTATCAACAAAGTAGGAAAATTTTGTGAAGACGATCAGGGAAATGCTACCCTCCCATTAGAAGTGCGAAAAGTATCTTCAACTGCAATACTTGATAGTGGCGCAGCAGTGGGCATTGTGACAAGGTCCATTTGGGAAAAGTGGGGCAAACCAGCTATTAGGAGTACAAGGATGCGCTTGCAGCTAGCAGATGGAAGCTTAGAACATCCCCTTGGGCTGCTTGAGAACATATTGGTCACCACATGTGGGATTGAATATGAGCACACCTTTGCAGTAGTGGATTTTGGAAAACATCCAAACTACGAAGTGATATTGGGTAGACCATTCATGCGACAATTTCAAATGATTCAAGATTGGGGATACAATTATTTGTACCTCCGACATGATTCTGTCATCACAAGGGTCAACCTAAGGAATCACTCATATCGTGATGTAACAAGGTCTCCAATAGATGAGTTTGATTCTGCTTCATCTGAGGGCTCAAGAGTTACATTGTCAGATGGGCGAGAAGATCTATGGATGTGTGGAGCCTCATGTAGGGATTTCAACACTGAGAGACTTAAGGGTAATCGAAGTGTATCAGACGAGGCATACATTCCACAACCCTTCCCTGAGCATTTAATTGATCCATTAGAATGGAGTCATGTCCTTGCAACATTATCGACATGTGCTTTACCAAAGCCAATTCAATTTTGTGACTCAGATGGATATGATATTATTCCTCTACGAATGGTACAAACACATGCCCGTCTAGATGATTTGTACTATAGGGATACATCCACAACAGCTATGCATGTCGAGGAAGTCTCAGTAGAGGATTTGACACTCGAATCTGCTAATGATGCTGATAAGGAAGATGGCTGGGACTCTGATTTTGATAATGAAGATACAACCCCTGAGGAAGAGTTAGGAAAGGCACGCCTACTCTTGAGAGGAAGGGAGGTTCAAGTAGAGATCCCTAGAGGTCGACCTAAACGAAAATGCTGTAAGAGCCATAAAAAAATCTGTAGACAAGATGAGCGTGAACAACGTGAGAGACTGCAGAAAGAAAAGGAGGAGTCTGAGAGTGAAAACTCTCGACCACCACCTCACTTCTCAGGAAAGAACGGATATCTATACTATGTCCAAGCACAAGATAGTATCAAAGACCAAGTCAAACGATCAGATGGATTCCAAGCAAGGGAAAAGCTAACAACTGTTAGCAAAAATCGTAAAAAGACGAGGAAACAAAAACCAAAACTCAAGTCTAAAACCGATTCAAAAAAGAGTGTGGGAAGTGCAAAGACAACGGTTGAACAAAAAAAACTGATGCAAGATAGCAAAGGAAAGCTCAAAACTGCATGGTCTTCAATGAGTGAAGACTCAAGTGGACAAGAGCAAGGTCTAAATGTTCCTCCCAATTTCACACAGTACACTCTTCAAGATCGGAAGATTGTTCTTCAACAGCCCATGCGACAAAAACCAAGCGTGCCAGGGGTTTCATACGATGGTCCAGAGGATGCAAAAAAGATTGATATTGCTAAGCCAGGAGAAGAGCCTCGCTATGTGTGGATTGCCACAAACTTGTCCTTAGATGAGGAGAAGTTATTAATACAAACAATAAAGGAGTATCGTGATGTTTTTGCTTGGAGTTATAAAGACCTCAAAGGAGTTGATCCAAGCATATGTCAACATACAATACCATTGCGAGAGGATGCAAAACCCTCCAAGCAACGTCCTTATACTTACAATGAAAACTTTGCACGGAAGATAAAGGAAGAAATAGACAAGCTCTTAGAGGCAGAATTTATCTATGAGATTGAACACACTGAATGGGTCTCCCCTATTGTAGTGGTGCCCAAGAAAAATGGAAAACTTCGAGTATGTGTCAACCTCAAGAAGGTAAATGCAGCTACTGTGCGTGACCATTACCCACTTCCAATCACGGATCATGTTCTGGAACGAGTTGCAGGGAAAAAGGCATATAGTTTCTTGGATGGATTCTCCGGGTACAATCAAGTGTCAATTGATCCAAAGGATCAACACAAGACAGCCTTTGCTACTGAAGATGGCATCTTTGCCTATCGTGTTATGCCATTTGGTCTAACAAATGCACCAGCAACCTTTCAGCGGTTAATGAGTCATGTATTCAAGGAGTACCTTAGGCAATTTCTTGAGATTTTCATGGATGATTTATGTGTTCACTCACAAGAGCGTGATGATCATATAGAACACCTGAGACTTGTGTTTCAAAAGTGTCAACTTTATCGTATATGCTTGAATCCTGACAAGTGCAAATTCATGGTAAGACAAGGAAAAATTTTGGGCCATATTGTTTCTCGCAACGGGATTTCAACAGATATGGATAAAATTGATGTCATTGTCTCATTACCTCGGCCTATCAACCCTAAAGGGGTACAAACATTCATGGGACATTGTGGCTATTACCGTAGATTCATCTACATGTATGCTGTCCTAGCCAGACCGTTATATGCTCTTCTTGTAAAGTTTAATTGGACGGATGAGTGTGAGGAATCCTTTGAAAAGTTGAAGCAAGCATTAGTGACTGCACCCATTTTACGGGCACCAGATTGGAACCAAATCTTTCATGTCCATATTGATGCTTCCAACTTTGCAATTGGATGTATTTTGGCTCAATCGGGTGAACACAATAAGGATTTCCCAATCTCATATGCTAGTCGACAGTTGAACAATGCTGAGAGGAATTACACCACAACAGAAAGAGAAGGATTGTCCATGATATATGCAGTGAAAAAGTTTCGCCATTACCTTTTGGCAAACAAATTCATATTTTTTGTGGACCATCAAGCATTGCTGTATTTGGTGAATAAGCCTTGTGCAACTGGAAGGATAGTAAGGTGGTTTATCATCCTTCTTGAGTTTGATTTTGAAGTTGCAGTTCGAAAAGGAACAACTCATCTAAGGGCAGATCATTTGTCTCGAATCACCTCTGGCGAAGCTCCTGTGGGTGTGGATGATGATATGTTAGATTCAACACTTTTCCTTGTAGAGACAGCTCCTAGATGGTCTGAATCCATTTTAGAAATTTTGACAAGTGGGCAAATACAACTAGCGGGTCCTAATGTGGACCTATGGCGACCATTCAAGCTAATCTCAGGGAGATTATATCGTCAGGGTAATGATGGAGTGTTGAGGCTTATACCTAACCCCGACCAATATGAGGAGATCTTGGAATGGGCACATGCGGGTATAGATGGAATCCATGCATCAGCTACCACTTGTGTGCGACGTATATCTCAAGATGGGCAATGGTGGCCTACCATGCATGCAGATGCTGAAACATTTGTTTGTAACTGTGCTTCATGTAAAATACAGAAGCCAATTCATAATGTCACATTATTCCAAATTTCAACTACACCAAGTTGGAGTAAGTATATTGTGGACTATCTTCAGCATGGTCATACGGATCAAACAATTCCTAAACATCGAAAGCAGGCTATTAAGATTGAAGCGGCAAACTATATGATAATAGAGGGCCAACTCTACAAGAGGGGCAAGGATGGCAACTTACGCATGTGTGTATGTGAAGCTGACTATCTGAAAATCTTAACTCATGCACATGCAGGTGTTGGAGGTGGACACTTTTCTGGCAATACCACAGCAAAGTTGATTAGGTGGTCTGGGCTTTGGTGGCCAACCTTACAAATGGATGCCGAAGAATATATGAAACGTTGTGACGATTGTCAAAGGACCAAACCTCCCATCACAAAGGATAACATGCCATTGCGGCCTATGTTAAGCACACGTGCTTTTGCAAAATGGGGTATTGATTTTGTCGGTCCCATTAAACCTCCAGCTCGTAACACACATGCAGAATATATTATAGTCGCAACCGACTATTTGACTAAATGGGTAGAGGCAAAGGCAACAGTCAAAAATGATGCCAGAACCACAGCTAAGTTCTTGTATGAGTACGTGTTTACACGCTATGGCTTACCAATTGAGATCATTAGTGATCAAGGTGTACACTTTGTAAATGAAGTCATAGAATTTTTGCTTCAAGAATTTATGGTAATTCACAAGCGTTCTGCACCCTATCATCCCCAGACCAATGGACAAGCCGAGAGTACTAATAAGATTCTCTGCACAGCACTCACAAAGATTGTTGAGGGACATAGGACTGATTGGGAGCAAAAGTTGCACTCAGTTCTCTGGGCATATAGGACAGCCTATAAAACATCTCTGGGCACAACCCCATTTGAACTTGCTTTTGGGCTAGATGCAATTCTTCCCATTGAATTTCTTGTACCTACTCTACGAGTAGCTAAACAATTGGATTGGACTGGTCATGAGCTTTCACAACGCGTTGACGAATTGGAAAAGCTTGATGAAACCCGCTTATTAGCGGTAATGGGAATGTATGCTGAGAAGAGGAGACAAAAGCAATGGTATGATAGAAATGTAACAACTGGCCGATTCAAAAAAGGAGACCTGGTGCTCTTATACACACTTAAGAAGCATAAGAGAAAGCTCAAGAAACGTGGCCTAGGACCGTTTGTGATTAATGAGCTTACTCCAAGTGGTGCTGTGCGTTTAGAGACACTAGAAGGTGAGCAAATGCCTAACTTCATTAATGGAAGTCGTCTCAAGAAATACAATGAACCATTAACTGAAGCCATGCTTCAACAGATGCATGCTGCACAAACACGAAAAAAAGCACTTGACCTACTTAAACGTCAGGCTCAAGAGGAGGCTAAAGCTAGAGTTACAAAAACCAAGGAGCGTCGCAAAGCTTCTATGTTAGCCATACAATTGGCTACTGATGAGCCATATGTTGAACCATTCAATATTCAAGTGGGACTTCATCTTCATGAGACTACCTACTTTGTCTCTGCCTTAATTGACTCTGGTGCAGATTATAATGTTCTCTCGTTTGATACCTGGATAGCCTTGGGTCAACCACCACTTGTGCAAATTCCTGTGGACCTACGAAGCTTCTCCGGAGAAGATAACCTTATAGAGGGAAAATGTGTCATTATGATGACCATTCAGGATCACCAGATGTCAGTGCCCTTTTATGTGGCATGTAAGTCCAAGGCGGTAGTAGAGGTTGTTCTCGGTAGATCGTGGTTAAGTGCTACCAATTGCTCATTAGATTGGAAGAATAGACAATACAAGTTGCAAATTGATTCTGATTGCATCTTGGGATCTGCAACTCAACGAGCTTTATCGTGTCAAAGGGGTAATGTTTCTACCTTACCCAACCCACAATCAAAATCTGCTCTTGAAGCTCCCAAAAAAATGATGTGGATAATTGATGAGTACTCAAGTGAGGGCCATGGCTGGTATGTTCCAACTCATCTAGTTGTTGCTCAAAGAAGGCCAGGCAAAAAGGAATTATCAATGTGGCTACCCAAAGATGCGTACAAAATTGTACCATCTAGTCCAGTTGCTAAGCCTCTTAAGAAGCACATCATTTCCAAGCCTAAACCTCGGATTGTTACTCGATGGGTCCCAAAAAATGTGCTCAAAGCACAAGGCTATTATGAGGGTGCAATAGCAATTTGGCTTCCAAAATGCCAAGCTTTGGCAAAGGTAAAAGAGTGTTTCAGAAAGATTCCAAAAGCCACCCTAGATTGTCCATATCAGTGGGTGCAAAAGAAATCAACACAAAATCTTCAAGAAAGGAAAGGTGGCTGTGATAGCACCTACAAAACTACTTGTGTTGATCTTCCTAAAACATGTATTGAAACACCGGTTGTCCCGATTTCTCCTTGTAACACAATTCAGCCATCAACTTGTGTACCTACGACGAGTCCAAATGTGTCTCATTTGAGCATAGATTCTAGCATTTCAATGCCTAAATCTTCTTATCTTGCTCAAATTCCAAGACAATTGCTAAAGTGTCCACCTTTTAAAAAGAATATACCAAAAACTAAAGATAAGGCATTAACACTACAATTAAAGCTTTTTGGTAAATCAATGTTTGAATAATGTAGTTCCTTATGCCTTTAGAAGATGTGTTTTCTTTGAGATAATCTTGTTTTTGATTGGAATTGTCATGAGGGATATGAGTGTTCTAAATTTTATTGTTCTACGTCCAGATAACTCCTGATGGATATTTGGCGTGATACATGTCCACCATGCATTGACCCCGATAGTACTCGACCAGATCATCGCGGGGGTTATAGTGCTCCTCCATTTCAAACACATTCTAGGTACTTCTATGCTCCCTTAGGTGAAAGTTGTTGTGGGCATCACTTTGTCACATTATTCTATCAACAGCATCACCCATTTCCACATTGTCAAGAGTGTGCACGGCTTGTATTAGAAGAAGCTTCACATATTTGTTGGATATGCCGCTCTTACTTTAGACGATATGGCACGGGCTTAATGAAGCAAATTGTGGGAGTTACACCCCAACGCCATAATCTTCTTAATGTGAGAATACCAGAGAGGGGACCAAATCAACGACGATTACCTGAGGAGGTTCAAGCACAACAATGGAGGGATACAAGCCTAAATGACTTGCAACCACCGATCATGCAAGCCCTCCTTCCCCAAGCCCCTACATGTCAATATTGGATCAATATGAGTACCTACATTGCATAGTTCCAAAATCAAAACTGTCTGATTAACCTTCCCATAGAACCAATGCCATACTTTAGTGAGGAAGCACTCCTTCCTCTACCACCTTCTCCAGCGGCAGGTTTTTGTGAGGGGTTGTCTCTGCATCCTGAGGAAATTGATACCATCTTTCCAGGCAGACGAGGACACGGATCCACCACCAGCGCAAGGGTAAGCACATCGACTCCACAATAAGATCGACAAGCCAGGGCACTTTTCTCCCATTGGGTTTTTTCCCCTCGGCTATATTCGGTGTTTGGCACCAATGGTAAATTTTATTTTTTTCTCTTCTTTTTTTTGTTTGTTAATAAAAATTTTGCAGAGATCCTCGCTAAAACAAGAGCATCAAACATGCCCCACTAGTCCACCTACCTTGCACACAAATTAGGAAGGGGGGAGACATGCTACGCCTACAAAGATCAAGGAGGAACAATCTGCACCAAAATCAGCAATGCCTCAATGCAAACGAACAACATCAACAGAGCACTACAACTGGTGTATTCAAATCTTAATCTCTACTTCTTTTTGTGCTCTTATCTTTCGAATATATGGTTTGCATGTTCACACAATATTGGCTGGTTTGAGTTTTTGATTAGTTGTTAAAATATGGTGAGTGAGTTCTAGAGTCTTAGAAGACTTAGTAAAAGATATTTCTATTTAAAGACAGTGTAGGATATATACCAATGGAGTATGCCAAGTACTTATGTTTTCAAGGTATATTAGTTATCCTTAGTGGTAGCTACCTCTTAGATATGAGCTAGGTGCTAGGAGTCATAAAAATTTATGAAAATGTGCCTTAATAAATATATATCCAAAATAAATTGAGACAGGAAGTGTCTACCGCCATGTGAAATGCTTGGTAGGACCTGAGGTTGTCATAGCACCTTGGGGCCGATGCCTTGGTTTCCATGGGGTGAACACTGATGTCTAAAAACTTCAGAAGAAGAACTTTGAGGAATCTATCGCCTTGATAGATGTTGGTAGGACTCGGGGGTACACTATGGGCCCTCAAGACCGATGCTTTCATCTTCAAGGGGTACTCCTTAGGTCATAACAGAAAGAAAAAGGGGTCTGTCGCCCTTGAGATACTTAGCGGTCTTTAGATTCTCTTGACGGAGGTCTCTTGGCCATTGCTTGGGTCTCTTTGGGATAGAACCTTAATCTTCATCAACTTCTACAAACATATCAAAAAAAAAATGAGAGTTCCAATCACCTTTGCTCATATTTAGGAGTAGGTATGCCATTTAGGAGTAACTTACATACTGGTAGGACATTGAGACTACGGTCATAACCGGCGGTGTACAAAGCACACTTGCCTTTACGTAGCACTATCTACTACTTAAGTCTCACTTTGACCAGTCTTTACTCACCTATTTTAGTACTACTTAAAACTATAATCAGCCCTGCACTTGTATGCTCACGTGTGAAGTCATCATTGCTGATTTTTCTTTTCTTTTCTTTTCTTTTCAATAAAGGACTTTACTCGTATCAATTGTTTTTTTGTTGCAGCTCTTGCTACTACCGCGCTCGAGGACGTGCGCAAAATAGGAAGGGGGGAGTGTTGCATGCAAATGAAGATCAATACAAGGATGCCGAGGATGCAGCAAAAAAAACATACTTAGGGCTCTTGTAAAGAGTTCCACTTTGTAGATGTATGTGGGAGAGGGCTTCACAATAATCCCACATGGGAACTTTTGAGAGTTCTAGAATTTTTGTATAAAAGGTGGCTCATTTGAGAGCATGGACACATTGGGCAAACTCATGTTTGAGCTCTCATGAGACTAGCTCTCCCTCTTCTTCCATAGAGGTGCAAGCTCTTCTCTCTCCCCAGCTACATTATTGTAAGTCTATTCTTTTGTTAATGCAATGAGTGATGTTTGTCTCTCTTCTCATGTCTATTCTCTAGTAAGCATGTTTCTTTGTTGTTGATAGCTTCAAGGTGTGTGTGCATGCTAGGAAGTAAGATCTTGAGAATGAAGGATGCTTTGAGCTTGTGTATGCAATAGCTTAGCTTTCTTCTTGTTTGGATGCATGGAATGAGTGGGATGTTGAGTGATTGAGTGTGGCAAGATTGAGCTTGAGTATGTGTTAGTCTATGTCAATAGTAGTAGTATTCCTAGCATTCTCTCCATCATCAAATGGATAAGCTTTTGTGCACCGGTACAGGTTGAATCCCTAGCTCCGAAAGGGATGCAAATCCCATTGGATTGAGCTTAGTGTGGATCATACAACTCTTGCTACAAGTGAGAGAGTTTTCCGTCTCTCCACTCATGCAACTAAAAATAGAGTAGAGAAGTCTCTAAATAAGGTAAAAGTCATGATCAAGTGATTATGTAAGTTTGGTTCATGCCTAATCACAATTAGTGTCTTCTTGTGTTAATCCCAAAGTAATTTTCTACATATACCAGTTTTTGGTCCCTAATATTCATGATGTTTTGTACAAGCTTTGATCCACCTTGAGTATGTTTTGATCACTCTTCACAGTTGAATTATTATATCCAACATTTGGTATCAGAGCTTGATCCAATTAGGTTTAGTTGATTAGCAAAAATCTTAATCAATCTCTTAATCACCATAGCCAGTTTTTCTCTATTTGAACCACATGCTGTAGATTGCCTTCATGCTTGCACGTGAGGTGATGATACCTTAAAATTTTGTTATAGCCTTGTTGCTTTGCTCCCACACATGCTCTAAATCGAAGCTCAATGATGGATTTTATCTCAGCTCGACGAATTTCTCATCGCCATCACAACTGCCCGTTTTCTGCTCATCGCGTCAATTCGCCATTGTCTCTTCAAATTAGCCAAATTCCTTTGAGGAGATTCAAGGTCATCACCCAAGTGAGGATTCAGTATACAAAATCTTGGAGCATATGGTCCACCGTAGCTGCTGTACAACACGTTTTTCTAGTCACCTATTTTCTACAGTTTTTGCTCCGACAACATGGTGATACTTATTTTGATTTATATTGATGATATTTTTATTATTTGGGCTTAAATCATCTATATGAGCAAGTTTTCAACATCAAGCATCATATTTCATCATCATGAGCTCCAAATTTTTCGACAAATTCAATAGAACTAGGTTTCATACCTGGCAAATCAAGGTGAAGGGCTACCTCATGAAGAAAAATCTGTGGAGTACGGTCAAGCCACTTTCTGATGATGAAGCACGTATTTCTGTTGCAGTTACATGAGCTACAACGGCTGCACTTCAGCTAGTTCAAAGCTTGTGTGCACCAAGTTGCATGGGTGAATGTGCACAGATGTGTGTGCTTGCTCATGACCATGTGTAGGCGGTATTATCATTACTGCTTTAGAAGATGATTTTATTCATTATATTGATGATATTGAGTCAGCTATGGAAGCTTGGGAATTATTAGAACATACTTTTGGTGCAAAGGCAAAGCATTCCAAGATCAGTTTGAAGATGCAACTCTTTGATCTAACCATGGAGAGTAATGAAAATTTAGCAGTTTTGATTAACAGGTTGAAGAGCTTAATGACACAATTGGTTTATGTTAAGTCTCCTATTCCTGAAGAAGATGCTATTGCTATCCTGCTTAAAAGCTTACCTTCAAGCTTTAGGCAAATGATGATGGTACTGAAAGAGAAGGAGCAAGTCCCTTCTTTGGAAAGTATCATAAATTCTTTGCAAGAAGAAGACAAGAAGATTACAAAGGATGTGATAGATCCTTATGCATATGCTATTACTACGACATCAGCAAAGAAGAAGTGTACTATTTGTGGTCGTACAAATCATCTTACTAAGGATTGTTTCTCCAAACATCCTTGTGAGTATTGTGGAAAGAGGAATCATCCATCCTCAAAGTGCTATCAAAAAGATCAAAAGCTAGCAAAGGCACATGTGGTTGAAGAAGTCAACCAACAGGAAGAAACAAATCTTTGTTCTAGTCTTAGTATAAAAGATGTAGATGATGAGTATGCTTTTTAGATTATGTCATGTATGTGGTCGAATCAAGACTTATGTTGTTCCAACACTTGACAAGTTATAGAGGAGAGTACACCACCCTATGTTGTTGTTAAGGGGGGACTCTTACTCATTATGTCAAGGAGGTATGTTAGTCTTGTTCATGTTCTTGTAAGAAGTTGGTCTTAAGGAGGGATTGTTGGATAAATGTAATCCCAACTCCTTAGTCCAGTTTAATGTGTGGTTGTTAGGCTAGTGGTCAGTGGTGGTTGGTGTGTAAAGCCTACAAATGGTTGGTGCATGTTGTTCATGCAACTCACACAACTAAAAATAGGGTAGAGGAGTCTCTAAATAAGGTACAAGTTGTGATCAAGTGATTATGTAAGTTTGGTTCATGCCTAATCACAATTAGTGTCTTCTTGTGTTAATCCCAAAGCAATTTTCTGCATATACCAGTTTTTGGTCCCTCATATTCATGATGCTTTGTACAATCTTTGATCCACCTTGAGTATGTTTTGATCAATCTTCATAGTTGAATTATCATATCCAACAGTTTATAGTGTCGGATCATCAATATGATTTGAACCATGCCCTCAATCCATTGTACTTTTGCGTATTTAAAGGCATTGATATAATGTAAGAATACACCACTGTTATTCAATGTCATTGTGTCGTTATTGTGTCGTTAAGGGTTAACCATGTTGAGATGTCAAGATTAACATGAGCTAACACTCATCACGAGGCGCTAGCATGACCGTTCAACATTTATGTCACTGGGCGGGCTTGGTATCTGGCACTGACATATCTTTGCTAGAGATTCAACAACTGGACTACACCAACTAGTCCACATCTGCCCACTCCTCTTAGTGTGTTCACATTATGGACTACTTATATTTACTCTATTATATGTGGTAGTCACTTTATCTTCTTTGTAGACCTCTTTTGTTGTGTGAAGAAGAAGATGAATTTTCAGCCTCTCACCTTGTGTGTTCTCTTTCAAGGTTTGTGTGAGTGTGTGTGTGCTTGCAAGAGCTCAAGCTCTCTTCTCCCCTACATCTTTTCAAATCATGCCCTTAATCCATTGTACTCCACCCTATTTAAAGGCATTAATCCATTGTACTCCACCCTATTTAAAGGCATTGATCTAATGAAAGCGTGCCTCACTATTATCCTATCTCATTATGCATTATGATGTCCATTCTATTAAGCATGCAATTAAGTACTAATCTCATTTTAGCTTAGCTTGCATCCATGCTTGCACCATGAGTTCAATCATCTTCCTTAAGTCTCCATGCTTGCACCATGAGTTCAATCATCTTCCTTAAGTCTCTATAATCTCATTATTATATGTAGAGCTTGGGAGCCTAAAGAGAGAAGATACCATGCCAGCCTCTCTATATGCTAATCCTCTCTCACACACTCTCAAACATCCACTCATATGTAAGAGCAATAAAGAAAAGAAGGCAAGTTGACTCGCATACTCTCACACACAAGCAATGGAATATACACAAAGAGGCAAGAGGGCAAGAGAACTTAGGCACACAAGGATGCTAGAGCACAATCTCATTCAACAATTAAGGAATTATTCTCTTCTCATTAGATAAATTGACTTATATATACAAGATATTTATAAGCTTGGGTGTCCACACCTAATAACTAATTAGGAGCCCAAATTATTACATAACCATATCTAGGGTAGTCTAAGCACACACATTGGGTGGATGCTAGCTCTTTTATTGTTAAGATTCATGACACATAGCTGTGGAGATTAGGATTTATCAAATGACCTACTAATGACACATGATTAAGCTAATATAGGGTGGATGGTACCTAAGTACACTCATTGGGTGGATGGTACCTAAGCACACACATTGGGTGGATGCTAGCTCTTTTATTGTTAAGATTCATGATATCTCCTACACATAGCTATGGAGATTAGGATTTATCAAATGACCTACTAATGACACATGATTAAGCTAATATAGGGTGGATGGTACCTAAGCACACACATTGGGTGGATGCTAGCTCTTTTATTGTTAAGATTCATGATATCTCCTACACATAGCTATGGAGATTAGGATTTATCAAATGACCTACTAATGACACATGATTAAGATAATATAGGGTGGATGATATAGTACACTTCTTCTTTGTCGGTGTCGAAGTAATGCATATGCATAAGGATCTATCACATCCTTTGTAATCTTCTTGTCTTCTTCCTGCAAAGAATTTATGATACTTTCCAAAGAAGGGACTGGCTCCTTCTCTTTAAGTACCGTCACAATTTGCCTAAAGTTTGAAGGTAAACTTTTAAGCAATATAGCAATAGCATCCTCTTCAGGAACAGGAGACTTAACATAAACCAATTGTGTCATTAAGCTCTTCAACCTATTAATCACAGCTGTTAAATTTTCATTACTCTCCATGGTTAGATCAAAAAGTTGCATCTTTAAACTGATCTTGGAATGCTTTGCCTTTGCACCAAAAGTACGTCCTAGTAATTCCCAAGCTTCCATAGCTGACTCAACATTATCAATATAATGAATAAAATCATCTTCTAAAGGAGTAATGATAATACCAAGTGCTTGCTCATCTTTTTCTTGAAGTGCAGCCATTGTAGCTCTTGTAACTGCACAACAAAAATACCTGCTTCATCTTCAGTAAGTGGCTTGACCGTACTCCACAGATTTTTCTTCATGAGGTAGCCCTTCACCTTGATTTGCCAGGTATGAAACCCAGTTCCGTTGAATTTGACGGGAAATTTGGAGCTCATGATAATGCAATATGATGCTTGATGTTGAAAACTTGCTCATATAGATGATTTAAGCCCAAATAATAATAATATCATCAATATAAATCAAAATAATAATCACCATGTTGTTTGAGCAAAAGAGGTAGAAAACAAGCGACTGGAAAAACACGTCGTACAGCAGCTCTGGTGAACCAAATACTACAAGATTTGGTATGCTGAATCCTCACATGATAGACTTGAAGCACCTAAGAGGAATCAGATCAATTCCTAGAGACGACGTTGAATGAACCGGATTAGTAGAAAACGGCCTGTTTGGATGGCGATGAGAAATTCGTGGAGGAAGCGATGAAATCCGGCATGCGTGGGAGCAAAGCAAGAGGCCTATAGCAAAAGATTGGGGTATAATCACCTCATATGCAAGCATGAAAGCAATCTACAGCATGTGGTTCAAACAAAAAAAATAGGCTATGGTGATTAAGAGATAGATTAGGGTTTTTGCTAATAAACTAAACCTAATTAGGTCATGCTCTAATACCAAATGTTGGATATGATAATTCAACTATGAATATTGATCAAAACATACTCAAGGTGGATCAAAGCTTGTACAAAACATCATGAATATGAGGGACAAAAACTAGTATATGTAGAAAATTGCATTGAGATTAACACAAGACTCTAATTATGATTAGGCATGAACCAAACTTACATCATCACTTGATCACGACTTGTACCTTATTTAGAGACTCCTCTACCCTATTTTTAGTTGCATGAGTTGCATGAACCATATGCACCAAGGCTTTACACCAACCACTGACCACCACTAGCCTAACAACCACACATTTGTTGCGTTTGATCAATGCAAGGATGATGGAAGCAGGAAAACAACAGACTTGACATTCTTATTTAGGGCTCTTGTAGAGAGTTCCAAGTTGTAGGTGAGTGTGGGAGTGGGCTTGAGAATAATCCCGCATGGGAAGTTTTGGGAGTTTTAGGAGTTTTAGTATAAATAGTGGCTCATTTGAGAGCTCACACACACTTTGGGCTGAACTCATGCTTGAGCTCTCTTAAGACTAGCTCTCCCTCTTGTTCATAGAGGTGTAAGCTCTTCTCTCTCCCCATCTACACTATTGTATGAGCAATGCTCTTCTCTCTCCCCATCTACACTATTGTATGAGCAATGCTCTTCTAATTCAATGCAATGAGATGATGTTTTTCTCTCTTCTCATCTCTATTCTCTAGTGTGCATGCTTCTTTGTTGATGCTTGTGGATTCTCTATTAGGCTTTGTGTGTGTGGTAGTAGTGGATTCAAGCTTAAGCTTCTCCATAGCTTGTAGCTTATCCATGGCCAAGGCATTGCTTGAGTAGTGAATGAGAATGTATGTTTATTTCAAGTTCCATTAAGCTTCAAGGTTTGTGTGCATGCTAGAACACTATATTCGTGAGTTTGGGAATTTCCCAACTCCCATTTTTTGAATACTAAAAAGGTGGGACCTGGATAAGATGCCTATAAGTTTCTCAAAACCATATCATGTGACCTATTGTTAGAAAGCGCTTGGAAAATGGAATCTAGTGAGCTATAGAGCGCTCAATTTGGAGTAACGGTGTTCAAGTTATGATTAATCCAAAGATTTGACCACGTGTCCCAAACTACTGAGAAATTCCCATATTCCCCAATATGGTGTTCTAGGGAAGTAAGTGCTTGAGAATGAAGTGTGCTTTGAGCTTGTGTGCTTATGAGTAAGCTTATGTGTGCATTAGCTTAGCTTTCTTCTTGTATTGGATGTATGAATGAGTGGGATGATGAGTGAATGAGCTAGGGCAAGATTGAGCTTGTGTGTGTAAAGTCTATGTCAAGGTAGTGGTGTTCATAGCATTCTCTCCTGAAAGGGATAAGCTTCCATGCACCTAACCGGGTTGAATCCCTTAGCGATGAAAGGAGTGTTTATCATTCCATTGGTGAGCTAGGAGTGTAGTCTACTTGCCTATATTGCATACGTAGGGAGACGACCGTCTTTCCATTGGCGCTGCTGCTGCCATGGAGACGACCTATGGTTGGTTGAGGAACCTTGGCAGCCATTACAATCTAAACAATACTAGGAGTAGGACAATCTCCTTCACTTTCAGCTCAGCAAACGCAAAAATGTTGCTATCATCTGCATGGGTGCCTCGCCACCAGCACCAAGCGTAGCCACTTGCAATGCACTATCTCTGATTGCACAAACCACTTGAGCAACTCGAGCTCAGAGCCCAGTCCAAGAGGGTCAAAGCCAAAGTCTGCGGGAAGGCTTCCATCAAGCCAGGCGGGTGGGGTACTTCCATCAAGCCAGGCAGGTGAGGTGGTGGCTAGCTGTCTGCTGGCAGCAAAGGCGTCAGCGAAGGAGGAGAAGGTGAAGGTGAGGTGGTGGCCAGTTTGCTGGGTACTTCCATCAAGCCAGGCGGGTGAGGTGGTGGCCACCAGCGCTGGCGGCGGCGAAGGCATCAGCGAACGAGGAGAAGGAGAAGGTGAGGTGGTGGCCAGCTGTGCTGGGGCGGCGAAGGCGGCCGCCGCCGCAGAGGAGGCGAAGCCGGCACAGCTGTGGAGGCGAAGGCGTCAGCGAAGGCGAGGAGGCGAGCTCGCTGAAGGGCCTTAGCAAAGGAGGAGGAAGAGAAGGCGAAGGTGCGGCGAAGGACGCAGTAGAGAGAGAAGAAGAGGCGGAGCTGAACGCAGCAGAGAGAGAAGAAGAGGCGGAGCTGAACGCAGCAGAGAGAGCAGGCAAATGCGAAGGTGAGGAGGCGAGGGGCATGAGAAGGGCCAGCAGCTGCTGGAGGAGAAGGCGGCAGCTGTGGAAACGAAGGCGGCAGCTATGGAAGGGAAGGGCCGACAGCCTGCTGGGAGGAGAAGGCGCGGCAGCTGTGGAAGCGAAGGCGCCAGCAGAGAAGAGGGCCGCATCAGAGGAGGAGAAGGCCAAGGTGGCCGCAGCAGAGAGAAAGAGGCCGGATAAGGTGGCCAACGCAAATAGCGGAAACGATAAGGTGCCACGTCAGTATTTTTTTTTATTTTTTTATTTTTTTATTAATCTTTAATTTTTTAAAATCTACAATTTTTGCATACCAATTTTCATGTTTTTTGTAATTTTTATATAAAAAATAAAAAATAAAACAATAAAACAATAAAATTAATTAAAAATTTTATAAATTATGTGTTTTCTTAGGAGTCCACATTTTTTGCATATTCTGTATTTTTTTAAATTTTTGTAATTTTTTGCATAATTAGTGTAATTTGCATAATTAGTATTTTTAGTATAATTTGTATTTTTATGTAATTAGTAAAAAATATAAAATAAAATAAAATAAAATATGTATTTACACACATATTCATGTTAGTTGCATTTAGTGGTTAGGTAGGGTTTATAATATATATATATATATATATATATATATATATATATATAAATTCAAAAACTGGACACTGCAACGTGCTAAAAATAGCGTATAAATCTACGCTCGGGAGCAATACTAGGGTGACGTAACACTAGTGCACCATCTAGGGTAACCACTCAAGGGAGCGGCACTCAATCGGTTGTTGGCAACTTGGAGAGCATTCTTGAGACATCTTCAGAGTCTCAAATAGAGAGCCTCTTAAGAACCGCGAGTGATATTTCAATGGACGTAAATGAGTCATTTGGCATGAATAGACCATTCACACCCATTGGTATGGCAGATTCTGCTAATCCATTTGAAATCCCAGATGGGTAGTTGATTGACAACATAAGACTCCATTTCTTGTATACAAACGCGCATGGCGATGAGATCTACAAAGATCCAATGAGCCGGTTTGTTGTTAAAATTACAGACATTCATTCTGCGTTTGAACCAACACCATGGGTAAACTACCAAGACGATATGTACATGGGTAGAAATGGAGTACGCTACGAGGTCACCAAAAATCTGAACAAGTGGATGCTTTGGGTGTACTTCAACCTAGCACACAAGCAAAGCAGAAGAAGGAGCTTCCATCGGACCCAAATGTGCCAAGAACATCGCGCAGACCTGGTACGTCCATTTCTTTACTTGAAGAATTTTTTTTCGACAGGAATTGGGAGGATAGAGAAAGAACGGGAAAAGAAAAAGAGACCAAGAAAAACCCATGGGACATAGTAAAAGAAATTCCAGTAGTTAAAATCTATCAAGACGACCCAATTAAAGAGGTGTATAGGGATGTGGTAGAAACCTACTATGCAACCACTAAGCACCTGAGCTTAGAGCTTCCAATCACGCATACAATAACTATAGAGCATCTAGAAGGTTTCACTAAGCGTATTCATGATAGATGGGGGAACGACTTTAGAACCCTTGAATGGCCAGAGGTTAGGGAAATGACATGGAAAGGAAGGCCCCTTTTCACTGAGGTGTCTACCTTAGAAACAGCACGTCCAGATGAATCAGCCTTTCGAGGAGAAACACTAGCACCACCATGGGCTAGAACCCCAAAAAGTGTGTCTCGACCAGCACCTTCCATGTGAACAACTGCTAAAGGACCAGTCTTTCCAATGATTGATCCTACGAGGAGACCCGGGACTATTAGAGAATCTAGGGGAGAAGAAAGACCACGAGCAAGTGGATATGTACCTCCAAGAGAACCCCATAGACCAAGTGAATTGACATTTGAGGAGCCTAGAGTTAGAGGCCGAGACTCATATAGGAGACATGACGATGAATATTCTAGAAAAGTGAGACCATCTGCACTGCAAAAATTTGTCAAGAAGTATGACGGATCCGGTGACCCATATGACCATATAGCAGCCTTTAAGCAAGCTATACATGCGGAGCAAGTCACGGATATACATACGCAAATCGAAGGATTTGGCTTGACGCTAGAGAGTAAGTCTTTATCATGGTTTCAGACTTTAGAGCCTGAGGCAAAGCGATCTTTCGATGGGCTGGAAAAGAGCTTTATAGCTGCGTTTTCAAAAATGAGAATTAAGCACAATGCGGTAGCTCAAATTTACACTTTTAAGCAAAAAGATCAAGAATCTGTGCGAGACTGTGTAAATAGGCTAAAGCAGTACATCAATCGATGCCCTGACGATGAGAAGCCAAGACAAGGAAGATTAATTTCTATCTTCCTGGAAGGCTTACGAAACAAGACGCTTCACGCTCACTCGTACGCAAAGAAGCATGTCATCTTCAATGAGTGTTGCATGGATGCCATGGATTACGATGACAACTTTGACATGACTGGCATGGGAAACCAAGAGTCATCCGGATGAAAAACGTAGCTCTGGGAAGGGCTCTGACTCTAGTGTGCCATTAGTTAATCCAGATCAGATTGCCGAGATAGTATTGAAAAAGATGGGGCAATACTACAGACCTTCCTACTGACCCAACCATCATACATGCATACTGTACCTATAGGCCCCTACGTCTGTGGAGGATGTGGAGGTAGCCATAAAATCGAGTAGTGCCCAACCTTCTCACCATTGGTTGGCAATAAACCAACAAAGAAGTGGTGCCAGATTTGTAAATGGAACTACACACATGTGACTTCGGACTGCAATCACATTGCAAGGATACAAAGGGAACAAGCAGCCAACTCTGCACCTAGACAGCAAGTTGTGAGCCATGAGAGAACCTTAGTTGCTCAAGAGCAAGCACGATCGGTGCTAGGAGCTCAACCTCCTCCACCTGGCACAGCTTCCTTTAGATATGTGGAATATGAGAATCCTAGACAGCAAGTTGTGAGCCATGAGAGAACCTTAGTTGCTCAAGAGCAAGCACGATCGGTGCGAGGAGCTCAACCTCCTCCACCTGGCACAGCTTCCTTTAGATATGTGGAATATGAGAATCCTAAATTAGGAATGGAGATGGTTAGCTCTCAACCATACTACATCGAAATGGAGCATCCTCTTGTCGAACCCTACTTTGAGAACCCAACCGGACCAAGCCTAGTTCATGACTTTAATGGAGACCCAAGCTCTTTGATGCTTATAGGATCTCAACCAACTAAGACTCAAGGTTATCCAGGACCATATCCTACAAAGAGACTATACCCCACGCAACAAATAGGACCATGCTACGAATGTGGTAGACCACATTGGGCGAGAGAATGTCCAAACAAGAAACGACCACTCTTAGCTAACCTAGGCACAACATCTACGTTTCCACCTATAGAGAGGTTTTGCCAAGGGTGTAGCATTGACCATCTACCAAAGGATTGCTTGTTGAAGCCTGCGGATCCGGCAGCACAAAAAGCTAAAGCACCCCTCAACTATGTTGAAGTGATTCCATCACCCATGACATCTGAGGAGGAGAACGAACTAGTGTCGCTAAGAGTAGTGACTAGAGCCCAAGCGCAAAAGAATGTCAAAGAGGTTGTTGAGAAACCCTCTGAGATTAAGGTTCTATCCAAAGATGGAAAAGAGAGAAAGAAATCAACTCGATATAAACCACGCAGCAAGGGGAGTAAGAAGTCAAAGGAGCAGAAGAGCTCTGATGGAGGAAACTCTATCCCAAAAGAGCTAGAAGGAATGTTGAAAACGAAACAAATCGGAGAGAAAACTCAAAATGAGCAAAAGGGAAAAGCATCCGAGTCTGAGGAAAGCTCAAGAGGATCAGTCCTTGTGGACAAGGTGTACGAGCCTTTAGATGCAGCGCTTCAAGCATATAATAGTAGGATCACAGCTCTGACTGAGCTGCCTAAGAAGTTGCAAGAATATCCCAACCCTCGTGAAGAGACAATCAACTTGGCTATCCATAAGCAGTTGATTAGGGATACTCAGACTCTAATAGACGGCCCACCACCTATGTACGCAAGAGGACCTGCTTCTCTGAAGCCTAACTTAGAGACGATACCAGAAGCCACGCCAAGCATGGAAAAGGGAAGTGAAGTTGTATCTCTACATTTCTCAGAAATGCCTGAAGGAGATGATTTACCTCATCCCAATGCAGACGAGTCAAAACCATTGACTACCATGGATTTTGGAGATGAAATTCCTGAAATAGAGGAAGCAATAGCAAGGGAGATGTGGGAAGCGGTGCAAAAACAAGTTGAGGATCTAGCATCTTCTGACAAGTCACCACCGTTCTCTATAGTAGAATTCTCGAATCAAAGGGTTCAAGAATTAGATGCTTTATCTCTACCAGATGATGCTCAGACTATTGTCTCAACTCGGAGCAACAAGCTCACATGCAAGACACTGCCCTCATATTTAGGACTGTACGAAGCACATAGCCAAATCATGCGAGTACCATCAATGACACGACAACCTCATCAGGAACGAGATACAGGGAGTTTGCAAGCTTTAATGTCGGCACCAGTTACGTGTACCATTCCACTCGCAGAGTTCTTAAAGCTTAGGCCAAGATTGTGGGGAGAAGTGGCTACACAATTAACTGAGCAAGGATTGTGGAACCAGAACATTCAAGTTAAGGAGTTGTTGAAGGCAAATGCTTCTGAGCTAATGCTTAAGCAAACAATTTCGGTTCCTATGAACAAAGTTGGCAAGCATTGTGAAGACGACGAAGGAAATACTACGCTTCCTGTGGAGATCAACAAGATTGAATCTATAACTATTCTAGATAGCGGAGCAGGGGTGAGTATAGCAACAAAAACTGTATGGGAAATGTGGGTACAAAGATGAGTTTGCAATTGGCAGATGGAAATCTAGAGAGTCCCATAGGATTGCTTGAGGACGTTAGAGTCAAGTCATGTGGCATTGAGTACGGATATACCTTTGCTATCATAGACTTTGGCAAGAACACAAATTACGAAGTGATACTAGGAAGGTCATTCATGTGCCAATTCAAAATGATTCAAGACTGGGGTTACAATTACTTGTACCTCAGACATGAGAATGTAACCACGAGGGTGAATCTAAAAAACCATGCTTATCAAGATGTGATGCACTCTCCTATTGGATGAGTTTGATTCCGCTTCTTCAAAAGCATCGGGAGCAACTATGTCTGAAGGAAGAGATCTGTGGAGCATCTTGTCGATACTTGCAACCTGGAAATGTTACCATAGATAGAAGTGTGACGGATGATGCTTATATCCCCATACCTTTTCTTGAGAACTTGATAGATCCCTTAGAATGGAACCATGTTTTAGCTACCATAGACACTTGTGCATTGCCAAGGCAAACACAGTTCTGTGATCCAGATGGGTATGACATTATTCCCGTAAGAATGCTAAGACCGATCTATGCAGAGGAACCTCAAGAAGCCCCTAGGTATGAAGCAAACAAATCATTATTGCTAGGAGATATGGTATCTGTAGAGGAAGTATCCCCTCTTGAGTACAGCTCAGCTGACGAAGGAGATGAGGTATCTGTAGAGGAAGTATCCCCTCTTGAGTACAGCTCAGCTGACGAAGGAGATGAGGATAGATGCTTAGAATCCTCTGATGGGAAGGATTCTGATGACGATGCCATAGTCCCTAAATCGGAGTTAGAGAAGATAAGATTATTGTTAAAGGGCAGAGAGGTCTTGTTGAGTATTCCTAGTGACAAACCGAAACGTAAGTTTTGCAAGAGTCACCGAAAGTTTCGCAAACAGGAAGTCAAGGAAAAGAGACAACAACAACAAAAAGAAAGAGAAGATGTGGATAAAGAAGACTTTATTCGACCTCCAACCTTTGTAGGTAAGAACGAGTACTTGTACTACTTGGGAGCTGATGATTGCATCAAAGATGAGATGAAATGGAGATACGGCTTTCAATTAGTGCAAAAGCTAAACGAGAAGGAGAGTGACAACCCAAAGAAGAAGAGGAAAATAAAACCGAAGCTAAAATCTAAGGCTTCAGTGCACTCAGTCAAGACTGAACAAAGCACCATGACGAGAGTGGAGCGTAAATATCTAGTGCAAGAAAGGAAGAGAATGCTAAAACTTCAAGAAAGGAAGAAAGGATACCACAAATATCCCCTCAAACTTCAAGAAATTCACCATACAAGATCGGAAAATAGTCTTGCAACAACCTATTCGACAGAAACCTGAGGAACCAGGAGTTTCCTATGATGGCCCTGAGGACGCCAAAAAAATAGACTTGGCAGAACCAAGCGAAGAGCCATGTAACATGTGGATTGCCACAGACTTAACCCAAGCGGAGGAAGAATTGCTAATCTCTACTCTGAGAGAGTATCGAGATATATTTGCTTGGAGTTACAAAGACCTTAAGGGGGTAGATCCAAAGATCTGCCAGCATACGATTCCCATGCGAGAAGATGCCAAGCTGTCCAAGCAACGTCCTTACACGTATAACGATAATTTTGCTAAAAAGATCAAAGAAGAGATTGACAAGCTGTTAGCGACGACTGAATTTATTTATGAGATTGAACATACAGAGGGTTTCATCGATTGTGGTAGTACCTAAGAAGAATGGAAAACTACGAGTATGTGTCAATCTAAAGAAAGTAAATGCTGCTACTATCCGGGACCACTATCCGCTTCCACTCACTGATCATGTATTGGAGAGGGTAGCTGGTAAGAAGGCATACACTTTTCTTGATGGATTTTCGGGCTACAACCAGGTATCTATTGATCCCAAGGATCAACACAAAACCGCATTTGCTATAGAATGGGGAGTGTTTGCATATAGAGTCATGCCTTTTGGTTTAACTAACACTCCAGCCACCTTTCAGAGGTTGATGAGCCATGCATTCAAAGAATACCTGCGATTATTTCTTGAAATATTCATGGATGACTTGTGTGTGCATTCCATAAACAGAGAAGAACACATAGAGCATCTCAAAAAAATCTTTGAGAAATGCAGAGTGTATCGCATATGCCTTAACCCTGATAAATGCAAGTTTATGGTTAGGCAAGGGAAGATTCTAGGCCACATTGTGTCTAGGAATGGTATATCCACGGATGCGGAAAAGATAGCTGTTATTGTTGAGCTCCCTAGACCTTACAATGCAAAAGGGGTACAAGTTTTCATGGGTCATTGTGGCTACTATCGTAGATTTATCTACATGTATGTTGAAATAGCACGGCCATTGTACGCACTCCTTGTTGTATTTGAATGGACAGAGGATTGTGAAGAAGCCTTTAAAAAGCTGAAGAAAGCATTAGTGACGGCACCTATTCTCAGGTCGTCGGATTGGGATAATTTATTCCACATACATATAGATGCTTCAGCTTTTGCAATTGGCTGTATTTTAGCTCAACCAGGCGAGAACAAAATGGCCTTTCCAGTCTCATATGCTAGCCGCCAGTTGAATAGTGCTGAAAAGAATTACACCACCACGGAAAGAGAAGGCTTAGTTATGATCTATGCTGTGAAGAAGTTGCGGCATTACCTTTTGGCCAACAAATTTACATTCTTCGTAGATCATCAAGCTTGGCTTTACCTTGTGAACAAGCCATGTGCAACTAAAAGGATTGTACGCTGGTTTGTTATTCTACTTGAATTTGAATTTGAAGTAGCGGTAAAGAAGGGAAAAATGCATCAGTGGGCTGATCATCTTTCCAGGATAACTTCAGGAGAAGCACCCATTGGTATAGATGATGATATTCCTGACGCTACTCTATTCTTGGTTGAGACAGCACCAAGATGGGCAGAACCCATCATTCAAGTTTTAACGACAGGATTTGTTAACTCCATTAGTCCCACCAATGAAAAAATAATGACCTTAGAGCATTGTGCTCCTTATAAGCTTCTTTCTGGACGATTGTATAAATTAGGAAAAGATGGAATACTTCATCTATGCCCTGACCCTGATCAATATGATGAGATTATCTCATATGTCCATGTGAGCTTAGGAGGCAGGCATGTCTCTGGAAAGGATACGGTTAAAAGAATTTTGTGGGAAGGATATTGGTGGCCAACACTTCATGCTGATACAGAAGAGTACGTACGGAATTGTAAAATTTGTCAACAAAGGAAACCCATTCCTCATGTGACTCTATTTTATATTTCAACAACACCCAATTGGAGTTCGTACATTGTGAAGTATTTGACGCAGGGTCATACAGACGATAAGATGCCTAGGCATAGAAAGAGAGCCATAGAGGTAGAACCAGCAAGTTTTCAGATTATTGAAGGCCAGCTGTACAAAAGGGGCAAAGATGGAAACCTACGGACTTGTGTTTGTGAGAGTGACTACCTTAGCGTATTGACTCATGCACATTTAGGAGTTCGGGGTGGACATTTTTGTGGAGAAACAACTACCAAACTTATACTATGGTCAGGACTATGGTGGCCTACGCTTTTTCATGATGCAACAGAGTATGTCAAACGATGTGATCAATGTCAAAGAGCCAAAACTCCTACCAAGTACGAGGACATGCCATTGAGACCAATTATGGGGGTTAGAGCTTTTGCAAAATGGGGAATTGATTTTGTGGGACCGATTAAACCACCAGCACGCCATACACATGCTGAGTATATCATTGTAGCCACAGATTATCTTACGAAGTGGGTAGAATCAAAAGCCACAGTAAAAAACGATGCTAGGACCACTGCAAAGTTTTTATACAAACATGTGTTTACACGCTACGGTTTACCTATTGAGATTGTGAGTGACCAAGGTGTGCATTTTATCAATGAAGTCATTACCTTTCTTTTGGAAGACTTTATGGTCATCCATAATATAATTTGGATATGATCGTGGTTCTGATTTCAGAGGACATGAAATCCATTAGCTTGGACACATTCAATGGTACTTTTCGAGATATCGCTCCTTGACTAGGAAACTGGTGAAGATGGAATCACTTCCTCTTCAATGGGGTTAGGCATTCCCTCACTAAACATTCTTTCAAGCAAAAAGGGTGTTTGCCCACTTCCTGATGTCCTATCCTCACTTTCTTCCCGAATGATACTAGGTATAGCTAACGGTTTATGGTTCCTGTGAGACTGAACTTGCGTAGGAAACACTGTGTCTGGAATTTTGATTTTTCTCGGGTTTGGCTCCAGTTCTCTTCGTGTTTCTTCCACCAAACCCCTTAAGTGTTGCACTTGTTCAATCTCCTCAATTGGGTTTGGGTAAGTTCCAATCTTTTTCTTGAGGGTTTTTGGCCCACGTGGCTTGTCTTGGGGAGTCTCAGTCAGTTTGGGTGGTCGAGAGGGCATTAACTAACTTGGTTGTGGGGCCGAGGAAGTTTCCTTCTGTTTCCCCTTATTTATGTACTCGCTTGATTCTCCTTCATTGAGCTCCCGACGAGTGGGTTCCTCCCTTAAGGTAGTGGCTTTGGTCTCCATGGTTTCTATTAAATCAGAATCATCTTTAGGATCATTCATATACACGGGGTCGTCTCCCGTTCTTATATTAGTCTTTGAACTAGGCTTGGAGCTCGTAGCATTAAGCGATCTCTTCCGCCGTGTTTTCTTTTTCTTTGCGTGAGCGATTGATGCAGTATCCCTCTCTTCGAGAATGTAGTTTTGATTTTAAAGCATTGACCGTGTAACTACATTCGCGAGTACAACGGGTGTGGTTCCTCGTGCTTGGTTGGTGACCTCAACCAAATTCAATGGCGTAATCTTGGGTGCATTAAGATTATGTGGACATTGAGCGATCAAATGATCTATGCCACAACGATTACATGTAAGTACCGGCATTCCCGATGTGCTCCCTTGATTTGGTTACATTTGAGTAGCGATCTTCTGTAGCCTATTAGGGCACTCCGCTACATGATGTGGTCCACCACAATCGTAGCATTGAAGAGGTGGTCTCCTCGCCAAGGTATTAAGGTTTTGCCCTCTTGTGGTGGCAAGAGCAGCCGCTTGATATACAGGCTTGACTTGCCCAAAATGATCCTCCATGTAGTACTGGGGAATCATTTCAAATGTATCAATCCCATATGGAGTAGTGGGGTCTATCTCCTCTTCATAATCCCCACACGCACTATGTGACTCACAACCCATCTGGTTTATTGGGGTAATCCTTGGGATGTGGAGGTTGTGGTCCTAGCACTGGCGGTGGTAACGGCACAGACTGGACTACATTCGGATTCCTTGGAACTATGTGCTGTGATGGTTGCTCGACAGGTTGTGCAAGCATCAGCACGGGTACTTGAGGTGTGTTTGACCAGGCTAGTGGTGCCTGATTTGCCAACATTTGCTTAAGTACTAGGCAATCTTTAGATTGATGGCCATACTTACCACATGCATTGCAATTCCCATTGAATTTGACTCTGAATGTGGGACATTCACTCGTGCTATGTGGTCCTAAGCACACCGAACACCATTGTTGCTCTCTCCTTGGGTACATATGGCTATTCTGAGGAGCTCGATTACCCCTAAAGTATTCTTGGAGAGTCTTAGTAAGGTCGGTCACAGACATTTCAGATATCTTGGGCTCCTTGGCAATAGGTTTCATCGTCATTGGCTCATGCCCAGATACTTGCGAACTAACGGATTTTGTCTCTGAAGACACCTTTTTACCTGCAACAATCATCAAGTTGTCTTCTAAGTGGATTGCATTGACAGTGACTGCTTCCCACGTTGTAAGACCTCTAATGACTAGGCCATTGTAAATGTCCTCGTGGCGCAATCCTCGGATGAATCTATCGAGCAGTCGGTTATTATTGAAGCGCTCATCATCGGGAGTGCAGCGAGAATTTAGATGCTTCAATCGACTAATAAAGTCTCTCTCACTGACTCCCCTTCCTCGCGTTCAGCTTTTTGGAGTTGAGATGCTACTCCCCAAAGCACACCCTCACGTATGTATTCTTTCAAGAATAATCTCTTCAGAGTGGGGTAGTGAGTGCGCTCTTCAACCCTTAAGGTCCGATACCAATCTCCGGCCTTCCCACTCAAGGTTAAGCCTAAAGCTTTACACTTATGCAACTCATTGTGCTCTTCCAAGGAATCACACACGTGTTCAAAGACTTCAATGTGCTTCTTAACATCCTCGTTACCACCACTGAAGTTCTGAGTGGGCTTAGCCACTTGTACTGCCTTACTTCTAGGTTCTCTCTCAGGCATGCCCCGCATGTTTTCCGCAATAGATCGTCCGATCGTCTGAGCAAACACTGTGAGATCACCTAGGTGAGCAGGCATAGCTGGTGGAGGCACTTCTGCGATAGCCTGGCTGATAGGAGTTGGCGTTGGTTTGAGTATGTATGACGTAGGATATGATATGTGATTAGGCCTAGCCCCTCTTGGATAAGGGTTGTGATAAGGCGATCGTGGAGCATACACCATTGGCATACTTAGAGGCGTAGGAGCTACATGAGCATGAGTAGCAATAGGTACATATGGTTGATAGAAACTGGCACGCACTGTTGTATGTACTGTTCCACTAGGTAGCGGTGTTGTACTAACTACAGCGGTAACAGGTGCACTTTTCGTTATGCTCATCATTGGGGTAGGCATTGTGGATTCCTTAATAGAAAGTTGAGCCAAGGTTGGAAAGCTAAAGTTACTGCTTGTGGGCTCAACCTGCATTGAGACTCCAGGCGAAACAACATGCGAAGGGTCTATGGGACTCATCGAGGGAGTCTCCAATTGTGATAGGGTTGGTTGTTTGGCCTTGCCCGTATCCAAAAATCTCATAGGGCGAGTGGAACCTAAGTTCACTCCCCTATTTTGCCTCTAAAATTGGATAATTCTATGAATAACCTCACATATCATTTGTTGTTGCTCCTCTAGATTAGTGGCGCTAGATGTAGATCGTAGGACTTCTAACCAACCTACATGGTATGTGTAACCCGTGTATAGGTCAGTTAGAGTCTCTGTGTGTAGATCATATTCCCAATTTTCATTGAGAAATATCCCATCCAGACTTGGTGTGCCAAACGGTTCTCTTGAAGTGGACGCAATGTCACTTCTTATGGATTGGCTTTTAGGGACCTCTACTTTAGGAAGAGCATCGGAAGGTGGTAGCTCAGTAGGGCCCTCATTAAATGAAGTGGGTAGAATATCCACATGGACACTCCTTGGGAGGGTAGGGTCCACATGAGATGTGAATGGCGAATCCACTACCCCTACTTCTTCATTTACTTCACTTGTCGCATGTTCAGAGCGTGTAGCTCTACTAAAGGTCTCTATTAGAAGACTTAACGTGCTAGATCCGGGTTGTGGGGCCCAAACTGGCATGTTTTGGCTTGTCTCCTCAGGGTTCTTGGTAAGGTGCCCTTCCATGGCTTCTGAGTCAGAGGACGAGTCACTATCCACTATTCGTTGGATCTTGGGTTGTACTCCCTTGGGTTCCAGCTGAAGGCCAAGATGCCAACGTGGAGGGATGGTGTGAGCCTGCGTAAACTGAAATGCTTTCTAGTAGCTCAGACTCCAGCACCCGACCAGAGCATAGATGCATGTGACGTGGGTACCCTACGTGCGTTGGTAACTACCCTTGAAGTCCACACAAGTGGTTTCTTGGGTATTTTGTACCCCGTTTTTACTTGTTTTTAGATTGTTTTTAACCCGTTTATGACCCCCTTACTTATGGTCAAACCTGGACTAGGGTGTGTGATAGCTCGAAATGAGCGTATCGTTCAAAGGGTCCTAGTGTGCTTTACAGCACCGTATTCGCCTATCCAGAGCTCCTGTAGTCCTCAAAACAGTCTTTTTCCTCGTGGGGAAGGGGCGAAAGCCTATTTGCTTGTGGAGGAAAGGGTGAGGGCTTTATCCCACATGCTCACTTTACTCCTTGGGGGGTGAGCTACATATAGGACACAACTTCCCATAAGCTCTCACTTGAAAGAAAGCTATGGAGGCTCACTCTCCTATATATATATATATATATCAAAAGTCCGAGACCGGGGTCGGGGTCAATTGGGGGTTTTTCTTTTCAAAATTTTTTTCTCCAATTAAAAAATCTTTCCTCTCCACACGTTTGGTTTTTTCCTTTTAAAAAAAATTAGTTTTTTTTTAATTTTTAATTTTTAATTTTTTTTTTCAAAATTATTATTTTTTTGTTTGGGATAAGTTTTCTAAGGTTTCTTTCTGGGGTTCATACTTTGCCGCGCGGCGCAGTTCGCACACAGCACAGGCCTGGGGATTTAGAAATCTCCCCTCACATGCAGAAAACCAGAGAACAGAACGCACGTCCACACGCGGAGCGGAAAAATAACAAAAGAAACAGAAATGCAGAAGACAAATTGCAGAAACAAATTGCAGAAACAGATTGCAAAACACGGAAACATCTCAGCAACAAACACACAGTCGCCTTTCCTACAGTGTGAATTAGACTTCACCCAATAGCCCGAGCTGCAAACTGGAGCTTGGTGCAGGGCAGCTCCCCGGCAGCGGCGCCAAAAATGTGCGCTTTCGCCACACAGGTCGTAGCTAGGGACTTGCCGAACACCGTATGCGAGCCACAAATGGCTGCAAGCATACAACTAGGAAAGCAAGCTCAAACAGAATGCAAAAGGTGTGTCACTCACCGCTCAACCACCGCCTTGAAGGATTCTCGCGTCGCAGTGAAGAAGGAGCCGCCGTCGCCGCTCTACCGCCTCTTCGCCGCCGTGTCGCTACACAGTGCTCAATCGCTCTCTCTCACTCTCTCTCTCTCTCTCTCTCTCTCTCTCTCTCTCTCACATGCAGACGAAGGAAACCAAGGAGATAAGGCAAGAGCACTCTTCTATTCACAACACATGAGAATGAGGATTTTAGGGTTACATTTGACTCTTATAGGTGACTTGGCCGTTCACACTTATGCGCCCATACATGGCGAGCTGACCCTAACCCTTATCCTACTGATATTCAAGGTGCGCCTCTCATCGGCGATCACCCAATCCCTTCATCCTTAACATATGGTGCCGACAAGCCCGGCCCATGACTCAGAATATTTAAATTAATGACGTAAAACATAGTACGTCTCAATGTCCGTCTCATAGGTTAACAATATCGATCATTACCACCTAGCTCAGGAAGGGGGAGAGCCACATGAAGCTTCTAGCTCCTCATGCCAAGCACACACTGATATAGAAGTTTCTACATGCTCTACACCTACTCTTGTCAACACCCAACAAAAGACCAATGAGTCTATGTCTCCCTTTGTAAAAGTATCGTCAGAAACCATTTCCTCCATTCGTCAATGGGAGCGTACACTAACATCTCTGCAATTGGATGTGGCTACAAGAGTCATAAAAAGCTATCTGCCCACATCACAACCTATGACCCGCTGGACAAATTGGTTCCAAGAAGCTGCAACATCATTGCAAAAAATATGATCTACCCAAGGAAAGGGGAAGCATGTACTCACGCTCGACATTCTATTGCTTCCTCCCTAACCTTCTCCCCTGACCATGTAATTGCCAAATTCAAGGGGATGTATATATATAGCTTCATACATAGAAAAGAAAAGAGAAAAACAAAAAATAGTAAAAAGAGCAAGAGAACAAAAAGAGGAGAAATATCCGTATACAATCAGGAACTAGATTGACCTGTCATAAACCTACTGATGCTATATCTGTGTTTGCAGATATGGCAAATGCAAGAGCATCGCACACTTCATCCACCTTTGGTGAGAGGTATCATCTGTACCTTTCTCAGATATTCCACATGTGCTATCCTGTAATTGAAACTGAATGGGATCATATAGATGTACTAGCCAGAGAGGAAAATGTTGAGGAATTAGAATGGCTAATTCGCCTATTGACCATGACTGACCCCTACTCCGTAGAGGACATATCCCCATTAGCCCAATGCTTTCCTTTTCCACAAGATGACTATCCTCGCATGGTTACATTCTTGATGAGTTTATGTGGATGGGAAAATGAAAAGGAAATATCTGACAATGATGAATGGACGGATGAAACTCATGGCACTACTGAGGTTGACTTTATTTATTTAGATGATGCGGATAGAGGCTTAGCCTTAGGGCTAGAGCCAGGACTCTACAACATCCTCTTACCGTATCCTCAGTAGTAGTGTGGTGACTGGTAGGTAGGTTAGTGTTTTCTAGTTTTTTCTAGTTTGGATTCCTTAAACGAGTCTTTAATTTTTCACACTGATGTGCCTCTCGAGGTATAGTGCTTGTTAGTTGGTTGTACAGGTGGAAAAGTTTGAGGTGGGTTTGCTTTCAAGTCCTGAGATAGCCGCAACACTCATACATAAATATCTCATCAAATTGCGGGCATTTTTCTCATCGAATCAAGGAGATCTCCAAAATATAGGTGTAATTCTTCCATACCCACTCTCTTTCGTTTTTACTGTTCAATTAATTGCATGAACTATAATGCATGACCACATAGAAATTGTCAGTGTACTACTTAGTTTTTGAAGTTGCCTGACGTGCTAGTGTGAATCATTAATGAGTTTAACTTTATTGGATATATTCTTGAGAATGCATGCAGTCTTTAGTTAACCTTGGAATACGATTGTCTTAGGTCTAGGATCAAACCATCTTAATGTTTGACACCTGGCCATGTGTGTGTTGACCTCTAGGACATAGCTTTTACCCCTTTGTCGAAAGAATGCAAGACAAATTATAGTTTAGGAGCGAAGATCAAAAGAAAATTTAAAAAAAAAGCCTACAATAAATGGCAATACAAGTCTATGATGTGCTTTAATGTTGGCCTATCGCCTTATTGATACTTGGTAGGTGAGGAGTATTCTACTCCAGACCGATGCCTTGGTTGGTAGGGGGTAGCCTTGCCTAAGGTGAACTAATAGATTCCTGGATAATGCCTTGTGTTAAACATGGTACCAAGATCAATGTTAGTTTTGCCTTATGAAGGTCGCCATTGTGTGTAAAAATTGTCACGTGCATTAAAAAAATAAAGGCAAAAGGCTCCTGTAACTCCGATGTTTCTTGTGTCCCTAGGCTTATGGTATTAACTTGTTCTTAGAGTAGACACAGTGTGGTCATCTATTTATTTATTAAGCTTGGTTATTTTCTTTGAATTAGGCTAGTTATAAACCTTGATTAACCTTTGACACCTTGTAAACTCTTGTTGATTTACTTTCAATAATTTTAAACTCCTGTTAATTTGCTACACTAGCTCATTCATGTGACCCCTTAAACTAAGTTCTCATAGCAACATCCATTGTGGTCTAACATGCTTGAATTTATACACTTTATATCTTTTGAATTCCAGCATACTTTCACTCTACTTCCCTGTTTTGCAGACGGTCTACCACAACAACCCTATTGAGCTTATCATACCATAGCTTCCGAGGACGGAATCTACATCAGGAAGGGGGGCATGTTAACCTATGATGGACAATGAGACGTACTATGTTTTACATCATGTAATTAGTTTAACTATTCTGAGTCATGGGCTGGGCTTGTCGACACCATATGCAAAGGATAAAGGGATTGGGTGATCGCCGATGAGAGGTGTACCTTGAATATCAATAGGATAAGGGTTAGGATCGGCCGGTCATGTATGGGCACCCATGTGTGAACGGCCAAGTCACCTATAAGAGTCAAATGTAACCCTAAAACCCTCATTCTCATGTGTTGAATGCAAGAGTGCTCTTGCCTTATCCTCTTGGTTTCCTTCTCCTGCGTGTGTGCGAGAGAGAGAGAGAGAGAGAGAGAGAGAGAGAGTGAGAGAGCGATCGAGCACTGTGTAGCGGCACGACAACAACGAGGCGGTAGAGCGGCGACGGCGGCTCCTTCTTCACTGCAACACGGGAATCCTCCACGGCGGCGGTTTTAGCGCGGTGAGTGACACACCTTTGCATTCTGTTTGAGCTTACTTTCCTAGTTGTATGCTTGTAGCCATTCGTGGCTCGCATACGGTGTTTGGCAAGTCCCCAGCTACGACCTGTGCGACAAAAGCGCACACACCGCCACATGCTTGCAAAGTTTGGTTACAATCAGAGCATGTTTGAATTGGTAATTAGCACCCAGTGTGGATTTTTCACGTCTCTTGGTGCTTAAGAGGCCATGGGAAATCCGGGCCTTCCCCATACCATCATACCCAAACATGCTCTGATGGGAACCAAACTTTGCAAGCATGTGAGAGGGGCCCACCCCCACATGTTTGTAGAGTTTGGTCACAATTGGAGCATGTTTGGATTGGTAATTAGCGGCCAGTGTGGATTTTTCAAGTCTCTTGGTGCTTAAGAGGCCATGGAAAATCCGGGCCTTCCCCATACCATCGTACCCAAACATGCTCCGATGGGTACCAAACATGCTCCGATGGGTACCAAACTTTGCAAGCATGTGGGGAGGACCCACCCCCACATGCTTGAAAAGTTTGGTCACAATCAGAGCATGTTTGGATTGGTAATTAGCGGCCAGTGTGGATTTTTCAAGTCTCTTGGTGCTTAAGAAGCCATGGAACATCCGGGCCTTCCCCATACCATCGTACCCAAACATGCTCCGATGGGAACCAAACTTTGTAAGCATATGGGAGGGGCCCACCCCCACAGGTTTGCAAAGTTTGGTCCAATTAAAGCATGTTTGGATTGGTAATTAGCGGCTAGTGTGGATTTTTCAAGTCTCTTGGTGCTTAAGAGGCCATGGAAAATCCGGGCCTTCCCCATACCATCGTACCCAAACATGCTCCGATGGGGACCAAACTTTGCAAGCATGTGGGGGGCCCACCCCCACATGCTTGCAAAGTTTGGTCACAATCGGAGTATGTTTGGATTGGTAATTAGCGGCCAGTGTGGATTTTTCAAGTTTCTTGGTGCTTAAGAGGCCATGGAAAATCCGGGCCTTCCTCGTACCATATGCTCCGATGGGAACCAAACTTTGCAAGCATGTGGGGGGAGGGGCCCACCCCCACATGTTTGCAAAATTTGATCATAATCGGAGCATGTTTGAATTGGTAATTAGCGCCCAGTGGTGCAGATTTTTCAAGTCTTGGTGCTTAAGAGGCCATGGAAAATCCGGGCCTTCCCCATACCATCGTACCCAAACATGCTCCGATGGGAACCAAACTTTGCAAGCATGTGGGAAGGGACCCACCCCCACATGTTTGCAGAGTTTGGTTACAATTGGAGCATGTTTGGATTGGTAATTAGCAGCCAGTGTGGATTTTTCAAGTCTCTTGGTGCTTAAGAGGCCATGGAAAATCCGGGCCTTCCCCATACCATCATATCCAAACATGCTCCGATGGAAACCAAACTTTGCAAGCATGTGGGAGGGGCCCACTCCCACATGTTTGCAAAGTTTGGTCACAATCGAAGTATGTTTGGATTGGTAATTAGCGCCGAGTGTGGATTTTTCAAGTCTCTTGGTGCTTAAGAGGCCATGGAAAATCCGGGCCTTCCCCATACCATCGTACCCAAACATGATCCGACTTTGCAAGCATGTGCGGGCCCACCCCCACATGCTTGCAAAGTTTGGTCACAATTGGAGCATGTTTGGATTGGTAGTTAGCCGGCTAGAGTGGATTTTTCAAGTCTCTTGGTACTTAAGAGGCCATGGAAAATCCGGGCCTTCCCCATACCATCATACCCAAACATGCTTCCATGGGAACCAAGCTTTGTAAGCATGTGGGAGGGCCCACCCCCACATGATTGCAAAGTTTGGTCACAATCAGAGCATGTTTGAATTGGTAATTAGCGCCCACTGTGGATTTTTCAAGTCTCTTGGTGCTTAAGAGGCCATGGAACATCCGGGCCTTCCCCATACCATCATACTCAAACATGCTCCGATGGGAACCAAACTTTGCAAGCATGTGGGAGGGGCCCACCCCCACATGATTGCAAAGTTTGGTCACAATCGGAGCATGTTTGGATTGCGCCGAGTGTGGATTTTTCAAGTCTCTTGGTGCTTAAGAGGCCATGGAAAATCCTGGCCTTTCCCATACCATCATACCCAAACATGCTCCAATGGGGACCCAACTTTTTAAGCATGTGGGGGGCCCACCCCCACATGCTTGCAAAGTTTGGTCATGATTGGAGCATGTTCGGGTTAGTAATTAGTGCCCAGTGCTTGCAAAGTTTGGTGAGTGTTAAAAAATCAGAAAACCATGAACATAAACTAAAATGCAATGATCCTCAATAATGAGAAAACTCATAATGTAATAAACATCAACTAAGTACATCAGAATGTGAGCTAACACAGCCACTCTGGGTTTAGTCACTAACTTAAAAGATCAAGGTATTTTGAAAATGAGCTACCCCAGCTATTCTGAGATTAGTCACTCCCAAAAAATCTAAGTACAATAATGTAAGTGAGCTAACCTAGCTAGTTTGAGTTTAGTCAGTATCAAGATAGAGATCTAGTCAGCAGCACCCTCTCTAGCTCTAGAATGCTCTCATGGTCATCCACTCGAAGCCGAAAACGAGGGTGAGAACTGTGTTTTGGGCTTTGTACTCGATCAAGAGTGAGCCTGGTAGCAACCACTAGATGAGAGAACTGAAATGCCTCGATGACACAAAGACTGGTCCTGTAGTAGCGGCCACTCGGGAGAAAAAATGGAATAATATCCTCGACACCTCTGGCCTAGGCAAAGCATCAGATACACGTTTCTATTTTGGTGTCTCAGGCATGGAGGAACCACACCGATCCATCTCTTTGTCCCGGCCATTGTAGCACGTGTGTCGCTGCAACCAGAATCTTATTCTAGAAATTGATTGTGGAAAAGTAGAGAATTAATTCAATCATAAAAACCATTGCTTGTAAGCTTCAACTAAATCAAATCAATTGAAAAATTAAACACTTAAACAAAAATACTTAGCTCCAAAAAGACCATATTGTTGAGATTCAAGCTCGTCGATGTGAGTGTGAGCCAGCTATGCTATGTGCTGGCAGATTAGGTAGGAACATGTGTGAGACATAAATGACCGCGTGTCCAGCTGGTCATAGGGTGTGGACATTAGCTAGGGTTAGTAGAGTGTGGACACAACTCATTGTGTGTTGTGTGGATTATGGATTAGTGTATTATGCTTTGTGTGAGAGTGGACATTGCTTCCCTCTATGGTTAGGGTTTGCAATATACATTAGGGTTTGCTCCTGTGTGTGTGTCTCCTCCTCCTCTACCGTTCTTTCAACATGGTATCAGAGCCTTGTGCTGTTTATTAGGGTTTATGAGTGAGTGAGTGAAGAGGGAGAAGAAGAAGCTGTGAAGCTGCCATTGGAGCTGTGAAGCTTTGGAGCACACCAAATACTATCAGATCTGAGAGCTTGGCCTACCGGGTAAGGTCTTCTAAACATCCTTGAGCAGATTGCAGGTGAAACAGGCAAAGGCAAAGCAAAATAGAGCAAATCAAAGCAAAATAGAGCAAATCAAAGCAAAGAAAAATTCTGGTTTTTGAAGATTTCCATTAAAGCTTGACAACATTGATGTATGGTGGAAATATGTGTGATTCTGGCAAAGCAAACATGTATCTGACAATGAGGGATGTATTGGCAACTCTTATGTAAGCCCTACTGTGATTTTGGAGCAATTTACATGCATTTAATTGAGAGAAATTACTGGTTTTTTGAGCTCTCACAAAACAGAGAGAAGAAAGTCCAAAATTGATGCATTTGGAGCCTATTTTTGGTGAAAATCAAAGCATTGGTGGGTTGCACACATACCCAAGTGTGTTGGGCACTCAATACCATCATCAAATAGCACTTCAATCACTCCCAAAGAGCTCTATAGCAGGCGGCGCAGCCCATACAGGGAAAACAGTGCAGAAATCTGGTTTTTTGACTACGAGGAGATCAAATTCTCATCCGGTGCTTGATATCTTCCAAAATTTCTTTAGAAATTGGATGCTTTACATCTTGGAGAAGAGGGCTATGTGATTTTTTTGGCCAATGATGCTTAATTGAGCTGGGAATGAGCTGATTAAAACAGGCTGTCCACTGGTTGCAGAGAAACAGAGCATTTTAATCGAGCAATTAATCTTTGGTGTTTTACAATTGGACAAATTCCTCTTACATGGAGTTGATAGACACTATTGCTAAGCCAATGAATGCCTGGTTGCTCAATTTGGTGAAATATTGAAGAAATTAGAGCCAAATCATTACTGGTTTTTGTGGTTTTTCTGGTTTTTTCAAAAACAGAGAAAGGGGTTTTCAAAAATTGATGATTACACATGTCAGATGGAGTTGATACTCAACATTGAGGTTCATTAGGTGTCAATGCAAGTTGCCTATACTTGATTGCACCATTACATTGTGATTTGGAGCCTTGGAAGGCGTGTACATTCAGGGTATTCCGCACTGCGTGAGTCAGTTCATCTCAGATGATTACAGGTTGATTTTCTACATCAAATTTGGAGTTTGTTGGCTATCTTGGAGTATGTGCAACATTCATTGGAGTGTGGTTGAGCTGAGGAAGGCTCACTTACAGATTTGAAGTGTGCGGAAGGTGTATGCATTGAGCGAACATGTCTGACAATCCAGTTCAGATTGTTGGTGAAAAGCTGGATAGGAAGAACTTCCAGGCATGGAAGTACAGGATAAAGAGTTTCTTGAAAGGGAAAGGATTCTGGAATCTCATTACAGGTGCTGAGCCAGAGCCTGAGCTACCTTGGCAACCTACACAGCAGCAGCTTATTGCTCATAAGCAGTTGGTCAGAGAGAGCATTCAAAGTGCTGCATTATTTGTCTATATGTATATCTGATGCTATGCTCATACACATTCAGGATGCTGAGAATCCCAAAGATGCATGGGATACTTTGGTCAAGATGTTTGATACAGATACGAGTGCTCGCAAGTCTCAATTGCGACAGCAGATACACAATGTGAAAAGGAATAGAAGGAGCATACATGATTATGTGCAAGAAATCAAGAAGTTTGCATATGCATTGGCCACAATAAATGCCCCCATGCCTGATGATGATTTGGTGGATATTACCTTGCGTGGTCTTGGCAAGGAATACAAATCCTTTGATACATCTATCTCAGTGAGGAGTACAGGTCTACCCGATTTCGATGAGTTGGTTTCCCTCTTGTTGGTTGAGGAAATCAAGCTCAATGATTCATTTCAGGATGCATCTACTAGCCATGATGATGGCAGAAATCAGGCATTTTACTCGCAGAGAGGTTTTAGAGGCAGGGGGAGATTTGCATCGCGTGGACGTGGTGGTAATGGTCGTGGATGGCAGGATAGACCTCCACAACAGAATTTTCAACCTTCTTATGGTGCTCGAGGTGGTCGTGGTTATGCACCTCAGCGAGGTAGAGGTACCCCCCATGGTCGAGGACGTTGGCAAGGCCAACAAAATTCTATGCAAGATGTGGAATGCCATTATTGTGGCAAATATGGTCATATGGCGAGAGATTGCTTTCGCAAACAGAATGATTTGAGAGGGGGAAGAGCACAGCGTGGTGGTCATTATGGTGGAAACTATGCACAACATGGTGGCAACTATGCATCAAGTAGCAATGATGGAACTGCAAATCATTTGTTTGCCATGAAGCATGTTGTGGGTTCTATGACAACAAATGCTGAGAATGATGATACATGGTATATGGACTCAGGAGCATCAAATCATATGACATGCCATGGTGAATGGTTTGAACACATGAAGCCAATGGATGTCAAAGGCTATGTGGAAACAGGTGATGATACCCAGCATGTCATTACACATGTTGGAAGTGTACCATTGGTCATGCATAATGGTCAGACAAAGTCTATGTCAGATGTGCTGTATGTGCCTTCAATCACTAAAAGCTTGGCCTCAGTTGGTCAAATGGTGGAACAGGGATTACAAGTTAGATTCAACGAGCATGGATGCTTTGTTGAAGACTTCAAACATGGATGTAGAGTGATTGCTAAAGGCAAGAAAGAAGGAAGACTATTTAAGCTGGATGCTGGAATTCCTGAGCTAAAATCAGCCATGTTCTCAAAGAGCAGGAATGTGGTACAGGATATTGATATGTGGCACAAGAGGATTGGCCATGTCAATATACAGAGATTAAAGAACATGCAAACAAGAGGCATTGTCAATGGTTTGCCTAGGTTCAAATATGATGGACATATGCATGTCTGTGAAGCCTGTCAGTTTGGGAAGCAGGCAAGGTTGAGATTTCCTAGAGAAGGAAATATGAGTAACAGGCCACTTGAAATCGTGCACAGTGATGTATGGGGTCCTGCACAAAACCCGTCTATCAAAGGCAGTTTATACTATGTTACATTCATTGATGACTTTAGCAGGATGACATGGATATACTTTCTCAAAGAGAAGAGTGAAGTGTTGGAAAAATTCATGGATTTCAAAGCTTTTGCAGAAAAGCAGTATGGCTGTTGGATTAAATGTCTGAGGACAGATGGAGGTGGTGAATACACCTCAAAAGCTTTTGAGCACTTCTTGAGGAAGCATGGAATAAGGAGACAATTGACTTGCAGGTATACACCTCAGCAGAATGGTGTGGCTGAGAGAAAGAATAGAGTTATATGTGAAGTGGCAAGGGCAATGCTTAATGAAAAGAGCATGCCAGATTACTATTGGGCAGAAGCATGTGCTACTGCAGTATACATATTGAACAAAACACCTACAGCAGCCATTCATGGAAGCACGCCAGAGATGCGGCTCACAGGTTACAGGCCAGACATTGGACATCTTAAAGTTTTTGGATGCATAGCTTATGTTCATGTGCCTGATGAAAGGAGAAGGAAGTTGGATCCTAAGGCAGAGAAATGTATATTTGTTGGATATGCACAGGATCAAAAGGCCTACAAGTGTTATAATCCACAAACTAGACAAGTGGTCATCTCACGTGATGTGGTGTTTGATGAGCTTGCTAGTTGGTATAAAGCAAAAGATGAAGGTGTTATTGAGTCACTTGAGGCTGATGTACATGAGAACTTGCCACCACAAGCAAGTTCTAGTTCTACTACTATGTCTGGGCCAGCAGCAGCAGAAGCTGAGAGTAGCAGTGTACGTCCATGGTCAGGACGTTTGAGGCATGAGAGTGTGAGCACTGGGAGTAGTGCTATGGACAAAGGAAAGAGGAAAGTCGAAGGAATTGGAATCACAGGATATGAGTCATCCAGTTCTGAAAGTTTGGATGAAGAGCTTGGCATACCTGTTTTACGCACACCTGGTGCTAGACAGGACAGATATGTGCCACCACATGCTAGAGTTACAGGTGTACAGAGTGACCCGCAGGCATTGCGGAGATCCCAGAGAGTCAGATATCCTGTTTTGACAGATTGACATACAGAGATTTTGCTATGCACTATGCATACATGACATCTATGGTAAAGCATGTGGAACCTACATGCTACACAGAGGCTATTGGAGAGCATGTATGGGAGAAAGCAATGGACATAGAGATGGATGCATTGGTCCATAATGATACATGGGATTTGGTTGCCCTACCAAAGGACAAGAATGTTATTGGATGTAAATGGGTCTACAAAGTGAAGTGCAAATCTGATGGTTCTATTGAAAGACATAAAGCAAGATTGGTAGCAAAGGGATATGCACAGACCCATGGATTGGATTATGATGAGACGTTTAGCCCAGTGGCTAAGATGGGCCCAGTGGCTAAGATGGGCACAGTGAGAGCAGTCATTGCTATGGCTGCAGCTAATGGCTGGGAAATGCATCAGATGGATGTTAAGAATGCATTTCTGAATGGAGATCTACAAGAGGAAGTATACATGGCACAGCCAGAAGGGTATGTACACCCTAGATATCCCACTCACGTATGCAGGTTGAAAAAGGCATTATATGGTCTAAAGCAAGCACCACGTGCTTGGAGTGATAAGATGAGTAGATATCTTATCTCACTTGGTTTCCAGATTTCTACAGCAGACTCTTCACTGTATGTGAAGAAGACACAGCATGGGATTGTGTTACTAGTCATCTATGTGGATGACTTGATTATTACAGGTGATCATAGTGCAGATGTGATGCATGTCAAGAAAGCTTTAAGTGGGAAATTTGACATGAAAGATCTTGGTGAGTTGAGATACTTCCTTGGCATTGAAGTGGTGAAAGATTATGCAGGTACTTGGTTAGTACAGCGCCAATATGCCTTGGATATGTTGGCAAAGTATGGCATGACAGGATGTAAACCTATGAGTACACCATTGGAGCAAAATGTGAAATTGCAGGCTGATTATGGCGAGGAATTGGATGATCCTTCCATGTACAGGAAGATGGTTGGTAGTCTCATATATATGACTATCACACGCCCAGATTTGAGTTATGCAGTGGGGCTAGTCAGTCAGTTTATGCAGAGCCCCAGGAAACCACATTTGGATGCCGTGAGACGCATCATGAGATATGTGAAGACCACAGCACATTATGGTCTATTTTATGAGAGTGGTAAAAGCTTGGACATACATGGCTACACAGATGCTGATTGGGCAGGTAGCGCATATGACAGGAGGTCTACTAGTGGATATGCTTTTACACTTGGAAGTGCTGTGGTGAGTTGGAGTAGCAAAAAGCAACCTACAGTTGCTTTATCCAGTACAGAGGCTGAGTACAGGGGTGCAGCCATTGCTACTTGCGAGGCTCTTTGGTTAAAGAGTCTCTTGGCAGATTTATGTGAGCCTATTGGTGGCAAAGTTGTCATTCATTGTGACAACATGAGCAGTATACAGCTGGCAAAGAATCCAGTGTTTCATGCGAGGACCAAACACATAGAGGTCCATTATCACTTTGTCAGAGAAAAGGTGCTGGATGGTACAGTTGATCTTCACTATGTGAAGACTGATGAGCAGGTGGCTGATATCTTCACGAAGCCACTTAGCAGGGAGAAGTTCGAGTACTTCCAGACTATGTTGGGAGTACATGGGATGAGCTTGAGGGGGAGTGTTGAGAGTCTTGATATCCCAAGCTCATCTACATCTTCATCGGCAGTACATCATGAGCTTGAGAGGGGCTGTTGAGATTCAAGCTCGTCGATGTGAGTGTGAGCCAGCTATGCTATGTGCTGGCAGATTAGGTAGGAACATGTGTGAGACATATATGACCGCGTTGTCGTGAAGTGTGCGGTACAGCCAGGAAAGTACGAAACTTCTAGCTGTGAGAGTGAATGTCAAATCCAACAAGGAATTTCACGTACAAGATTTCCCAAGGAGTATTGAACATCATTGTTTCCAATGACAAATACATGTGTCCACTTCCCTCAATACATCCTTGAATTCATTCAGATGATTGCACAGAATTGCATGAAATCCCTTTGAACCATTCACATGTGGGCATGATAAAGCTTTCTAATTTTTCCAATATACATGTGGCCAGCTACATCCATTTCATCCAGTGCCCTCAAAACCATTGAATCATGATGCTCTTTTTCACCTGAAAACCTGCCTTAATATTCTAACATCTCACAAGCAAAATTTTGCATTTGGCATAGCTTTGACATACTCATAATTTTCAAATCCATATGAGAAGAAAGTAAGGCAAATTTCCCTCAGCTTCAATGCATTTTTCACCAATCACCGAGCTTCAAATTCTTTAGCCTTTCCCCCATGGTCTCACTATTTATTTCCATTTTCTTTTTGATGTTTCAAACATTCGGTTTTCTCCATTCACATAGAGCAACTTTAAGAGAATAAATAACAAAAGAAAACTCCACTTACGATTTGCACACGTGGATCTTCTAATTTGTTTTTCCAAACATATACAGCTCGCCGATTATGCGAGGGAAAATCATGTGGAGAAGCATCGCTGCAGACGGGTTTGAAAATAATTTTCCCAATAATTACATCATTGAGTAGCTCTAGAATTATTCTCTAATTCTAGCACCTACAAAGCATAAACAGAAATTATATTCAAAGAGTTATATTCTCTGGTTAATTCGACGCTGAACTTCGACGCTGCATATCTTTTTTTTCCTTCTCCCAGCATCGACGTTTCTTTCCGGTCCTTTTCTCCCTTTTCCCGCGACCATCTCGGTAGCCCCCCCACCGCATTCTGCCAGCTGTGCATGCCATAAGGAAAGGCTGCGCATTTTCGTTTCCACGCTTTCTAGAAAATTCACCAAAAGCTTTGTTAACCTTAACACTAAGGTTACAAAGCATAACCTTAGCATTAAGGTTAAAGCCTTCAATGCACCTATTGTTTCCCTTTCTTCCATTGTTATGGAGTGTTGACCCTATATATATATATATATATATATATATATATATATATATATATAATCAACTCTTTTCCACCTTTATACCATAACCTTCCTAAAGGTTTTTCTCATGCTTTAGCTCCATTCAGCATCCTTATTGTGCATATGATTTTGCTATTTAAAGCATACGATCAAGATCCCGACTAATATGCACCATTAAGTTCTCTGTCTCAGTGCTAATGTCACAAGCAAAAGCCAGTCCTATCAAGGCACAATATATCTGCTAGCTCCAAAATTCTCCATAAGCATAAAAAAAAAATCCTCCACAATTCACACCACACTGTCAAAGGCTTCAAAACCTGGCTCAGCCTCAGCTCATCTTATTGAACCTTATCTACAGTATGAACATATATACTCAAGCATCATATAATGATTCGTCATGGCACTTATCCCCATACATCTGGATGTGTATTTGACGGCTTCACATGCACGGTTTCACATCATAGACGTGCCATGGCACGACATCCACCCCCTCTAAACCTGCACATCCTCTGGTATGTGCCAAATCATCATCAAGGTCCACATATAACTGGATGTCGTCTTCTTCTTCTGCAGTTCCAGGAAGATCATCCTCTTCTTCTTCAATCATATCCATACTTCCACTGTCAAGCTTCTCATCCTGAATCTCTTGTGAATCAAAAGGATCACCATCATGCCTTCTTTTAAATATCTTGATTCTTTTGCCAGCCACAAGATTCTTTACTTCTGTTCCATCAAGCTCACACAGAGTATATGTGGCATTTCCATGCACATGCCTGACAATGTAAGGGCCAAACCATCTTTTTGCAAATTTTCTTTGAACAGTGAATTGGTTGTCAAGGCTACTATCATACATTAGAACCCAATCACCTTCTTCAATAGGTTTTGGCCGGAGTCTGTGTCTACTATCAAATCTTTCTTTATTTTTCAGCCTTGCATCTTTCAGGCGAGCTTTAGCAAGCTCTACATCTTCAGGCCTCCTCTCCAACTGTCTTATTCTCAATGCAAGGAGGTCATCTCTGCTTAATCCTTCCATCCAGGGCAATACATTCCAAGTTAGAATTACTTCTTCAACTGGCATCACTGGCTTCTGACCATACATTAATTCAGCAGGCATGTATCCTGTCACTGAGCTATGAGTTGTACGGTCAGCCCACAAGGCATATGGTAGCAGCTTTGGCCACACTCTCATCCTTTCTCTGCATGCCTTAGCCAAAGCTTTAATGATTGGAGGATGTCCTCGTTCACTTTTCCCATTGCCCTCAGGATTGTAAGCACATGTTAGAGACAGTTTGATACCAATTCTAGAGAAGAATTCCCTTGCTTCTTCAACATCTAGCTCTCCCCTATCAGCTGTTATTTTCCCAACACAACCATATCGGCAGATCACATCTTCCAAGAGAAATTTGCATATTGTTTCCGTACTCTTTGTTCTAAGGGCACGCCCTTCTACCTGATTTGTCAAATCTTCTCTTGCAAGTGCTATATACCGCATCTGCCAAATTCCCAAAGGCATTGTAACTAGATCCACTACCCATTTGTAGTGCATGGCAGGTGGGTAAGTTGGTTGTAAGCCATCACGATGTCTCACATTTGAGTACATTTGGCATACTATGCATGTTTCCACATATTGGGAAATATCCTTGTACATTCCTCTCCACCAATATTTTTCCTTTATTTTGGTAAAAGTGGCCCACACACTTCTATGCCCAGCCCAGAGACTCTCATGGAATTCTTTCACAAGCTTCCCTTGAGTCTCTTTATCACATATGACTCTCTGTGGCATAGCATTTCTCTGTTTAGGATGCTTCCAGAGATATCCATCCTTTAGAAAGTAACCATATGCTATTCTGCGGATCCTCTTAAATTCTGAGTCAGACCAATTCTTTTGCCTTGTCAAAGTGCTCAAATATTGACCAATGAGCAACCAATCTCCTTCATATATTTCCTCAATAAAAGACTCAAGTGCATTTGATAAGCAAATATGATCCCCCTTAGCATATGCTGTGGTATAGAACTTTGTACCCACATCATCAATGTCACTAACCATCTCTTCTTCTTCTTCATATCTGGCTCTTGATAGCATATCTGCTACTGGATTATCTTTTCCCGCAATATGCTCAAACTCAGGATTTAGTGACTTGATATAAGCAATCCACCTAAGCATAGCAATATCTGGAGTGGTACAACTTGCTATCATCCCAAGAAGTGGCAAGCAATCAGTCTCCACAAGTACAGATGCCCCAATAAGATATTCTTTTTCACATTTTAGAGCAGTGACAATCCCCCATAATTCTCTCTTAATCTGTGGATACTTTCGCTGCCGAAAGCTTAATACCTTTGCTCCAAATCTAATTACATACCTATGATCATCCTCATCATCTTGCCCTACTGCCCATCCAATCCCAGTAGGACTAGTATCAACTGTAACAATCACAGGCCTGCCACACTCATAATCTGCCTTTCTCAAAATGGGTGATGATTGGAGCAAATATTTCAGCTTCCGCATAGCTTTAATATGTACTGCACTCCACAAAAATTTTTGATTTTTCCTCAAAAGCTGATAAAGAGGATCTGCTACATGTGCATAATGTGGGATCCAAATAACATAAAAGACGCATGCTCCAAGAAATCTCCTCAGCTCTGTAACATTAATGCATATTTCCTTCATTCTTTGTATTGCATCTATCTTGGCTGGACAAGGACGGCGTCCACTAGTACTACAAAGATGTCCCACTATTAGCACTTCACCAACCCCAAACACTGATTTCTGCCCAGATAAAGTAAGATTCACTTCTTCAAGCCTGGATAGAATCATGTCACAATCCTTTATATGATCTGCCACAAACTTGCGGCACCCTTTTGAATCCAAATTCCCATCTTTGTCTTTCTCCTCACAGCCCTTTATTGGCACATCATCCAAAAATGGCATAGTTTTTTGTGGTATGAAGTTCCGTAAGACTTTATTCATTCCATTCATCATATGTGCCACTGAGTTAGTGGCTCCCTGTGGTAAGGTACACATCCTTACTAATCCCAAAGGAGTTTTCATTGTGGTCAAGTCCCTGCTTTGCATATCCAGCTGGAACTGATCATATCCCGAATACAGATCACCCATAGAGTATATAGCTTTCCCTGCAAATGCTTCTGCAAACTCATCCACAATTGGACCTGCTCCAACATTCCTGATTGTGACTTTGTTTACAGGTTGCATGTCTTGAATAAAGCGCAATGTCCCATTTTTCTTTGGTACAGTAAACCATCTGTTGGAATATGGGGCACATGAAGGCTCCAAGATTCCCATCTTGATCTTTTCCTTTAGTAATTCCATCAACTTTGGCAAGAGAGCCTTTGGTACTGGAATTGGCCGCAGGTTCCAGGGCACATGTGGAACAGTAAAGATCACCATTGGTGCTACTACACTTGGATCAACACAACCAATCTCATGCGGCTGGAAGGCAAAAGCTTTCCCATGTTTTACAAGCATCTCCTCAAAGCATTCCCTTTCAACTGGCAACAGAAAATCCCTCTCACCAATCTTCAGCTCTTTCAGAGTTTCTTGAGTAAATTCATGCCCAATTTTCTTCGGATCTCTAAGATTTGGCTGCATAGAAGCTTCATCTATCTTCTCCTTGCTTCCTGGTGGCAAGGGCAAGGCAACTGGCTTCACCTTTTTTGCAACCGTTTTGTACTTTGTATCAACATGAGCATCCATCTCACAATTCATGTTTTTACATTCCACCCCCTCAAATTCCTGGATTATATCATACATCTCCACAGATGACACCTTTATCATTTCATTTCCACCCTGTAAGCATGCTCTTCTTATATCAAAAAGCACATCCATAGTATCTACAAATGACACCTCATCAAGCACCCCTGAAATAAATTCATTCTTCTCCAAAAGACCACACTGCTCAAAACTTTTTTGTTCATTTTGTATATGTTTTTGCATGCCACGCTTTAAATCCTTGCTTTTTACAAAAACCAGTAACCCATAGCTGGAGAATCCCTGAAAATTTGCTGAAAAACTATTTACATTGATTGAGTCCTGCGAGAACTCATTTCCCCTTGTACCATTGGAATCCCGCTTTACAATGGCACCTGGCCAAAATCCCTCATCTCCCTGTAATTCATAAACTCTCTGTTTATCTTTGGGAGTGACTGTGCCCTAAGAGATTCACGATTCCTTTCATGATTAATGCAAACTGTCAAAAACTGAACAGCTTTTTTGCCATCTTTACTCCTTATTCTTGCATAGGCTGAACCATCATCCAAAACCTTTGTTTCCATCCTTACAGCTGTAATGTAGGGTTGCCCAAGAATGAGGGGATACGATGACATCTCCTGAACAAAGAAATTCTGATCATCCTTCACATCCCCTATAGTTACCCTTACATTTGGACATGCTGCATAAAGCTCTCCAGATGAATTATTAGCTGCTTTAATCATCCACCCATGATCCACATCCATTGGCCACTTACATTTGTTGTAGAGATTTTTAGCCATAAGATTTATTTCAGACCCATGATCAATTAGAGCGACATATGGCTCTTCCAAATCACCTATCTTGACAAGGGTTTCAGTGGTGGCTCTTGCCCAATGGCTCCTGGAGTAATGACTCTTTGTAAGAACTTCTTTTTCATCATCCTCTTCCACAAAACGCACTTGTTGTGCCCCATCAGCAGAGTGATTACATTCCACCACATTTTCTCTCTCTTCCTTTTTCTGTACCTGTACACCATGAGTCTTGGAAGTGCTTGCTTCCCCTTGTGATGGAATAGATTCAATTATGGACTGCCTTTTTCTTCGTATAATATCAATTATCTCATCATGAAATTCTTTCTTTGCAATCCCCAAGACTTCCCCTAGTGTGAATTCCACCCTGCTGTTTAGAATTCTCTCTTCAAGCACCTTTTTGAGATCTGTTGCAACTTCAATATCAGATTGAAGCTTGTAGAGTGGACTTTTCCCTTTACCCTTCTCCTTCATTTTTGCTGTCACTTCTTCCATTGAAACATCATGTAGAGGTCTGCTTTGCTGTGGAGGTATATGTGATGGCCCAGGATCCTTCTTTTCACTTCCACGTGTAACTCTTTTTGATGGCCCTCCTTCCTCATTTTCCCTTTTACGTTTCTCCTCTACCTGTGCCTCATTATTTTGACATTTGGCAATATAGGCATGAATGGATAAAGAATCCACAGGCTCCTCCCAGCCAGTCTCAAGGCGTATACAATCACCTGCCTCATGCAAAGCTTGCTTTGACACTTTCTTTGATGCAATTAATTCCATTGTTGACGGCCAAAAATTCTCATTCTCATAATCCTCATCATTCTCAAATCCCTGCTTTTGTTGACCAACCTTTAATCCATAGGTTGCTGCCTCAACCATAGAAATGGCATGACTAGCAGCCATATCTTCTACCAGCTTTTTCATCCCTCCTTTCCCAAAGTTTGTACTCAATGGAAGTCCAGTTTCTGTAAGATGGATTTTCCCATCTTTGAAGAACACAAGTTGATTTTTAAGAGCTTCTTTATAGCTGGTACAATCCTTCTTTACATGCTCTGGGTCATCACACCATATGCATCTATATGTAAACCCTTCTCTGATTTGAGGCCTTTGCATAGAAACCTGCCCCAATGGTAGACCTTTTTCTTCGATTCTGGACATCTTCAATTTTAAATCACGCATACCCTTGATAAGCTCATCCATCGGCCCATCTATCTTAGGAATTGTAGCTACTGGCTTGGATAAATTCTCAGGAGTAACAGCAGCTATGGGGATTGCAGAGCCCATCACCATTTTATCCCTCCTCCGCTGCCGCTTTGCTAACATAGTGACTGCATCCTCAACATCATTCCAGTCACTCTTTAATCCTTGCTCTGTATTTTTATCCTCAAGGAGGATTTCCAATGTCTCCTGGAGATCTTTCCCAGCTGCCTGCAAGAAGAGCTCTGTCTTTTCTCTGTCCAAAGTTGCACGCTCTATTCTTGACAACTGGGCATAACGCTTCTCAAACTCCCTTAACAATTCCGTGGCAGAAATTCCCATTTTAGGTTTTGTGACCCATTCCAAAAAAGTTCGTTTAGTCACTCGCTCAGAATCCTCCATGAAGTATTCATCTTTTAAGGCAAGCTTGAATTCTTCCCAATTTCTGCCTCCCTGTGCTGTCTGCAATCCTTTTATGCGCTCTCTTATTTCAGGAACGCATACCAACTCGAAACTTCGAACCATATCCTCCTCGGTCACCCTATTTAGCTCCATCTCCTTTATATAATTGCGCAGATACTTTGTAATGTCCTTCCCATCAAATTGATCTACCTTTTTCACAATTGATTGTAAAGCTTTGGTCATGGAAATCTGTCCCCTCTCAGCAGCTTGTTGCTGTTGCATGTACATGGAAAACATTTGGAACATCTGCATAACTCCAGGGTCAAAATGAACCCCCTGGCCCTCAGAATTCTCAGCCATAGCTTCCCTGTATGTTTCACTCCACGCTCACCCCAGCAGCTTCACGTCGGGTTCACCAAAGTTGTCGTGAAGTGTGCGGTACAGCCAGGAAAGTACGAAACTTCTAGCTGTGAGAGTGAATGTCAAATCCAACAAGGAATTTCACGTACAAGATTTCCCAAGGAGTATTGAACATCATTGTTTCCAATGACAAATACATGTGTCCACTTCCCTCAATACATCCTTGAATTCATTCAGATGATTGCACAGAATTGCATGAAATCCCTTTGAACCATTCACATGTGGGCATGATAAAGCTTTCTAATTTTTCCAATATACATGTGGCCAGCTACATCCATTTCATCCAGTGCCCTCAAAACCATTGAATCATGATGCTCTTTTTCACCTGAAAACCTGCCTTAATATTCTAACATCTCACAAGCAAAATTTTGCATTTGGCATAGCTTTGACATACTCATAATTTTCAAATCCATATGAGAAGAAAGTAAGGCAAATTTCCCTCAGCTTCAATGCATTTTTCACCAATCACCGAGCTTCAAATTCTTTAGCCTTTTCCCCATGGTCTCACTATTTATTTCCATTTTCTTTTTGATGTTTCAAACATTCGGTTTTCTCCATTCACATAGAGCAACTTTAAGAGAATAAATAACAAAAGAAAACTCCACTTACGATTTGCACACGTGGATCTTCTAATTTGTTTTTCCAAACATATACAGCTCGCCGATTATGCGAGGGAAAATCATGTGGAGAAGCATCGCTGCAGACGGGTTTGAAAATAATTTTCCCAATAATTACATCATTGAGTAGCTCTAGAATTATTCTCTAATTCTAGCACCTACAAAGCATAAACAGAAATTATATTCAAAGAGTTATATTCTCTGGTTAATTCGACGCTGAACTTCGACGCTGCATATCTTTTTTTTCCTTCTCCCAGCATCGACGTTTCTTTCCGGTCCTTTTCTCCCTTTTCCCGCGACCATCTCGGTAGCCCCCCCACCGCATTCTGCCAGCTGTGCATGCCATAAGGAAAGGCTGCGCATTTTCGTTTCCACGCTTTCTAGAAAATTCACCAAAAGCTTTGTTAACCTTAACACTAAGGTTACAAAGCATAACCTTAGCATTAAGGTTAAAGCCTTCAATGCACCTATTGTTTCCCTTTCTTCCATTGTTATGGAGTGTTGACCCTATATATATATATATATATATATATATATATATATATATATATATATATATATATATATATAATCAACTCTTTTCCACCTTTATACCATAACCTTCCTAAAGGTTTTTCTCATGCTTTAGCTCCATTCAGCATCCTTATTGTGCATATGATTTTGCTATTTAAAGCATACGATCAAGATCCCGACTAATATGCACCATTAAGTTCTCTGTCTCAGTGCTAATGTCACAAGCAAAAGCCAGTCCTATCAAGGCACAATATATCTGCTAGCTCCAAAATTCTCCATAAGCATAAAAAAAAAATCCTCCACAATTTACACCACACTGTCAAAGGCTTCAAAACCTGGCTCAGCCTCAGCTCATCTTATTGAACCTTATCTACAGTATGAACATATATACTCAAGCATCATATAATGATTCGTCATGGCACTTATCCCCATACATCTGGATGTGTATTTGACGGCTTCACATGCACGGTTTCACATCATAGACGTGCCATGGCACGACAGCGTGTCCAGCTGGTCATAGGGTGTGGACATTAGCTAGGGTTAGTAGAGTGTGGACACAACTCATTGTGTGTTGTGTGGATTATGGATTAGTGTATTATGCTTTGTGTGAGAGTGGACATTGCTTCCCTCTATGGTTAGGGTTTGCAATATACATTAGGGTTTGCTCCTGTGTGTGTGTCTCCTCCTCCTCTACCATTCTTTCATCAACACATATTGGGTGCAATCTTCCCCCCTCTTGTGCGTGGCCTCTCCCCACACAAGAGTATTTCTTTTTTAGCTTTCTTTTTCACCAAAATTAGGCCATAGCTCCCAAAATACAAGATGTGCTTTTTAGAGAGCATGGCACTCTTCTTTAACAAAAATAGAGTGTCAAATTGGGACTAGGGTAAAGCCATAGGCTTTAATAAATTCCACAAAAATAAATGTATCTTTCCTAAAGTTCAAAATGGAAAAATCATTTAATAAGGTTACAAGCTACTATGCTTGCCAAAAATGAAATGTGATGATCCAAGACATTTCTTCCAAAGTAAACTCTTCAATTCCCATAGTCTTCATCACCTGAAAATATAAGCTCAATTAATTATTAAATTAATCCCACAAATATTAAACAGGCACAAATCATCACCAACTCATGACTACCAGGCGTAAGTACCCCAGGAATCACCCTGCCATACAAACCTAACTGAAATAATCATAGGTGGCCTCAAACATACGTCATATACCGTACGTATTAATATTTATAGTGGTATCACCCACGATATTAACCTAGCCGGTATGACGCAAGAGTAATCTAGGCGTCCCCAAATTACTCAAGAGGAGATAAATAATATTTTTCTAGAGGACTTAAAATATATTCTCATGACAGTCGCCTAGGGCTAACTCCCACTTCCACTGCTGGAACTCAAGACTCCCCTGATGAAGTCGAATGGTAGAACCGGCCTGCCACAATCATGCTATGGGTGTCAAAAGAAAACCCATGATCATCCACTGTATCCTGGTCAAGGATGCACTTTGGCCTAGTGCAACTCATCAGATAGTAGTCTACTCCCTCGCTATTTTCCTCATTGGCAATAACAGCAAATACATCACCCTCCTATAGCAAATCTGTCATGTCATCATAACTGACCATGAATGCAGGACCTGTGTGCTCATCAGATAACACTATATGTGAAGGATGCTCGGGGGAGAGGAATGTCTGTATCCATGCATCTGCCCATCCTCTCGAGGCACAATGTGACCAATCACCATCCATACATGCTCCACAGAAGCATGCAAACCGTCGTGTGTAAATCGTGGGGGCCACCATGTGCTCTTGATGGAATGTAAGCCCAAGGTGCCAGGTACTGTGTCACAATCATGGGAGGCTCTACGGTCAATCATGCCACCATCCAAATGCCAAAAAAATCTCCTGACAATCCGAGCATCACGTTTGGGATACGATGATGCTGCACTCCCACACAAATGTTGGGAGCACCACTCGACTACGTGGCCCGCATCTCTGAACCACCGCTGAGCATCCTGCCCGCAGCTGATGATGCCTCAGGGCACGTTTCACACACGCGCCCGCACCATCATGCTCTATTTAGTTTAATTGCGAATATAAGAGAACCATAAGTACTACCTGTAGAGCCAATAGAATTGTCGTGACGACTTGAACTGTGCGCCACAACCATCCGACCAAACCCATCGCTGGCCACGTATGATCCCACAATCTCCTAAAAAATCATCATGGAGACGAAAACAGTGTTGCACAAAATGTGCATCATGTGAACGATCATCACTGATATAGAAATGATACTCTCGAATAATGACATGGGTCTCGGGGGTACTCGCTATCCCATCTACATGAGCCTCTGCATGTCCATAGCTAATGTGGAGCATAATAGCAACCTGGTGAGGTAAGTAATATAGATGTTTAGGATACAAAAAATCAAATAAGTAATATAGCTCAAACACGAAACAAATATTATGAAATATGACCATTACGTGCTCTGAGAAGTAATACTCAAATTGTATCTCCTGAAAAGGTGTGAAGGTGTAGTTCTCTGCAAAATCAATCACAGAGACGACCACACCAATAGGAAACTCTGCTAGGCATGCTCGGAATTGATGATCCTACCACACTTGGCACAATGACTGCCGTATATAGGGGTAGATCTGCTCCCTAAATGTGGCTGTGAAGTGACAACGCGGTGTATGTTTGTCCACGAGCTGCAACTTCTTGGAATGTCCACCACTTTGGAGCTGGTGTGTCACATACTCATAACATTGCCATGGCACTATCTCTTGGTCACTTGCATCAAGATCTACCATCTGTAGATGTGCAAGTGAACCACATGATGTGCGATTGCTCTCCACACAAGGCATCCTATGGAACTAGGCATCCTCCGTGCGTGCACACAAAAGAGAGTGGATGAAATCACGAGGACTACGAGGCAACTCTCTATGCCCACTAAGAGAATGGAACACATCATAAAAAAGTTTGAACTCAACATGGTAGCGACAACAACATGTGTCACGCTGACGTGAGTACCTCACAAACCAAGGCTTACATCCCTCAAATGACCTTTGCCCAATTTTAAGCTCTGGATACGAAGCCACAAACTGAGAATACAAGTCAGTTTGGGTCATTTCAAGAAAGCAAGCACCGTGCTCAATGAACACTCCTCTTGTCACTCTCTTATGCAAAGCTTTCTTGAAAACTGGCGAGGCATGACAATTCTCCTCCCAAAAACTTTCTATCAAGGTTCTAGTGGTTTCATCTAGTAGGCGTAGCTACACGACCACTACTCGCCCACAAAGCACCAACCTCATTGGCATCTAAACTTTGTCGTCTAATAGACCCAACTCTAAATGCGTGTGGTGCTATGGAAAGGATGCGAGATGTGGCACTAACCTTACCCTTCATTTGGGAGCTACTTATGGATGCCACAATAGCCTGTCGAGCAGCCAAAGCGTCCGCAGAGTTCCTCTTCTTGTTAACTATATAGGAATGACGAACACTTTGTAGCACCGCCATGCCAGCTCTCCTCTCTCTTCGACCTCCAATGTCGGAAAGCACCCTGCATATGGCCATGTTGGGCAGATCAATCAAAGCATCAAGCACACATGCCTGTGATGAAGGCGTGAGGTCTTTGAAATAGGAATGGAAGATTGCATGGGCACGACGATGTGCCCCTGCTGACTTTGATAGTTCTTTCCTATCCACATGATGGGCGCCCAAAGGAGGGGGGTGGGTTCTTGTAGAAGAGAAGAGGACTCAGGAAGGGCGGGTTCATGTGGATTATCTAAACTAAGGGGTAGTGGGGGGGAAGAGGGCGGAGGGAGAGGAAGTGGAAGAGGAGGAGCAAGGCTTGGATCATCGCCAACATAAGGTGTTGCTCGTTGACGTGCTCTCCACTCTCTCTTTCTCTCACGAGCTACCCTTTTCCTCTCCTCCTCTTGAACTTGGTGGATGGGGGGAAGTTTAGTCCTATCACGTTTCCGACTCCTACAACTTTGAGAACCCATTCTTAACGAAGCTAAGAGAGAAAAAATTATAAAGGCTCAATGATGGGATAGTACTAGAGATAAGTGTGGGATAGTACTAGAGATGTGTGATTATATAGGAAAAATAGGTTATCCACTTCAAATCTCATTGGATTTCCTATCTAAGATTGATTGGATAATTAAGATAAACATAAAGATAAACTATTATCCACTTAAAAATCGATATTATTAATAATATTTATTAACAAGTCTAAATATTTATCATTACTAGATATATAAATATATCTTTTATTTTATAATTATATAACTACTTTTTTTAATAATGTATTTTTTTAAATTTTATTCAAAGGTTTATTCTACATAAAATATTTTCAAGAAATATTAAACTTAAAAATTTATTTTTTTAAATTAAATAATATGAACTTTAATAATAATATTATTGATCTAATTCTAAAATATAATCCTTTAAAATTAGTGATTTTAAATTCTTTTATTTAATAAGTTATATATATTTTATTATTTAAAATTTTATATTCTATTTCTCTAAATTACTAAATTAACTTTTTCAAAAATATGTTTTTGAAAAAAAAGAAGAGGTGGAAAGGAGGTGCCACGTATCACATGCGTGCATGACACGTGGCATTCTCTTGACATGTGGCACTATTATGGTTGATGTGGCATTAATGATGACTAGGATGATGAGGTGGGGAGTCAACTAGGTTGACCATGTTGACATGTGCGAGGTAGCATGCAAAGGTGGCAAGAAGATGTGGCATTAATGATGACTAGGATGATGAGGTGGGTGGGGAGTCAACTAGGTTGACCATGTTGACATGGAGGGTGGAGGTGGCAAGGTGAGGTGGCAAGCTGCTTATGTGGATCCTCTCGAAGCTCATGTGGACATAAAGTGGCATGCATATATAAGATTTGTGCCTACCCAAGCCTCACACATGGAATGATATCTAAGATTTGAAGTTTACCAAGCCTAGATTTCCAAACCTAAATAGAATTGGTTTTAGACTTGAAAAGGGGAGAGTGGACACAATATGGAAATTTTCATTTGGGAGGACCTTGAAGTGAAACTCCTTGGCTAACTAGGAGAGATTGGCTATTCTTCTTGAAAAAATGCATGTACATGAAACTAGATAACCTCATCTTGCAACCACCCATTATTAGTGGTGTCCATGGGAATGCATATCTCCTCTCAAGAAGCTGATGGAGACACATAGCCTCAATGGTGGCGTCATAGAGGGCCCAGTACTTGGCCTGAGCTGAAGAACCTACAAATATCATGCTTCTTGCTAGACCAAGAGAAAGGGCCAGATCCAAGTGAGTACAAATAACCACTATAAGAACATCAGGAATCGATGTCATGGGCCCAATCGGAGTTTGTGTAACCACACAGGGTGAACCCATGACTGAAGTGAAGTCCAAACATATAGGTACCCGCTAGATAGCGAACAACCCTCATCGTTGAACTCCAATGTGGCTCCTTGGGAGCATGGAAATACTAATTTAAGATGGATGTGAAATAGAAAATGTCAGGTCTAAAGTTAGTGAGCCATATGAACTTCTTATGAATGAGAGCGATCCACAGCCAGGGGGCCATGTGCCATTATGGTCAATGCTTTCAAGTTCTTGTTCCATAGCCTGTTTTGAGGTGGGCTGTTTAATTACCTCTTTCCATGATGTTAGCTCATCATGCACCACATAGTCTGTTGAAAACACAGAGGCAAGTGAGGCACACAAGGATTGAGCCTAGTGGACCGAGGAGGATCGTCTAAGGGGGTATTGCTTGGAAGCATGCTTGAATCTCTATGATCTCTTGGTACCAACGAGGTAAAGGGTCCTTGGGTGGCCGTCAGGAGGAGAAAGATTCCTCAAGTGGCAGAGTAAGAGTCGATTGATTGGGTTCATGTGGCACAATCAAAGAATGTTGATCGGGTGGTATGGGAGCAGAAGGCAAAGTAAGTCCCATAACGACGACTTTGTTTGATCTTAGATCAAAGAATTTGTAGGTCTATGACTTGTTTAAGGAGATGATTGGGCATTGCCCACTCAAGTCTAAGTAAATCAACTTGAGGATACCCTAAGCATAATGAGTAGCATGCTGTGGGAACGGTTTACGATGTTGCTTACCCATTTGACATGGCTAGTAGACATTCTTGGTCAGTTTGAGGCAGGGTATGCCTTCAACAAAATTGTCTCTAGACAACTCATAAAGCGTGTGATAGGGAAGGTGACCATAGCAACAGTTCCATAGTCGTTCAATGTCCCAAGGAGATCTAGTGACATAGGCACAAACCCAATGAAACCAAAAACCCTTGGAAGATGGCTCAGATAGAAAAGTAGACATCCGGTTGTATAAGCCATCCTTTTGTGCTTGACCTCGAGCACAACAATGAGATCGGTAGTCTCATTAATCACCTCGAAAACTCGTTTGTTGAAGTAAACTCCATGATGAAGTTGGGTTAGCTGGGATACAGAAAGTAAGTTGTCCAAGGTTACCTGGTTGGGGCATGTGGTAGTGTTAAATAATACGGTGCCAATAGATTTGATGGACATCAGGGTATTGTTGCCACATCAAACTTCACCCTTAGCAACACTAAGAGATGAAAATGTTGGCATTGCATGCCATATGGTGTGTAGCTCCACTGTCGACTAAACAAGTGACCGAATAGCCACATGGAAGAGTTGGGTGGGCTTCGATGATTGACACAGATCATCAAGTAACTGATATATTTGAACAAGGGCAGAAGCTTCCATACACTTACTACCTCATCTAGCCCAATGTTTCTTCTTCCTTTCCAGAAGAGTTGCTAGAATCTAACTCAGTGAGTGACATTGGCCAAGGGGACGGGATGAGCTATAAGAGAAGGCCAATAAGACATCCCTTTCGGGGTGGTGAAGGATACTAATTAGGAGGTGGAGCTTGAGTGACTTGACCAGTGATTCGGCACTAAGAAGACCTAGGCCAATTTATACCAATGCCTTGTTATTGCTAGTTCTCTGGGATGAAGCATGCGGAGGTGACATGAGACAAACAAAACAACAAGCAGACAAAGAAAAAAAAAAGTAGACGTTCTAGCACATCATCATTCAAGTATCGTTCAATGGTGGCAGCCAAAGAACAAGCATCATGTTCAACATAAGTTGCATCACTGAGCTTACTAAGATCTTAGCAGAGGGAAGGATATCTTGGCCACCAACGTGAGAGAAGGCATGCAAAGTGAGAGAAAAAAAACAATGTGTGTGGGGACAAAAAGAAGAAGAAGGCAGGGTAACGTTTAGGTTTTCTTTCTTTTCACATTTTCCCATCTTTCACACCATTTCCACTAAGCCCATACACACTTGGTCCAACCTTACCTATTCATGTATATTTGGACCTTAGGGAACATTTACAAGCTTTTTGAAGTTGTTTGGGCTTATTCAGAGGGCTTGTGTAATGTGGGTGTTATTCACACGCTTAGCACATTATGGGTTTTTTCACACATTTGGGAGATTTTCTTTTGTGAGTTTTCTTATGGAGCATGCTCACACACTATGGGTGGGACATTGGGGATTTTTAGCCTTTGTTCACATGCCTTTACACATTGTGAGCCTTGTTCGCACATGAGTCCATTTGTGTGAGGTGTTCGCTTTGCGCTTTCATTGGGCATTGTTCACATGCTTATGACTTTTATAGGGTGTGTTCATGCATTTTAGCACATTTTGGGTTTCGTAGACTTTGTTCACACACTTGGAGTTGTATTAAGGGTGTTCACATGCAGCTATGGGTGTTTCTTACTATTTTTATCCTTCTTATGACCGACACACCACACATCATCTTTGTCATCGATATCACTATGATAGCATCTTAGATCTTGATGTTAGGAGGGTCGCGCATGCATTGTCTTCATGGCTTTACGCTCGTTATCATGAGTTGCCACTTTGTGTCGTCAGGGAGCATATCTCATTTGCGGCATTTGCACATACCTTCGGCACATCGAGGCTTAGACCTCTAGATTCTGACTAATTGACTTCTCGTTATTATGAGGTGGCATATTCATGTCATGGTTGGTTGTTCGAGCTTGAGAGTTTGGTGCCTAGCCATTAGAGACATTTGTTCGATGTGGAGGAGATTCATGCCAGATGGTCCAGATTGTCCGTACACGACTTCTTTTCTACATTGCTTGGCTACTTTGACACGGAGGATTCGGCATTGTTTGCATGGGATGATTCTTTCTTTGGCCACTTATACGAGTGTCCTAAACTTTTGAGCCTCCATGATTATGTTCCTAAGGATGCAGGTTACTCTAACACAGATTTAGATCATGATGATGATGTATTACACACACATATACATGTGTTGTATCCACACATGCACACATGACTATAGTGATACATGTGTACATCATGACACATACACACATGATGATAGTGATAAATGTGCACATGATGACATACACATACATGATGATAATGATAAATGTGCACATGATGACATACACATACATGATGTTGATGATGATATATGAAGTAGTGATGTGTGTGATCTAGATTATGAGGACATGATCTTGGAGGTAGGCATGGCAGCGGAGCACAACGAGCATCATAGAGCAACACATCTCTAGTGGCTGGCCTCCACAATTTTGCTTTCCACTTGGCCATTCACTTGCTTCCGGTTTCCACCTTCCTTTGAACTTTGAAATGTTGTGCTGCCTTTCCTTCGAAAGGTCTACCATTCTATACCACTGCCTCATTGTGCAGCAGCCTCTTCTTTTCCAAAACTGCTCCCTTGATCCTGTTTGGCTTAGAGTAAGATGTTTCTTGTCAACTGTCTGTCTACTCACTTTCTCTTTCTTGAAACTTCACTTTGTTATCTTGTTTACATTACTTTGCTGTTGTTACAGATTCACAAGGTCTCCGTGGTGAATAAAAACTATGGCCGTTCTTGTGGAAGACGCTTTGTGGATGATAATGCTATGAAGGTAGAATTATACCACACATCCTTACCCCGTCGACCTGCTTCTTCTATTTCTTCGCTCGGTAGAGAATTCAAGTACAGTCAAAACGGAAGGAACTTGGGAAAGGTTTAGTGTTTCGAAAGGAGCATGGGTGCTCATGCAACCTAGCAAAAGAAAGAGACCCCAAACAAAAAACATTTTCTTGGCATCATGGAAGGGAAGAGTACGAGATTTTAAAATCACCAGAGGGAAGATATCGGTGAAAGAAGTTTTGATTCAGCATGTGTACATGCATAAAGAACTTGTCTTGCGAGACTATCCAAATGATCTTCCGCAACACAGGCCTAATTGGATATTTTTCTATTGTGGTTTTGTTCTTTATGAGGTGTATGGATTTTTAAGATGAAGCTTTCTTTCTTTGCTTATTGACATTCTTGTGTTATTTTATTTCAGATTTATACCCTTCATCGTATGAGACATGGCAAAACATCGATTGTATTCTAGGATTTATAGATGTTTTGCATGGATCGATAGGAGAACAACAATACCAAGGTCAATGTGCAACAGAGCTAGCTTAATCGGGTATATTTTTTACTGATCATTTTTATCAGTTTTGCTAGACAATGCTAACACACATGGTGTGTTAAGAAAACAAGACCTTCCGGCATGGAATTCAGCGGATTGGCCTCTCCCACATTTTAGTGTTACAGAGACATATAGGGCCAAGCTTTTCAAAGAAGTACAGAAAGCTCTGAGGCCCAATATTGCCACAAGGATAATAAAAATTTCTTTATGCATGCCTCTCAGAGTTTTTGTAGACTTGTTTAATACCTTTCCAGTGAAGGTTTCAAAAACAATGTTCATAGTTAAAGCAACAAGTCTGGCATGCATGCCATAATTTTTGGATAAAGGTTGGGATAAGAAGACATGTAGTTCAGTGTTTTGTGAGGTTGTCCAACCTTCTATGCAACTGAAGTACATGGTTGCATCACAAAAGTTTATTTTTTCTTTTTATTATAAGCGCAGTCGAATGCTAGGCACAAAACTTGTCCCAATGGATCAAGATGAAGATTCTTTTGGTGCAGAAAATAAACTTCTTGATATTGATGTTGTTGAGAATGGTGATGTGCTAGTCAATATCTCATTAAGACAATGTTGCTCCCTAGCTCAATTGCGCAATGACATTCTGTTTGAGACAGAAGGTTCTATTTCAAAGGACTTTTTATTTATCTACAACAATAAGAAGGTATACCATTTGACTTTTCCTAGTCTCATTAAGCACTGCTATTAGTTTACTTTACCCTATTGTTTTATATTACTTTTTTGATGGTGCTCAAAAGAAGAGAGAGTTCAATAAAATGCAAAGACATTGAACATTTGAAAATTGAGATAACATAGACTCCATAAACAAAGGTATTATATTCAATAAAGTAAAATTTTGTACAAAAGTGTTTAATTGTATATGTAGAACATATTCTTGACAACCATTTTCTATTTATCTACAGCCTGATCCAGAGGCTGCTCTACATGGTCCAAGCTCACCGTATCATCTTTTTTTGGAGAATCTATTTTCTGCTGCTCCATCCTGTCGTGTACAATCTCTTGGTGCTGCTCCATTGTCTCCTCTACTGCCCCTGGAGCATCTGTTTGCTGCTGCTCCATCTTCTCCTCAATAACATCAGCAGCACAGCAGGTCCTTGTTCCTGTGGCTTCTCCTCATCAGCAGTAGGTCCTTGTTCCTATGGCACCACATCAGCATCATCTGTGTCATCAAGGTGTATGACACCTTGATGACACAACATCTGTTTGCTGCTGCTGCTGCTCCATCTTCTCCTCAATAACATCAGCAGGCAGCAGGTCCTTATTCCTGTGGCTTCTCCTCATCAGTACTAGGTCCTTGTTCCTGTGGCACCACATCAGCATCATCTATGTCATCAAGGTGTATGACACCTTCTCGAACTTTAGAGCTCTTACCCAAATCGACAGTAGCTGGTACAATAGGTTTGGGGGAGGCATACTTCAAAAACTTCCAAATTGTATTAGCTCTGAAACTATATACATAGTTCGAGCTGAAGCTATCTTCTCTCATCTGCAATGGCATATGATGATTTAGAACACTTTGTACCAATATCAATTATTTTGAAGCTAAATGAAAATTATTTTTTCTTACAAGGTCTGGCTGTCCTATCTCAAAATAGCTTGAAAGTATATATTTGGCACTGATCAGCACTCTCCAGCTGCCTACTTGAATCATCTTGTTGTGGTGTCTGTACAGTTGGAAAGATATGTTAGAAACTGTTAATATCTGAACAAAACAAAATTATTCAATAAGTTCAAAGGCATAGCATGAAATAGACATCAATAGAGGGAACGACTTTCTACCTCTAAATCTATTGCCTCTATTGAATCCAAAAGATTGACATTAGGAGGATAGTGATCTAATGCACCTAGAAGCCTTCTAATACAACTGCAATACATATAATTCAGTTAGTGTGCATTAAATCAAAATAATAAAGTTTAAAGTTAAAAATAGCACACACACCACTTACAATTTCAACTCTGTGTGTGTGTTTTTAAGAGAGTTGAATAAAAGGCATTGCTTCTGCTGGATGTCAATAGAAGCAAAGCTCCAGTGGTCATTGCGTAAGGAAAAAATCATTAAGAAATCAAAGGCTACAAGAGTTCTCAATCTTAAAGAAAAATCCCAAAAGAAGCAGTCACCCACATACTTGTTATGGTATGGAAGTAGCAAAACATCGACAACATCAAAATCGCAGTGTCTGGGAGTTTCCTTTGCATCTCTTAACTTGAAGGAAATGGCAGGATCAATAATATGAACTGTATGTTGTACAGCGTGGTTAAGCTAGCTTCTCATCATGCTGCATTGGACCAAACAATAATTAGGGTAGGGTGTAAAGGAGGTACAAGAAGGATTGTTTTGCAAACAAATGTAAAATAAAAGACACTTACTAGAGCATTGCAAGCATGATAGTATCTGAGCAATACTCATTCTTATGAGCCAATGCTGCCAAGCATGGTTTTGTCAAGTTAAAATTATTCACTGAAGTTTCATCCTCAATATGGACAACTATGTTAGGGCCCAGCTCTTGCAACCTTCTCCGTATCTGCAGCTCCATCTGTACAGTCTCCACATCTATAACAGATTTTGATTCTTTTATTTGCTGCTTCAGTGACTCCTCATAAGCAGCTTTCCCTCTGGTGCTCTTTGTGAGTGGGTTACTTCACCAACATTAACCTCATCTACCTTCAACTTTCTTGTAGGTGGAATTAATAATATGTCTCTCATTTTGATGTCCTGCCATTCCACAGGATGGACCAGCTTGTCATACCTCCATCTCACTCTGGACAAAGTGTTGAAGTCTTTGGCTATCAGAGTTACCCTGTGAGCATGGGCTGCTACCAGCATTGCATCTTCAAAATATTTCTCCAAGTAATCCTCTGCTATTTCCTGTAAGGAAAGAATGGCAGTCTTGTTCCACCTGAAACCAAGGTGCCAACTATCACATATGTCTTTTACTAGTCTTTGAAAAAGGTGCCTTGGGGATTGCAAAGCCTATAGCTTTCTGTTGTTTCCTGATATCCTTTAGCACACCTGCACCATGTTTCAATCTCTTGGCCTTTTGCTGGAGCAGGCTCATTGGCTTCCCCTTCCTGCCATGTGCAACTCTAAATTCCTTGATACCTGCCCCAGCTGTGCTGCTGCTGCTCTGCTGCAAGCCCTGGCCCCTTGCCAGCACTCCTTGCAGTTGACTTGGTTCTTGCCATCACTCTGACAAGCTGTATACAAAGCAATGGAAAGAGATTACAGCCATGGAGAACATGGAATGATACAAGAAGGCAATGAGATAGGGGTGGATGAAGCAACATTTATAAATTTGCAACAAAACGCGATTTCGACAGTTTGAAATTCCTAACAGCTCACTCTCGTGTTTTCTTGTAAATACCTGAAGTAAGATGCTGTTACATTCCTACAGTGATTTCTCTGTCTTTACAACTAAATACAATATGGATTGAGATTATGCAAGGAGTGTACAGCCATGGATAACTTGGAAAGACACAAAATCACAATGATAGGGGTGGATGAAGCAACAGTTTTATATTTGCAACAAAATGCGATTTTGGCTGTTTGAAATTCCTAAAGCCTTCTCCTCGCGTTTTCTTGCAAATTCATGAGACAGCATACTGGAACATGCCTTCAGTCATTTCATTGTGTTTGCAACTTGGTGCAGGATGGATTAAGTCTATGGAAGACAAGAAGTGATCAATATCTCACTCAACCAGCCCAATTCAAAAGTCTTCCTGCTTGTGGTTGTAGTGGAAAAAGCTAAGGAATGCATATAATATTTATCCTAATATCTAAGCTACATCACATCACTCAGTACCTTATCCTAATATACTATTAAACAAGAAGATAAGGATATAGAGAGTCTTACTGACCTGGAAGCTATCTGTAGTAGGTGTGCTGTGCTGGTGATGAGTACCCTGTGCTGGGGATGAACCTGTGCTGCTGATCAGGATGCTGATGGTGCAGAGTAGGGAGGTCGAGAGGCAAGAGAGCTAAGAGGGGAGGGCCAAGACAGGAGAGATTAAACAGGAGGGAAAAGATTAGTGCAAAATACAAACAAAGCAGCTACTAAATACCACACGTGTGGAATGGAGTCGTTTTTTCATGCGTGTGGATGGGACCCAGATCTCTTGGAGTTTGAAACTTGGCACGTGTGAATGGCACTTTTTGCCTTAGAACTTGTGCCAATCACGATTTCATAATCAGATCCATAACCACTCTTCCCTCCCCGTCTTTCATTTTGCACGAATGGCTATCTCTTGCATCCTGGCCCCCTTTTCTTGTAGGTACATCGTTTTATATGTTTCTGCAAATGCAGATTGCACTGAAATATAACCAAGAAGTCCATTTTGTCCATTGCCTGCAAACCTCAGTAGTGTGGTTGGATTGACAAATGGAGGTGTAGAGTTTTTTACTAGACATTTTGAATATATGCTTCCATCGCACCATAAGTCAATATGCTGAAGCCCTTCTCTTCTCATATTTTCCCGTTGTTGAGCATTCAGCACCGTATCCTTTCGTCTTTTTTGTGCTGGAGCATATTGTTCTTCTAAGTCGATGTGAAGATGGTGTAATCGCTTCTTCTAAGATTGTGACTCACTAGTATCGGGCCATTTTTTGTGCTTCTGAGGTTGCAAAGTTTGCTTGTCAATCTCATAGTCTTTTTGTAACATGAATCATGGAAGTGTGGCGGTATCCATGCAATCATCAAGTTCAATGATGGATTCTTTATGAGAGACTTGCACACGTCATCAAAAGAGATGCGGAATCTTCGGGAAACAAAAAAAAACTAAGGAGATATTTAATGCAAAGTCGTGTTAGTTAGACAAAAAATTATCTTATTCCTTTCTGAACTAACAGTTCTGTAGTCCTTACTGACAGTTCTGAGCCACGTTTTCATATTTTACTATTTTTGAGGTCTTTTAGGAGAGAAATAAATCAAAAAATAGTGAATTTCTTACAGGGCCCCAAAATGAGCTCCCTTTTTCCCTAATGATAACTACATGGCAGTCTCCCTTGCCGATCTTTATGGTTTTCTTCTTTGAGAGTCTAGTGGCTCGTGCTTGTTTAGGGACATTCTTTGAGAATATGATCTTGGCTTGTCCTTGGTCTCGTGAGGTACATGCTTTTGGTGCAGCATGAGCTGCGGCTCGCTATCAATGTGTAGTTGGGTCATGGCATTGAGAGGAACCGTGTGGATGAAGCCGTCTCTTACACTCACAGTCGGTTAATGCTGGTGCTCGGATTAGCTTCACGAGCCTTTCCCGTTGTTCTAGGTCAGCGGATAATCTTTATAAATATGGTCAAATTCCACACCCTACACATAAGGGAGTTAATGCGGGAGCACCTACAAAGGTACTCGCCATCCCTTTCCTGTTAGGACACTTAGCCACTTGGTGAGGTCCTACGTAATGATAGCACTGTATAGGTGGTCATTTTGCCATCATATTCATGTCCATAGCATTGGGGCAACTAAGTACACTAGGTATATTTGGTCTCCCTCCATAATATAGTGACTTAGAATTTGTGAGGGCGTGCTTGTTGGCTCAAGGGTTTCATAGGTAGGAACTTCTAGAATTTTCCCCTCGTCCCCTTTTTTGAAGATTTCTGTCAGGGTTAGCTGACAAACTGGTGTGATTCTTGGCAACATGAGGGTTGAGATAGGAGAACCAGAGATGATAAGGGCATTTCAGGTACCTTGAGGATTCCTCTTGGCCACTTCTTGGCCTAGTTGAGGTGTATTATGATGAGAGAAAGTGCTAGAAAAGCCATCGGCTGCCTTGGGTTAGCTGGCAAGGCCTAAGGTAGAGCACGGGCTTGAGCAGCTCTCTGCTGATATAGTAGTTTGTAACTTCATGATTGCCCCATCTTTGGCAATATATGCAGTAGAGGTTAGGGTGGGGTCTCAGATGTGGACACTTCATGATGGTATGGTTAGCTCGACAGATTAGGCACTATACAAGCTTCCTCTTTGGATAGAGATAGGGTTGGCTGACCTTGGCCGGTTCTCCAATGTTGGGTCATTTGCTGCATTAATGCAGTGGGGCCAACTGCTCAACATGTTGTCCGCTTGTGGAATCTTTCTCGTATCAGTCTTTTGTATTCATGGCAGTTTGTCCAGAATGAAAATGTTCAGATGGGTGTTTACCTCGAAGTGTTCCTAGAGTGAGAATAGGTGGAAATGAAACTCGTTGTTGATGATGATCTCTTGGTTGGTTACTGGCGAGATTTATTTTTTCCATCATATTTTGTACTGGTGGTCTTGAAACAGGCTTCATATGTGCCCTCATGAAGTTCTTGTGAACATGCTCCCTTGAAATTGTCTTCAAACTCCATAGCACTCCTACAACATTGCTCGAAGGAGGTATGGGCCATGGCATATAATGAATTGTGCAAGGGTATGTCATCCAGACCTTCTAGGAATCTCCCTATGAGTCTTTCATCAGAGAACTTGTCTCTGGCACTGTATAGCGAGAATGGAGATATCTCAGTCTATTGATATAATTTTAGATGGTTTGACCATCCCTTTGTCTGACATTGAATTTTCCCATTTGGCCTTTGGTGGAGATTCCCAGTAACTTGGCTCTTGGAGATTCACATGGCCTTTTACATGCCAGAGTAACCTTTGAGTGATCGCCTTTGGATTTATGCCCCATACAACAATATGTGAGATGTGTTTGCATATTTCAACATCCCCCCTCAAACACATGATCCACTCAATGATCCAGTTGAGTAATGTGATGACCAAGCTGATGAGTATGATCAGGGACTCCACTAAGTGTGACATAGCACCCACCTTAACTAATCTAAGTGTGGCCCATTACAAGGTAACTAGAGGCTATTGAATTGGTGTGATATGGGGTAGAGGTGAGAGGCTATTGTGGAAGTGTGATACAGAGGCTGTAGACATGGTTTACAAGACTTTGGCTAGATTTATGAGTGGTAGGGAATAGATTTATGAGTGGTAGGGAATACATCTGCATAGGGCCGAGTCCTTGGTGATTTTAGCAGATCAAGATTTCTTCAAAAAACTTGGCCTCAAATGAGGCCACCTTCATCTTCTTTATCTTGGAGCAGGTGTCAATGGAGATTTTATCGAATGTAGAGCTTGTTGATGAAGCTTGAATGATGATCCTTTGGAGCTTCTTCTTGATGAAGTGGTTCTTCATGTTGAGTTGCTAAGTGAGCCTTAGCGAGGCCTTAGTCTTAGTGTAGATCCTTAGCTTGATCTTCTTCATCCTCCTCAGTGTGGAGAGGCCTTGATGTGCACAAGCTTTGGTTTTGTTGTACTCATATACATGTACCCAAGATGAGGGTAACTCACAAGGAATGATGTGAAAATGGAGTACAAGCAAAACACCCACATTAGGCTTTTAATTATGCCCATAATGATGATTAGCAAGGTCTTACTTAGGAGACTCTCCCAAGTAGTATCTATTGATTTACAATGGGAGATTAAGACAAGCATTAAGAATATTTGGCAAGGCACAAAACTTGAAGTACATTGGAACCATGAATCTTCCTTCATGGTGACTTTCTCTTCTTGGAGGAACAACCTTCCAGCTTACACTGAGGTATTGATAGGAGTGGGTGCCTTCACCATTGCATGGAGTGTGGAAGCCATGAGATTACGTGTTTGAAAACATAAGCCAATCACTTCAAATCTGAAGCAAGAAAACCCTTAACAAAAAAAAGAATTTACATGAAGCACAAGAAAAATCATGGAGTGATGGATGTCCTCCTAGAGCATGAGATATTGAAGATGCTTGAAGGGAAGCAATGAGGGCTTAAGAAGGTTTAGAGAGTTTCAGAGACCTTCTTGTTGCAGAGCATATCCACCAAACATCAAGCATTAAGCAAGTGGATTAAGGAAAACAAGGATTAGTGTTAATAAACACTAATGAAAATGAAGGAATGACTATGGCTGCCTACACCCCCCTTTGCAAAACTTGCTTCAGCAGCCAAAAGGCTTAACCATTTGCTCTAAGATTTGAAACCCATGTATATTGGGTGTCAATTGATATCAATTAAGCTCAATTGAGCTCAATTGACATCAATTGGGTGCCAATTGATATCAATTGAGCTTAATTGGGCTCAATTGATATCAATTGGGCTCAATTGCACTCAATTGGGTGTTAATTGCATCCTATTGTGCTCAATTGAGCCCAATAGGATGCAATTAACATCAATCGGGTGTCAATTGATCACAATTGATATCAATTGGGCTCAATTGCACTCAATTGTGTGATCGATTGTGTGTCAATTGATGTCAATTGAGCCTAATATGATACAATTGAGCTTAATTCACGCCCAATTGGATGTAAATTGAGTGTCAGTTGAGCCGAATTAGACTCAATTGATAGCAATTGGGTGTTAATTGATATCAATTAATATCCAATTAACACAATTGAAGTCAATTAAGTCTAATTGACTTCAATTGGATAATTTGGGTGTCAATTGAGCTCAATTGGACGTAAATGACATCAATTGGGGGTCAATTAACATCAATTGAACCTTATTGACATCAATTGGGTGCCAATTAATATCAATTGGACTCAATTGACATCAGTTGGGTTTCAATTGAGCCAAATTGGATGCAACTGACATCAATTGGGTGTCAATTGATTACAACTGAGCTGAATTGGGCTCAATTGCACTCAATTGATATTAATTGGGTGTCAGTTAAACCTAATTCCATGCAATTGAGCTCAATTGACATCAATTCACATCAATTGATATTAATTGGGTGTCAATTGATGTCAATTGAGCCTAATTCGATGTAATTGAGCTCAATTCACATCAGTTCACATCAATTGGGTGTCAATTGATGTCAATTGAGTAAAATTGAGTCTAATTGGGTGTCAATTGAGTCAAATTGAGTATAATTGGGTGTCAATTGATATCAATTGAGCCAAATTGAGTCTAATTGAGTCCAATTAGACTTAATTAAGCCAAATTGAGTCTAATTGGGTATCAATTGATGTCAATTGAGTCAAATTGAGTCTAATTGGGTGTCAATAGAGCCTAATTGACATCAATTGGGTGTCAATTGATGTCAATTAAAGCTAATTATGTATCAATTGACACACAATTGATGTCAATTGGGCTCAATTGACATCAATTGGATTCAATTGACACATAATTGATGTCACATGGGCTCAATTGACATCAATTAACACCTAATACAATTGGGTGTCAATTGATTATAATTGATGCTAAATTGAATGAATTGAGTCCAATTGACATCAATTAAGTCTAATTGGGTATTAATTCATCAATTGGGCTCAATTGATATCAATTGACACCCAATTGGACTCAATTGACATCAATTGACACCCAATTGGACTCAATTGACATCAATTGGACTCAAAAGGGTGTTAACTGATGTTAATTGAGCCCAATTGACATCAATTGGGTGTTAATTGAGCTCAATTGGACACAATTAACAATAATTGGGTATGAATTGAACTCAATTGACATCAATTAGGTGTCAATTGAGCTTAATTGCATCCAATTGAACTCAATTGACATCAATTGGGCAAATTGCATCCAATTTAATTCAATTGACATCAATTAAGCCTAATTGCATCCAATTTAACCCAATTGGACTCAATTGAATCCAATTGGACTCAATTGACATCAGTTAGGTGTCAATTGAGCCTAATTATATCTATTTGGACTTAATTGACATCAATTGGGTGTCAATTAAACCCAATTGGAGTCAATTGATATCAATTGGGTGTTTATTGATAATAATTGAGTTTAATTGACATCAATTGGGTGTTTATTGATGTCAATCGAGTCCAATTAGATGCAATTGGACTCAATTGGGTGTGAATTAGACTCAATTAATATCAATTAGGCTCAATTGATATCAATTAGGTGTGAATTGATGTCAATTGAGCCCAATTCGATGCAATTGATATCACTTGGGTGTCAATCAGACTCAATTGGCACCCAATTGATGTCAATTGAGTCCAAGTGGATGTCAATTGATATCAATTGAGCCCAATTGATCAATTGACACCCAATTAGACTTAATTGATATCAATTTGACTCAATTAGGTATTAATTGATATCAATTAGACTCAATTGGATGTTAATTGATGTTAATTGAGCTCAATTAGACTCAATTGACATCAATTAGGTGCTAATTGAGTGTAATTGATGTCCATTAAGCCCAATTTGGCTTAATTGACATCAATTGGGTATCAATTGACTATAATTGATGTCAATTGAGCTCAATTGACATCAATTGGGTGTTAATTAATGTCAATCGAGTCCAATTAATATCAATTAGGTATCAATTAAGCCAAATTGATATCAACTGGGTGTCAATTGAGCCCAATTCACATCAATTGGGTGTAAATTGAACCTAATTGGACTCAATTAACATCAATTAGGTGTGAATTGATGTCAATTGACCATGTTAATTGAGGACTCAATTGACATCAATTGGGTACCAATTGAGTGCAATTGATGTCAATTCGGCTCAATTGGCATCAATTGGATATAGGATTGATGTTAATTGAGCTCAATTGACATAAATTGGGTGTTAATCGATGTCAATTGAGTCCAATTAAGCCCAGTTGTGTCCAATTGGGTGTCAATTGATTGAATCCAATTAAGTCCAATTAAGCCCAACTGAGTCCAATGGGGTGTCAATTGATGTCAATTGAGCCCAATCGATCAATTAACACCCAATTAGACTTAATTGATACCAATTGGTGGACTCAATTGGATATTAATTGATGATTAGACTCAATTGGAAGTATAATAAGATTTAATTGATGGTAATCGAGCTTAAGGTGATAAATTTAGAGATAACTTTTTTTGTACAAAGAATTTTGAACTTTTGACATCATAAATAAGTCCAGAAGGCCCAAAAATGGTAGGAATGACTGTGAACATGAATATATTTTGACCATTTTTTTTAAACTTTTTTTCCCGTCGGGAAAATGAAATTTCTCGGCGGGCCCGCCGGGAAAACAAAAAGCCCGGTGGGCTTCGGCAGGTTACCAGGTCACTAGTAACCTGCTATTTTGAGAACATGAAAACATGTGAACATGTGAATAACATGTTCACAAGTGTTATTAACAAAAAAAATCTTGTGATCACGTGAATATAAAATCCCTGACACCTGTGGATGTGTCTATGTATCCATCTTGTATACATGTGTACCCATGTACATGTACATAGCAGCAGCCGCCCTCTAATCAGCCCATATACTCAATCTCTATACTCGGCAAAGAAATTGTCGATTTCTTCTCTAGCTAACAGTAGTACTCCCAAAAGATAATCTCCTAACTGAGACACTACCATCCCAATCTACACCTGTGGATGTGTCTATGTATCCATCTTGTATACATGTGTATCCATGTACATGTACATATATGTATCCCAACCTCATAGAGAAGTCCATAATGTATTGTGAACTTTATTAATCTCCTCCTAGCTGAATCTAAATTATCTAAATGGACTTCCTTGGGCACATAAATTGACTTCCAATCCCTTAGTATATGCAGCATGCCAAAGCAATGATTGCTCTCATGGTTGCCATCCTAGAAACCAGACTAAATGTATCCTCATAGTTAATGCTCGGGGGGTGCACTACTAGAAAACCCTAGGTATCACGTGCGTTCAAGAGGTATTTAGAAACCCCTTAACTAAAAGTTTTCCCCCAATAAAACAACCCCTCTTTACTTATGAACTAAATGATTTTTTTCTAAAATTGAATTAAAAAACCCCTCCTATTAATGTAATTGTGTTAATTTTTCTCAATGTATCTAATTAAAAAACCCCTCCTGTTGAAAGCTGTTCACATAATTCTATCTCTCTTTCTCTTTGATTCTATCTTAAGTAGTTGTGAGAGCTACAGGTAAGCGTAATTCTATCTCTCTTTCTCTTTGATTTTGGAGAAAAACCTTAAGTAGTTGTGAGAGCTACAGGTAGACAAAAAAGTCATTATTCATATTGAGGCATCCTTATGGAAAGACCCTGTTGTGTGCAGTTAACAAAGTTAACTAAAATTTTACATGTTTCGTGACATGTCGATTGTATTTTGGGGTTCGTTTTGGTTTTGTAAGTTTTTCAAAGGCACTCTATGAAAGTGTTGATTTTGATTATGTATCTATTTTCTAGTTCGAAAGTTATAGGGTAAAACTTTTGTTGCAAAATAGTCTTCTTTGCAAAGAATCTCAAATCTGCCAAGAAGTTGGCATTGAGATATCAAGCTCAACTAGTGCTATGGATATTGATGACCTACATGGGTTATAGCTTCTACACTTATGAAATCGGCATATATTCTTAAGGGACACTAATAGCATTTAGTTTATGCTCAACAAATTACTTACCCCAATGACATATTAGTCAATCAATGCATTCCTTATTATATACTTTTATTTATGTGCTGGGCACACTAATGTTAATTTTTTTGGGTTCTTTGTTCTTGTTGTTGGTTACAGCGTAGAGGATTGAAAACTAAGAGTGTGCAATATATGCCATTTAGCATATCGTTGTGTTTGTTTCTTAATGGGATAACTTGGCTAGCCTATGCATTGTCTCTAAGAGATATGTACCTTTGGGTAAGCTCTACTTCTCTTGATCCCATTTTGATGTAAATGTGGATGAGCTAAATTGCCTCAATGATATATAATTGAAGGAAGAACAAGTATTTTGTGTTATCTATTAATCATGAAGAATTATGTTAATTAATCATCTTTCACTTAATCATGTGTTACGTGACCAATGTGGTAGGGGTTGCATTAAGGCTACTACAGATGGGGCTCTACACTTTCTTCAGAGTCTACGAATTGCAGATGCAAAAAGTTTTGGATGAGCTTGACCTCAACAACAAAGTTGATGATGGCCATGCTAGTACAACTACAAGTTGTGTTCATGATAACTTCATTAATATTATAAAAGAGACCCTTCCGATAGCTAATATGATTGGAACTCACGAGATTAGATCAATGGTACCCTTTGCAAGTTTCCCACCCAAGTGCAATTGTCATCGATGCCCACATGCTCTTAAAGGACATCACTTGTAATGCCAACTAGCCTACTTAATTGAAGGATTTAGTTTTGCTAGAGGACTTGTACTCTCTCTCTCTCTCTCTCTCTCTCTCTCTCTCTCTCTCTCTCTCTCTCTCTCTCTCTCTCTCTCTCTTACATATTCACATTTGAGAATCTTTTTCCCCCCCCTCAGAAGAATGCAAGGCAGTGGGTGAGCTTTAGATCCTTGTAAGCTTTCTTCTTCACACACACACACACACACAAGAATGGACAAGCACACAAGAGAGAGATGGATGGTTGAACTTTTCACTATTTTCTTTTCTTCCCTATATGCATAACATAAAGATAAGAGTACATATCATAAGAGAAAGTACTCTACTAAGATAATATTAGGGAATTTGAAAATTTTCCAATTCCTACTTTACAAAGATTCACAAATGGGAAGTATGGTGAACCCTATCAATATTTGGTCAAAATCCCCCCATGTGACATATCGTTGGAAAGATCTTGACGTGTAGGCTCTAAATATACAATCTCCAAAAAATTTGGAGTTGATGTGCTTAAGTAAGTAGATTCAAAGGTTCCACCATTTGTAATTCCCAAAGTATAGAATTTTTTCCAAACTCTCTAATATGGTATTTGCTACTAAAACATACAAGGTCCATAGTGTGAATTTGACTATACGAGCTAACACTATAACCATGCTTTAACTCTAGTAAACCAAAGTGGCTCTATCACCACACAGTGACTATCACCATAGATTGTAAAACCATCGGTGGCATATCAACCATAATATCACCAACCATGCTAGTGGCATAAGTGTGGAGCTATCATCCAGGTGTATTATCTATTATATCCATACTAGTTGAGCTTGATATGTCAGTAATTAATGACTTCTCCTTGTAATCGAGTAAGCTTTTCAACCTACGATGCTTCTCTATACCCAATGCCTTCATGAAGATGTTATCTAACTTATCCTCTATGCTAATTTAAACTAAATTATCACCTTCCAGAATCTTCTCCCTCACAAAATGATAATGCACCTCAATGTTCTTTTTTTATGACATGATGCATTGGGTTACTAGCCAACTATATGATGTTCATGTTGTCATAATAAATGATAAATTCCTTTTCCATGGTCTTACCTATATTTGCAAAGAATATTCTACAACCAAGCTATCTCACATGTTGCCACATAGCAATGGCCCTCTACTCAGCCAATATACTTAATCTATCAATAAAGAAACTATCGATTGCTTCTTGTTGCTCTAGCTAACAGTGGTACTCCTAAAAGATAATCTCTGATCTGAGACCCTACCATCCCAATCTCATGTCTCAGACACTACCCAAACAAAAGATAATCTCCTAACTGAGACACTACCATCCCAATCTGCACCTGTGGGTGGATGTATCCATGTATCCATCTTGGTAAAAATAAGTAAGTATAACATGTGAGTACAAATAAAGCAGTTTTTTAATTCAAAAATTTAAGGTAAATTTATAGAAATACATTTATAAAAGGGGTTTTTAATCGATTTTGAAAAAACAAAACCTGTAAGTTCATAAAGGAAAAGGGGTCATTTTGTTCATGAAAATTTTGTTGCCATATATATATAGGCAGTGATGTGTGTGAACACACTTAGGACCGCCGGGGCACTTTTTCCCTCTTTAGGAGGTTTTTTCCCCCAGCTTGTATATACGCCCATCCTTCTAGGGCTAACTTATCTTTTATACATTGACACAATCTAATACACTTTGTGTTGTGTGCATTCTTGCTTCTTCTTCTCCAAGCTTTGTGTGCTTTCCTGCAACCCTAATTCCAACAATTGGTATCAGAGCAGGCATCGGCTCCCAGGGCTACACCGTCAGCACCCTCCGACTCACTCCGATTGAGGTGAGTTTTCACGAGCGCTTGCAGGTGAATTTGCATCTGAGGTCGTTTCGGGCTCCGTTTTTGCATTTCAAGTTCTGCACAGGTGTTTTCGTCATTTTCTGCAGAAATTTCGACAGTGCAGTTTTCTGCAAAACAGGCATACGTGTTCTATTGTGGACCGTGCTACATAGCACAAGTTGTAGGCCACTCGCAAATTGCAGCTTGTACATAGTGATGTATGTGGGCCTATGCAAACTCCGTCATTTGGTAAACACTTGTACTTCGTGACTTTCATTGATGATTACTCAAGGCATGCATGGGTATATCCACTGAAGGCAAAGTCCGAAGTGTTATTGTGCTTCAAACAGTTTTTTCTTATGGTTGAAAATGTATCCAATTGTACTGTGGGCACCCTCCGTACTGATCGAGGGGGGGAGTACATGTCTAAAGATTTTGATGCATTTCTGGCAAGTCGTGGGATAAAACACCAATGTACAGTGCCGTATACCCCTCAGCAAAATGGTGTTGCTGAGAGGAAGAACAGGTCACTTATGGAGATGGCACGATATATGGTCAAGAGCCAAGCTTTGCCACATGCGTTTTGGCTTGAGGCTGTCATGTGTGCTGCATATGTACTCAACAGGTGTCCCACTAAGGCCTTGCAGTCTATTACTCCATACGAAGCTTGGCATGGCAGGAAGCCTTCTATTGGTCACTTGCGTGTCTTTGGTTGCTTGGCCTATGCTTTAGTGCCTATGCAACAACGCAGAAAATTGGATGATAAGGCTGTCAAATGCATTTTTGTTGGTTACAGTGCTGAGAGCAAGGGTTACAGATTGTATCATCCGCAGTCAAAGCGTATCTTGATTAGTCGAGATGTTGTTTTTGTAGAAGATGCTGTGCAGCCTTTGTTATCATGTACCAAAGAGACAGGTGTGAGCTCACGAGATGTATTTGATACATTGTTGCCTCTGTTTACAGGTGGGAATTCAAATGTAAGTCCTAATGAGGCAAATATTCAGCCTATGCAGATTTCAAACGACATCATAGATCAGCCTATTTCTGATGCAGATTTACAGGATGTAATTCATGAGGATAGGGCTGAAAATGAGCAGGCTAGAGGTATGCCTAAATGGCTGGTGCAAACCTTGCGTGATAGTAAGATTGATGCACCTATGCCTAGTCGTACTCGTTCAGGTTTTCAGCATGCCTCTTATGCATCAGATTGTTATGCTTTGGCTGTGTCTAGTATGTGTGAAGAGGAAGAACCTCTTTCATTTGATGAGGCACAAAATTCAGAAAATTGGTTGGCTGCAATGCAAAGTGAATATGATGCCATAATGAAGAATGGTACATGGTCTTTGTGTGATTTGCCTATTGGTAAAAAGGCCATTGGATGTAAGTGGGTTTTTAAGTTGAAACGAAAGCCAGATGGCAGTGTTGATCGCTATAAGGCTAGACTTGTTGCAAAGGGTTATGCTCAAGAAAAGGGCATTGATTTTGATGAGACCTTTGCTCCCACTTGTCGTATGACTACCATTCGTAGCATTTGTGCATTGGCAGCTCATAATGGTTGGAATGTACATCAGCTGGACATAAAGACTGCGTTCTTAAATGGAGATTTGCATGAGGAGGTGTATGTATCGCAGCCTCGTGGTTTTGTTCAAAGAGGGCAGGAAAACAAAGTGTGCAGGTTAAAAAAGGCTTTATATGGTTTAAAGCAAGCTCCACGAGCTTGGTATGAAAAAATACATGCATATTTGACTGCACATGGGTTTCAGAATAGTCCAACAGAAAGCACTTTGTATGTTAAACGTGTGGATGGTGTACATCTAATCATTGCTCTCTATGTCGCTGATTTTAAGGCTGATTTGAATGCCTCTTTTGAGATGTCAGATTTGGGGCATTTGCATCATTATTTGGGGATACAATTTAAGCAGTGTGATGGAGGTATTGCTTTGTGTCAGACAAAGTATATTGAAACATTGTTGCGGAGATTTGGCCTTGAAGACTGCAAGCCTATTGCTACTCCAATGGAGACAGGTTTGAAGTTGAGTCTTCATGATGCTGGAGATCACTTTGATGTCACACTCTATCAGACAGCTGTTGGTTGCCTCATTTATGTATGCATTACGAGGCCGGACATTCAGTTTGCAGTCTCACAGGTGAGCAGGTTTATGCATAGCCCAGGGTCTCAGCATTGGAAGGCAGTTAAACGCATCTTTCGCTACTTGAGTGGCACTATACATCTTGGGTTGTTTTATCCCAAGGGGGGATCATTGCCGCCAGATTTACATGCTTTTTCAGACTCAGATTGGGCTGGTTGCTATGACACAAGAGTGTCCACAAGTGGTTTTTGTTTCATGCTCGGTAGCTCATGCATATCTTGGTTGAGCAAGAAGCAACCTACTGTGGCCACTTCTAGTTGTGAAGCTGAGTACAGGGCAGCTTTCACAGCTACGGTTGAGTGTGTGTGGCTCAGACGGCTTATGGGTGGCTGACTTGGGTGTTGGACAGGAGTCTGCCACCTCTATCTTCACTGACAGTCAGAGTGCATTGGCAGTTGCGAGAAACCCAGTTTTTCATGCTCGCACAAAGCACATTGAGGTGCATTATCACTATGTCAGGGAGAGACTCTCAGCAGGAGAGATCAGCTTGGCCTATGTGCCAACACAGGACAACCTCGCCGATCTTTTCACAAAGGCGCTTCCTCGTGAGAAGTTCGAAGCTTTCCGCAAAGCTTTGGGCTTGCTTCCCTTTGTGGACTGATCTACTTCGGGCATGGCACTCCCCTATACATGAGTGCCAGCTCTCGTTCACACCATCACTCCCAGGGGGGATTTGTTGCCATATATATATAGGCAGTGATGTGTGTGAACACACTTAGGACCGCCGGGACACTTTTTCCCTCTTTAGGAGGTTTTTTCCCCCGGCTTGTATATACGCCCATCCTTCTAGGGCTAACTTATCTTTTGTACATTGACACAATCTAATACACTTTGTGTTGTGTGCATTCTTGCTTCTTCTTCTCCAAGCTTTGTGTGCTTTCCTGCAACCCTTATTCCAACAAATTTCACAGGTGGGGGGTTTTTTAAATGCCCCTTAAACACACGTGATGCATCAGGTTTCTTAGTAGTGTACCCCCCAAGGTATCCATGTGCACATGTGTACCCATGTATATGTACCTATATCCCAGCCTCATAGAGAAGTCCATAATGTATTGTGGACTTTATATACCTAAATCTCCTCCTAGCTGAATCTAAATTATCTAAATGAGGCTTCCTTGGGCCCGTCATAACTTGACTTACCAATCTAACTGAATATCTCAAATCTAGCTTGATGATAGTCATGTAAATAAAACTACCTACTATATGCATGTGTCATTGGACAACGGCAATGCAAGATAGTTGTTTGCCTCGCTAGTAAATAAATTATCATCGTACGTGAAATTTTGAGGTTTTGGTAGTGCACAAATTTTCAGTGGGACCTCACTAGTGAAAAGATTGTCGGCAACATCCATCTTCTCCAAGCTTACCATCTTGAAGATAGTTTCCAGTAGGGTGCCAGGAAGTTGATTAAAGCTACCATCATCACTAGGGTTGTTGAAATATGCAAACACATCTCACATATTGATGTATGGGGCATAAATCCAAAGGTGATCACTCAAAGGTTACTCTAGCATGTAAAAGGCCATGTGAATCTCCAAGAGCCAAGTTACTGGGAATCTCCACCAAAGGAGGCCAAATGGGGAAAGTCAACATAGATCCACAAATCAAGGTAGATAATCTAGGGGCTACTTTATGTTACAAGATTTACATTGGTGTTGAGAGCTTGCACAAGGTCGAGTGGAGGAGAAGGAGATAAGGAGATGAAAGCTCACAACCACACAAAACACAAGGAGAGAACCACACAAATCTCACAACCACACAAAACACAAGGAGAGAATCTCACACGTATACAAGAAAAAAACTTACTTATTGAGTTGCTTATGCATACAACTTGGCCTTTGCACCATACTTCATACAAATGCCTTTGGCATGTGCCTTTGGCTTGCTAGTGGCCTAGGGTTAGGTGGCTCCCTTAGGACCATTCACACCCACACACCTTCTACACCCTTGTTGACTAACGCTCCAAGGCCTATATCTTAATACTTTATTAGCACCTAATCATATTATCTAATCATGTTTAGCATGATTAATCGATTATACTTTGGCCTATATAAGAGGCACCATCTAATGGAATAATGATCTCTCCATTTCCCATCATTATGCTCTCATTATGCCCATGTGATTAGCCATTAATCCACATTCTCATCATTATCATTATTTGGTTAATTGTGTGACTAATCCATGATTACCTACCTTAATTGTCTCCTAATCCTCTTTTTCACCTTGGTATCGGAGCGTTAAAGATCCTCAGGCCCTCAACACATCCACAATATCGTGCATTAGCCACTAATCTCTTGATTAGGCCTTAATTTATTTTTAGCTTTAATCTCACCTCTTTGCCCTGCACCCCTAGCCAAAGAACTTTGCTCAAGCCCTCTTAGGGGGGTCTTGCCTAGCTCAGGGAAACCTCCCTTGAACCTTCAATTGAAGGAAAGAACCCCGCATCGGCCTGGCACGGGAGTTTCCTCCAAATCAGGCAAAATTTTGACTGCAGCGTGGTCCTGCAATCGATTCAAGCCGTTACGTGCATATCCACTCCAATCTACTGTACAAATGATTGCGCCATGACCTACTGAGCTCAATTGAGCTTAATTGATATTAATTGACACCCAATTGATGTCAACTGAGCTCAATTGAGCTTAATTGACATTAATTGTAATAAATTAACACCCAATTGAAGTCAATTGGGCTTAATTAATATCAATTAACATCCAATTATTATCAATTGAGTCCAATTCGACTCAATTGATACTTAGTTTACACCCAATTTATGCAAATTGGGTGTAAATTGGGCTCAATTGCGTCGAATTAGGCACAATTGACATCAATTGACACCCAATTAATATCAATTGAGTGTAAATCAAGTGTAATTGAGTCCAATTGGGCTCAATTGAGTGCAATGATGTCATGGACAATTGAGTCCAATTGGGCTCAATTGAGTGCAATGATGTCATGGACAATTGTGTCAAATGATGTAAGTATAGTTAGATTTAATTGGTGTGTCAATTGAACTTAAGGCCAGCAAATTATACAAAACTTTTTTTGTGCCAAGAATTTTGAACTTTTGACATCATAAATGAGTCCAGAAGGCCCAAAAATGGTAAGAATGACTGTGAACATGTTTTTTTATTTTTTTTTATTTTTTTTTATTTTTTTAATTTTTTTATTTTTTTTATTTGTCCGCCGGGAAAATGGGTTTTCTCGACGGGATTACTGGCAGAGAAGGTTTTTGCAGGTCATAAAAAATGCCCGTGAATATACATTGTGATCACAAGAATTTTTATGTTAACAACAAGTTTTGTTAACGTGATCACGAAATTGTGAAGACGTTAATGAAATCCCTGATAGGTGTAGATTGGGATGGTAGTGTCTCAGTTAGGAGATTATCTTTTGGGAGTACTACTGTTAGCTAGAGAAGCAAGAAGAAATCGACAATTTCTTTGCCGAGTATAGAGATTGAGTATATGGGCTGATTAGAGGGCGGCTGCTGCTATGGTGACATGTGAGATAGCTTGGTTATAAAATATTCTTGCATATATGGATAAGCCCATGGAAAGGGAATGTACCATTTATTATGACAACATGGACAACATATACTTGGCTAGTAAATGAGTGTATTATGCTGGGAAAAAGCACATTGAGGTGCATTATCATTTTCATCAGCATAGATGATAATGTATAAGCCAATTACCTCATTGCCATTGAAGTATAACAGATATGGGCGATCCTACTATGTACATACATATAGTAGGTAGTTTGATTTACATGACTATTATCAAGCTAGATTTGAGATATTCAGTTGGATTGGTAAGTCACCGAGGAAGCCTCATTTATATAGTTTAGATTCATCTAGGAGGAGATTCATAAAGTCCACAATACATTATGGACTTCTTTATGAGGTTGGGATACAATATGTATGTACATGTACATGGATACACATGTATACATGGATACAAGATGGATACATAGATACATCCACAGGTGTAGATTGGGATGGTAGTGTCTCAGATAGGAGATTATCTTTTGGGATAGTAGTGTCTCAGATAGGAGATTATCTTTTGGAAGTACTACTTTTAGCTAGAGCAACAAGAAGCAACCGACAATTTCTTTGCCGAGTACAGAGATTGAGTATATGGGTTCAGTAGAGGGCCACTGCTATGGGGTGACATGTGAGATAGCTTGGTTGTAAAATATTCTTGCAGATATGGGTAAGACCATGGATAGAGAATTTATCATTTATTATGACAACATGAACAACATATAGTTGGTTAGTAACCCAGTGTATCATGCTACAAAAAAGCACATTGAGGTGCAATATCATTTAAGGTGGATGACACCTTTACGAGTGTAGAGAAGCTTACTTGATTATGAGGAGAAGCCATTGGTGCACGTATCTTTGGTTGGAATCCTAGCTTGGACGCCAATGGGGTCCAGTAGTATGGAGTTGAGCTCGAGGGGGAGTGCTGAGATATCGAGTTCAGCTTGTGCATATAACGGATAATACACATGGATAATAGCTCTACACTTATGCCACTAGTATGGTTGGTGATATTATAGTTGATATGCCACCAGTGGTTTTATAGGCTATGTGATAGTCACTGTGTGGTGATAAATCCACTTTGGCTTACTAGAGTTATGGCATAGTTATAGTGCTAGCTTGTATAGTTGGTGATTGCATGTGCGGTGGGAAATTCACAAAGGGTACCATTGATTTGATCGCTGGGATATATTTACATGATCTTTTGGGATGGTAGTGTCTCAGACAAGAGATTATCTTTTGGGAGTACTATTGTTAGCTAGAGTAGCAAGAAGCAACCGATAATTGCTTTGTCTAGTACAGAGATTGAGTATATGGGCTGAGTACAGGCCCATTGCTATGGCGACATGTGAGATAGCTTGGTTGTAGAATATTCTTGCAGATATGAGTAAGCCCATGTATAGAGAATTTATCATTTATTATGACAACATGCTTGGCTAGTAACCCAGTGTATCATGCTAGGAAAATGTACATTGAGGTGTGTTATCATTTTGTGAGGGAGAAGATTCTAGAAGGTGATGATTTAATTTACATTAGAATAGGTGATAAGCGGTAAGATAATATTAGGAAATTATTTTTGTAAAAATTTCAATTTCCACTTTGCAAAGATTCTCAAATGGGGAGTACAGTGAACCCTATCAATCTTTTGTCAAAATCCACACATGTGACATATCATTGGAAAGATCTGGACATGTAGGCTCTAAATATACAATCTTCAAAGAATTTGGACTTGGTGTGCTCAAGTAAATAGATTCAAAAGTTGCCACCATTTGGAGTCCCAAAGGATAGGAATTTTTCCAAACTTCCTAATATGGTATTTGTATTAGTTGACATCTTCATGAAAGCATTGGGTATAGAGAAGCTTCGTAGGTTAAGAAGCTTACTTGATTATGAGGAAAAGCCATTGGTACACGTATCTTTGGTGGGACTCCCAGGTTAGACACCGATGGGGTCCGGTATGGAGTTGAGCTCAAGGGGGAGTGTTGAGATATCGAGCTGAACTAGTACGAATACGGATTATATACCTGGATGATAGCTTGACACTTATGCTACTAGCATGATTGGTGATATTCTGGTTGATATGCCACCGGTGGTTTTATAGGGTATGTGACAGTCATTGTGTGGTGACAAAGCCATTTTGGTTTACTAGCTACGGCATAGTTATAGTGCTAGCTCGTATAGTCGGGTTCACACTATGGACCTTGTATGTTTTAGTAGTCCTTCTAAAGTACTTTGTCTTGTAATATGTACTCTTATCTTTATGTTATGGTTATAGAGAAACAAAGAAGATAGTGAAAAGTTCACCTATCCATCTCTCTTTTGTGTGCTTATCCATTCATGTGTGTATGTGAAGAAAGGAGCTCAAGCTCAGCCACCACTGCCTTGCAGTGTTCTCAAGGAGGCAAAGAGATTCTCAAATAAGAGAGAGAGAGTACAAGGCCTCATAACCCAAACCGTTTAGTAGAGAGACAGAGATTAATTCAAGGCCTCTAGCAAACCCAAATCCTTGAATTAAGTAGGCTACCTTAGCTAGTTGGCATTACAAGTGATGTCCTCTAAGAGCACGTGGGCATCGATCACGATTGCACGTGTAGTCCCAATAATAATCTCAGCTTTTGGTGGTTGTTTATCAAGGGAAGTCTCCTTTATAGTATTAATGAGGTCATCATCAACGCCACTTGTAGTTCTGCTAGCACGGCCACCATTTTGAAGATCATCATCAACCTTGATGTTGAGGTCGGCCTCGTCCAGTACTTGTTGCATCTGCACTCCGTAGACTCTGAAGAACGTGTAGAGCCCCAGCTGCAGCAGCCCTAATGCGACCCCTACAGCGTTGGTCACCTAACACATGATCAAGTGAAAGATGATTAATAATTAGCATAATTCTTCATGATTACACAAAAGACTCGTTCTTCCTTCAAGATTTAGCTCATCCTCTTTTACATGAAAATGGGGTCATCAGCAGCAGCAGCAGCAGCAGAGCTTACCATAAGGTACAGATCTCTTAGAGACAAGGCATAGGCTAGCCAAGTTATCCCATTGAGAAACAAACACAGTGATACGCTAAATGGCATGTACTGCACACTCTTAGTTTTCACTACTCTACGCTGCAACCAACAACGACAACGAACAAACATTAGTGTACTGTCCAGCACATGAATAAAAGTATATAATATGAATAATATGGAATGCATTGATTGACTTGTATGCCATTGGTAAGCAATTTGTTGTGAGCATAAACTAATTAATGCTATAATTAGTGGCTTAAGTGGATAGACATAGATAAGGACTATGGTTTATTGAATAGAAGATTATATGTAAATTATGTTTATAATATATTGAGTGATTGCAGGTAGCCTTACTATGATACTTAGAGGGGCTGCATTTGCAAAGACGGAAACGACTGTGCACAGGAGGCCCACCGCCATGAGAGGCTCGCTCCCATGTAACAGCCTCCTTGTGGATATAATAGTGGAGACGAAAAAAGAAACTATTAGTAGCAAAATCCACCCGGTTTTTTCCTGAAAAGAAAACAAACCACAATTACATTGCTACTGATAAGCCATGATCCAGTGCTGGAAAAAAAATGCTTTTTTTCCACCCTTAAAATTAAAGGCAATGCTTAGGCTTAAGCTGCTTAACACTGATTTAGACTTGAAAATCACTAAAAATATTGCCCCTTAGATACCTTGCGTGTACACAAGAGAGCGCTGTGAAAGGATATAAAAATTAGGTTTTTTTTGCCCTCCCAGTTTAGTTTCGCTTGTTAAAATAAAAATAAAAATATGAGAACTAAAGTTACACAAATGATATCACATAATATTGGTATGATTATCTATTACATATTAACAACCAAGGCACAAGGGGAGGTGAGAAAAAAGAAATCCTGGATTTCTAAAAAATAAGAGAAAAAAATCTCATCTATTCCGGGTTTCATTCCTCCTTTGACCCTTTGTATTCCATCTTCCATTCTTGCGTTTTGCTTCTTAATGTCTTTTACATACCATAACAAAGTGTGGGTTGAGTACTAGTCTTTATTATGCTAAAAATGGTGCTAAAAAAAAATCCAAAACAAACAAAACACACACACACTCTCTTTCTCTCGCTCTCAAGGTTTGCCTTATGGAGATGCAAGAGAATGCCCACCATTTTCTATTATTTGTGGATGCTTCCCTCACGTCAAAGAGAATGCTGCCCCCACATCCATGATTGAATTTGAAGGCTTGCTTTCTTGAAATCCATTAAGCAATAAGTTTTGCTTCAAGTGGCCTTCTTTTGATAGGCTTTTTTTTTCTTAATTAAAAAAACCTTCGGCCACTTATTTTGGTTGGCCTTTAAAATGGTATGTGAAGCCTTCAAATTTTAGCAGTGCTCATGTGCTAACATCCACTTTTATCGAAGAAGTATTTATCAAAGAAGTACTCACATGAGAGGGATATTCATAGACACTCGGATGCTAGGGGCTTAGGATTATTATTTTTTGTTGGTTTTAAAGTGAAGAATTACAAACTGATTACCTTCTTGTATAGACATGTTTGGCCTCAAAAAGGGATATATGTGTCTCTCTCTCTCTCAAAATAGATATATGTTGCCAACCATGCATTTCATCAACTTACACAAAATCACAGACATTAAGGGACGATTGAACCAAGTATAATTAACATGGAGTGACGAACCTAAATGGTCACCTTACATGCTTAATGTAGGCACAAACAAGTAGTGAATGAAAGACATTAAGGGACGATTGAACCAAGTATTAACATGGAGTGAAGAACCTAAATGGTCACCTTGCATGCTTAATGTAGGCACAAACAAGTAGGCGAAGCAAGCTTGGGTACTACAAAAAAGCAGCATTAGTAATTGTATGTATGTATGTATGCGTGGGGCTACTTGTGTGTGTGTGTGTGTGTGTGTGAGAGAGAGAGAGAGAGAGAATGAAAGAGTTGTACCCACCCGCTGAGGTTTGCTGCCGAACCACAAGTAGAATGCGAGATAGAAAGATTGGAAAGCACACGCTGTGGCATTTATGGTGATGACGAGTATCCCCCCTTGCTTGAGAGCCCCATAGTAGGTCCACAGCATGCTCGACAGGAGGCTGAACAGATACGGCTGGGGAGAGAAACATCCGGTTGTCTTTCTTTTGTAGATTAAATAAAAGGTAGGCCTGTGGATAGTCCAATTAAAGAATTCAAACGTTATTTACTGGAACATTTAATTTATAATATACTCCAATAACTTATAATATCTCGCAGACTTACATCGGAGAAAGCAGTAGTAGGATGGCAGTCGCATTCCCTGTGACACTCGATTAACCCAAAACGCGCAGATGAGATCAGGAAATCATATAAATTAATCACGCTCTATTATTTATAAGAATAACAGAGATTAAAGCAGACAAACAATGAAAAAGCAAGCATAATATACCTGTTATACCAAGAATGAAGCTAAGAAGAGCCATGTTATAATTTTAATTTGCGAATAGCAAATTAAATACTTGAATCAGCTGACAATACTATTGCTATTCAATGGCGCATTTCCGTCCCTTCATACAGTAATGAGGATTCAATGGACCTTGCCTAGCTAGTAACGCCCTTGTGCTTGCATGGGCCTTTTAAAGAGCCCGGCTTGTGGCACACCTGCACAGTCACGAGGTTCTTAGAGCTTGCATGGAATAATGGACGTGTCGAATGCCTATTCTCGCATTGTTCACATGAGCCCGTATTATATATTGCCGCCCAATGCTTGGCATTAGAAGTTGGTAAGTAGTCGTAGATGTATCACCTTTCTATATTAGAACATTCTCCACGGGTTGAAATAGTAAAAAAAACGTACCATACTCTATGTCAATGCATAACACCATGCCAATTAACTTTCCATTACCTTGCTATACAACCTATTAAACACTCAAGATTTTAGAAAAAATCCACCAACCTAGGCTATGTGATGCTTATAGTTCATGAACCCTCAACAAGAAGGAATAAGAAGGCTTATGGCTTACCCACATTGGTACTATGTGGAATTTTGTGGTCAAATATGTCATGATGTGCAAGAAAATAGTAAGGGTCTATGGGTTTCTGGCGAGACGAGGCCTCTCTTGCACAAGGGTGGGTGTTCAAAGAAAAAGAGGTTATTATTGATGGTGAGCTTTTAACAAGATCTTATCTTCCTAAAAAAGTCCTTCTTTGTGAATCTATGGTCTCAACATGTCCATGACACACATTAGCAGCAAAGAAACAAAATTTTTAGCATAGGATTTGTTGACTTTTTGGGTAAAAGTTTCATAGAAAGGAGCAGTTTAATCAATTTAATGTCAATCTCACCACGTCAGGTCTTTTTAAGTGATTTATTAAATACAAAATATGAATGTGGGTGGAATTCTTACTAGGATTAGGCTGTGGGATAATATAAAACAATGGACCTTATGTAACAATTGTGTCAACACTTTGGACGAGGTATGGTTTAGTCCAGAGGGGACTTGTGGGCTTGTCAGGTAGAGGGTCAATAATGGCACAAAACAGAGGATTAGTTTGCTAATCAATGATTAATCAATGCTAATCACTATTTTTTGGTGCAATTGAGGGTTCAAATTAACCATTAGGTATCTAATATAGATCCCTATAACTTCAGATTACAATTCGGAGATGGTTTGATACTCCAACCATTTCGTACAAATTGGTTACCCTTGATTTAATGTAATTTTTGGTAAAATTATGCTGATAAATTTGTGGTAATTATCATTTTGCATTTACCTCTTGGTTAATGCCTGCAAATCACACTCAAATTCAAGTTATTTACAGCTAGAGTTGCATTTGGGAATGTGCATAAGAATGAATGCTATATGCATTATGTATTGGGCACATTACATCATTGTAAAAATGGGATCAGACACTACCCTTGTCCAGAATAAGGCAAGAGGCAAGACCTCCTGCATAGATTTGGGTTTGCATTGCATAATGACACAAGATAAACATCAAAAGCCCAAAAGAACTGTCAACAATACATCAAAACATGTTGCTCACGTGGAGCAAGAACTGATTGGTCAAGCTCATGGCCCCAGCCATGAGCCATGAAAGAAGAAGAACATCTCTTTCCAAGAGGAGGATCCACACCGAGAAGAAGAGCTAGAGGAAGCATTGAAGGAAGACATGGACGCGTGAAGAGAAGCTGCCACAACAAGAAGCCCGAAAGAAGAGGAACACATGGATGCGTGAAGAGAAGCTACCACGACAAGAAGACTGAAGACAAGAGAAGATGTGAGGCTCCAAGAAGTGAGAAGCCCTATGAAAATCTCAGAGAGAGAGAGAGAGAGAGAGAGAGAAACCCCACAACCCAATGTAACCTGCCCCAACAGAGTAAAACCACCTCTGAGCCATCGATGATGTAGGCCATGTGGTAGATGTATGTGTGAGCACTTTAGTCAAGGTCACGGGCACTTGTAGTAGCCTTGGACACATAGAGAGAGAGTGTGTGTCAAGGACTATGAGTTTAGGGACTTGAGGAACTGGTCGCGGCGGAATATCAAGTAAGAGGGAAACTTGGTATAGGGTCCAGGTGTGCTCGGATTATTCACTTGAGGGGAGGTGTTGAAATATACAAGTGAATAGGGTGTGTGTGGGAATAAGCCCTTGGCTAGAGGCTGTAAAAGAGAATCTGTAAATGTGAGAGAACCTCTGAAAAGGTGAGAAGAATCTACTGGGAGAGAATAAAGGGTAGCATGAGGAGATTTAGGAGGTGTGGAGATATTTTGGGAGAGGTGGAGAGAATCAAGCAAAAGAGGTGGAGTGAATCAAGGAGAAATCAATGGGATTGGATGCTTGGATTAAAACTCTATAAATTGAGGCATTGGCCTAATGAGAATTTGCTTGTTTTTTATTATCCATGCCTACATTAAGCTATCAATTAATTACTCACTAATCACATCTTAATTATCATCTAATCTCTTTGTGTTAATGATGTTGATTCTAGCATTTGATCCACCATAGCTCATCACATTACTGTAATTTTAACAATCAGGTGTATTGTTTCCAAGGTTTGGTAACTTTGGGAACCCAAATTAAGTCATTGGAGGGATAATTTTGAGCTCTAAGAAGATGTTTAGGTAGCCACCACCATTGTGATATTTGAGCTTGGGGTTGCCATAGGGCCTTTTGTTTGTGCCGAGACCCTGGTGATGATTTGTTTATGTGAAATTTCTAACAAAAATCTAGAAAGTCTAATGCATTATCAAGAGTCTTCAGTGGTAGGGTAGTCAAGGTGAAAGTTTTTTGACACTCAAAGGGTGTAGGCAATGTATTACATGGTATAGCCAAAAGACTATCTTCATCAGGCATGTTTATAGTGTCAGATCATCAATATGGTTTGAACCATGCCCTTAATCCATTGTACTCCTACCTATTTAAAGGAATTGGTATAATGCAGGAATACACCATTGTTATCCAATTGCATTGTGTCATTAAGGGTTAATCATGCCCTTAATCCATTGTACTCCACCCTATTTAAAGGCATTGATCTAATGAAAGAGTGCCCCATTATTATCCTATATCATTATGTCATTATGATTTCCATTTGATTAAGCATGAAATTAAGTACTAATCTCATTTTAGCTTAGCTTGCATCCATGCTTGCACCATGAGTTCAATCATCTTCCTCAAGCCTCTATAATCTCAACATTATATGTAGAGCTTGGGAGCCTAAAGAGAGAAGATACCATGCCAGCCTCTCTATATGCTAATCCTCTCTCACAATCTCTCAGACATCCACTCATATGTAAGACAAAGAAGGAAAAGAAGGCAAAGGGATCACACACACACTCACATACTCTCTCACACAAGCAATGGAACAATGTCATACAAAAAGAGGCAAGAGGTTAAGAGAATTTAGGCTCAAGGATGATAGAGCACAATCTCATTCAACACTCAAGGAATTATTCTCTTCTCATTAGAGAAATTGACTTATATATACGGGTGAAAGCATGATAAGGTGGTACACTTTCTACCAGTTGCATTGGTTGCTACCACACTTGAAGACAACCAATATTAGTGGATTTAGTATCATCATGAGATGTATTTAACAATTTATCTAGTGCCTTTTAGATATAATAAATGTGAAACAAGATTAAACAACCATGTTTTAATTCTCTAACTCTGCATAAAAGTGTTTCACAACCAGCTATAAACCATTGTCTAGGACACAGGTTTTCAATCCACCTTATCATGCTTTCACCCATACAAGATATTTATAAGCTTCGGTGTCCACACTTAATAACTAATTGGGAGCCCAAATTATTACATAACCATATCTAGGCTAGTCTAGGCACACACATTGGGTGGATGCTAGCTCTTTTATTGTTGTTAAGATTCATGATATCTCCTACACATAGCTATGGAGATTAGGGTTTATCAAATGACCTACTAATGAGAAATGATTAAGCTAATCTAAGGTGGATGGTACCTAAGTACACTCATGATGATGAGTATGTGCAATAGAGTCAATCACCATTAGGTTACAAGATTTAGACTTGTACTCATAAAAGCGGCTTGAGATGTGAGCAAGTGCTATGTTTTAATTGCTTGAAATGGCCCCCTTTTATATGAGGAGGTACACCCTTGGGCTTGTACATTAGTCTTCTAGCCTCAACCAGCTAGGCATGCCCCATGAATTGTACTTCCTCATCGTTGACTAGTCGGTAAGGGCCAAGATGGCCTACTACTCCTCACGCATTGCTCCTTGTACCAAACCCTCCCACTTCTCAGAGGGCACGTCTACTCACGAGGTGGGCTAGCTCACCACACCTGCATGGGCTTGCAGAACTAGGCAACATCTATAATCACCTGTCCACCCTCGTGGGTGGAAATCCAACTCCTAGCTGCATAGGAGGGGATTACCCTGGGCTGACTCTCGGGTTTTTTACTGCCTCTGCCTCTGCCGGTGCTATAACTACGCAAGCAAGAGCGGAGTTAGCTAAGTAGGGGAGAAGACATTTAAGCAATGAAACTAGCAAACATTTCTGTTGAAACCAAGAAAAATTCCTCTTCTTTTCAATAATTCATTGAGAAATAAGAAAACAACATTGGATAATGATGATCTTCTTTCCTTGTTTAACAAAGAAAAGAACCATAGGTATTCTAGAGTAAGATTACTTGCCCAAAATTTTGCTTACTAGCCTTAATTTAGGATACTTAAGGGTATGTATGAGGATGAAAGTGACAATTATCCATATTGGAGCCTTAATATTTTAGGCTTCTTAACTTAAAATAGAGGTGCGGTGCTTCTACAATGCTAGTCAATCGTTTTATAGGTTTATCCAATAGGAACATAATCTTGCTAAGCCTAAGAATCTTAACTTTAAGACCTAAAAGGAAGAAGTTGGTTATATGAATTAAAATACGACCAACATGGTTCTCATTGCATGATGATTTGTTACAAAAGGGACGAAGTCGTTTACATGGATGCATGCATCCTCATTTCAGCCTTGAATGTTGCACGGTTCTTCAATTAGGTAGTGTTTTGGTGCCATAGTAGTGCCTTCATTTATGGAGAATAGAAAGAGTGTGGGGTGGGTGTAAAATTCATAGGATCACTAGGAGAGAAAGAGGGCTCCAACAGATCCAATGGATTTGGAAATAGACACCATTTAGGCTTCCGAAAGCTTACCTAAAATCCTAATGAGAACAAAGCTGAAGCTCACCTTTAAGCCTCTTCACATGGGGGGCTTTTGGAGAGGGTGTCCTTAGCTAGTGGGCTCTCAAGGGGAAGTGACAGTGAGGCTTGGATATGTGTAGCCTTGGCTCGGAGATGCTAAGAGGGTGAATTTATATAGAGGGTAGAAGACTTGTAGGACATGTGCTAGAGCTAGAGCTCGAGCCTAGCCTCTATTGCAATGCAATAGTGCATTTTGGGAGTGCAGATAGTGTTTAGACATGTATTACTGATCTTGGGTGTATGTACATGTACTTTGGTCACATCTGGTGACATATAAGTCGTGTTGAAGTACCTTTGCAGTGATAGTCATAGAAGGTAATATTGTGTTACAGGTTAGATATAGAAATTATATTTTTAGAGGTTTTTGGTTATTGTAGGCAAACATGACTGGCATAATCAATCAAATTGTTAGTGGGAATATGGATAAGAATAACTTCTATGCCTGGAAATTTAGAATGACCTCCTAATAAGTAAAGTATTTTGGGACTATCTTGAAGGAGACACTAAGAAGTCTCCAGAGTTACCTGAAGAGAATGACACTTCATCAGATGTAAAGAAATTCAAGGACTAGAACCAGGGTGCAAGGAAAGTCCAGTATTGGCTCTACGCTTGTTATCACACGAGTTGCCACTTTGTGTCAAGGAGCACATCTCATTTGGAGCATTCACACATACCTTCGGCACACGAGGCTTAGACCTCTAGATTCCGACTCATCAACTTCTCGTTATTTTACGAGGTGGCATATTCATGTCATGGTTGGTTGTTCGAGCTTGAGAGTTTGGTGCCTAGCCTCAGGGACATTTGTTTGATGAGGAGGAGATTCAAGCCAGATGGTCCAGATCGTCTATACACAGCGACTTCCTTGCTAATTTGCTTGGCTACTTTGATACGGATGGCTACTTTGACACGGATGGTTCGGCATTGTTCGCATGGGATGATTCTTTCTTTGGCCATGTATACGAGTGTCCCACACTCTTGAACCCCCATGATTATGTTCTTGAGGATGCAGGTTACTCCAACACTGATTCAGATCATGAGATGATGAGATGATGAATATACATGTGTTGTATCACACACATGCGCACATTACTATAGTGATACACATGCACATCATGACACATACACACATGATGATAGTGATACATGTGCACATGATGACATACACATACATGATGATGATGATGATATATGTAGTAGTGATGTGTGTGATCTAGATCATGAGGACATGATCTTGGAGGTAGGCATGGTAGCGAGCACAATGAGCATCATAGAGCAACCTATCTCTATTCCTAGTGATCATGGGGATACATTACATGATCATTAGTGATGCATCCGACGATCTTGATGGGCATTTGATTAGTCATATATCCCTAGTTGACACTTCACATGTTGAGCACATCATAGAGCATGAGGAGCATAGACCCGAGGTTCTAGTATTAGATGTGTTGGGCTACTCCTTTAGAGTTGTCACATGTGGAGAGATTTTGGATACAACCACTACTCCTAGTTTTCATAGCATTCCTCATAGCATTCGTGCGGATTGAGTTGTTGTGGATTGAGCAGTTAGGGACAGTGCATGAGAGTAGTGATGAGTTCGTGGAGGTGAGACATCGTAGGAGTATGCATATTAATCATATTTTTAGCATACCCTATGGCATTGACCTCGAGAGCTTTACATTTGATCTAGATATTTTCTTAGATCCAATGGTGTTGGAGATTGATTTATCATGGGATTTAGGTCATATATAGACATCATTGATTTATGATGGGATTTAGGTAATTTAGGGACACCATTTATGGAGATTGTCTATACATTTGGGGATGACCTTAGTGGCCTTGGAGATTCCATTGATAGTGAGTTGGTTCATACCACTTATCTTGCTTGTGTAGACACTTTGTCAGTTCTTAGTGATGGTGATCATTATGGTGATCCAACTTTTGTCTTAGAGGGACACACACATATAGAGTGTCTTGCACATGGAGATATTGTGCATGGGTCGGATCATACTCATATATACATTGATATGGTGGATCATGCCTTCGACTTTTCCAGTGCTGCTACATGGGATGATGGCATGAGCTCACATTTGACTCTACATGAGGCCGACCTTGAGCTATGTTCATTTGGCTCCCACGGGTGTTGACACGATCATATTTTCTTTGGACCCAAGGCATCTACTTTTGAATGTAGTATATGTCATTTGGGATGCATGGTATCTGATTATGTGGCTCATTATGTGGATTTACATGCATCACATCTAGATTTTCACCTAAGCAGTTATTTGGACCAAGGATTTGATGATATTTCTGGTGGTCATTTCACTTTGGACAAGGAGCTTAGATACTTCTTTTTTGATCCAGGTGGTCACACATTTATTCCATGGTTAGATGGTCTACACTGGCTATCTATTTGACCCAATAGAAAGCTTCATCACATGCACTCTACAATTCACGAATCAGATTTTAGCATCAAAACATCATTAAGAAATCTAGATTAGCAAGTGTGTAGACCACAACCTCATATCATTGAAAATGTAGAGAATAGAGAGTACAAGATTGAAGCAAGAATGGAGATGGAGAGCCTTGGGAGAGCACATGAGAAGGAGCTATGGAGCAAGATCTCTCTATGAGCCTCTCAACCAAATAACCAAAGAGTCCTCTCTAGCTCTCAAATGGGCCACCTTTTATACAAAAACTCTAGAACTCCCAAAAGTTCCCATGTGGGATTATTGTCAAGCCCTCTCCCACATTCATCTACAACTTGGAATTCTTTACAAGAGCCCTAAGTGTCTTTTTTGTTGCATCCTTGTATTGATCTTCATTCGTCATGCAACACTCCCCCCTTCCTATTTTGCGCACATCCTTGAGCGCGGTAGTAGCAGGAGCTGCAACAAAAAAACAATGGGTACGAGTAAAGTCTTTTTTTTTTGAAAAAAAGAAAAGAAAAGAAAAGAAAAACCAGCAATGATAATTTCACACGTGAGCATACAAGTGCAAGGCTGATTAAAGTTTTAATGAGTACTAAAATAGGTGAGTAAAGACTAGTCAAAGTGAGACTAAGTGGTAGATAGTGCTATGCAAAGGCAAGTGTGCTTGTACACCGCCGGTTATGACCGCAGTCTCAATGTCCTACAAGTATAGTACACTCATGGTGACCCTTTTGTAGCAATACCTGCTCTGACAAACATGTGGCAATATCATTCCACAACTCAGGTCGAATTTTTATCAAATCAAGCAATGGTAAGGTATAAGCCACTGGTGCTGACAAAATAGCTTGCATGATACTCATATCCTTCTCCTTTGTCAACCTTTTATGCATGGAGGGTATCCTCAAGGTTTGAGAACAATTCTCCCAGATATGATGGTAAGGTTTTCATTGTATGCTTACTTCTAGGAGAAACAATTGTTTGAACTTCCTCCTGGATGCTTGGGCGTCCAAAGTTGTTTCCGTGCCCCTGGTAAAATCCACCTCAGAGAATGGAGGCGAACTAATTTAGGACATGTTCTCATTAACTTTCTCATGAACTGCGGCCCACATCTCATTTGCCATGTCCTCATTAGCATCAATAACTTCATCATTGCATGGGAAGACAAGGCTAGGTGGTGGCAGATTACCTCCTTTCAATTGGGTGTCAATTGGTGCAGACCTCTCGCTATGCGCTTGTGAAATGAGCTCACTTTTCATTTCCCGACTTGATGATACTTCCGGTATGGTTTCTAATGTTGGCTTAAGAGAGGTCGGGCCCCGAGGAATAGGTGGTGGTGGTCCCTCAAGTATTGTCTGAGCTTCCCTAATGAGTTGCTGATGTACAGCTAGATTGATCTTCTCCTCACGAGGGTTTGGGTATTCTTGAAGCTTCTTGGGTAGCTCAGATAAAGCTGCAATGCGACTTCTATGAGCATCAATGATGGCATCTAGAGTCTCATTCACTTTATCCACAAAAACAGAACCCCCAGAACTATCCTCAGTCATACTAGTCTCATCTTGTTTAGCACTAGGCCCAGGTTGAGGTTGATGCTCCTCATGCACTTCTTGGGATGTAAAAGTTTTATCCCTCATGTTTTGTTTAGAGGCTTCTTGAGAACCAGTGGATGCACTTTTAGTTTGCTTGTTTCGGTTCTTTTTCCTCCTAGTGGTCTTCTTTCTATTGGACTGTAGGGTCTCGTCCACTAGATTTGTCTTTGCATCCCTAGTTCGAGGTGTCTCATCAGTTTGTATTTCGGCGTTTCGTGTCTGTGATCTAGTCATGACTCTAAGTGGCACGACATCCTCATTCTCAGATGAAGGTGGTGATGGAACTGCGCCTACAAGGTTGAGTGAGACCTTTGGTTGAGAGATGCCTTCCTCATGAGGTTTCAGCAGACAATCCTTTGGGAAGTGTTCTACACAACACCCTAGACAATATCTTTCAATTGGTGGAAACTGTTGTACTGTCGTATTGGATCGAGATGCTTGCCTTGAGCGATGTGGACAATCACGAGCCCAATGGGGTTCTCCGCACTCATAACAGGGGCCCATTGGTTTGGCCTCTACTTTCCTTGGCTGCCATTGACCTGAGGGGCCTGGAGTCCTAGGTTGGTAGCCGCCTAGTAACATTAAAGAGTTTTGTTCCCCTGGTTGAGTCTCCACCAGTGCTTGGCTTGGGTATGCGGGACTTTCAAAGAGATTTTCTTTGGATGAATATGATGCGTATTCCTCTTCCACATAGCCTGGGTTTACCAAGTCTCTACACATATTTGAATTGTCGTAGTCGACAATCCTCACAGGAGCAGTCCCAGGAGTAGGAGGTTGAGCACCAAGAACAGGTCATGCTTGCTCTTGTGCCATCGGTGGCTTACGTTCAAAATTAGTATACTGTTGATACATTTGTGGAGCCACTCCACCCCTTGGCTGCTCACGCTCCTGTCTCATTCTTGCAATGCGAGTACATTCCTGTGTGGTATGGGTAAAGTTCCAAGCACAGGCTTGGCACCACTTTTTTGTGGGTTGGTTTGAGACTAGAGGAGAAAAGGTATTACAATCCTCTGTTTTATGGTTACCGCCACATGCTCCACAAAGATGAGGACCTGTAGGAAGTACACTCCTCATTCTCTGCTGCTGTTGTTGTGGCTGCATGGGTGGACGATAGGTCTGTCCCAATCTCCTTAGTACTAGGTTAGCTATCTGGTCTGGATTTACTAGCGCGCTAGACCCTGAACTTTGGTCATCACCCCACTGATCTCTAGTTTTCACCTCAGGGCCAGAACCATCTTGGAATTTGAAGTTATCGGTGAAATCCATAGCATCATCGCAACACTCATTGAAATTTGTATGCTTCTTCGCATAGAGATGTGTATGCAGTGTTGAATTTTTGAGTCCTTTTAAGAAGAGCGAAATTAATCGACTTTGGGCGGGCTTCTCATCTTCTGGGCAACGATTAATGTACTGCTTCATTCTATTTACACAGTCTCTAACACTCTCATTCACGCCTTGCTTGAAAGAGTAGATGTGTGCTACCGTGTCATGTTGAATTCCCATCAAGGAAAAAGCAGCAATGAATCTCTCTTCCAAAACTCGTAAAGAAGATTTGTCTGAAGCCTCTAGTGCCTGAAACCAAGCAAGGGCTTTTCCCTCAAGAGTGAGTCCAAATCCTTCAATTTGAGAATGCTTGTCAGCCAGCTCGAACTGCTTGCCTAAATGCTGCTACATGGTCGTATGGATCTCCCGACCCTTCATACTTCTTTACCAGTTTCTGAAGAGTTGATGGCCTTACTTGTCGTGAATACTCATCATAGGGCCTACGGCCTCTCGCTCTCAGTGGGAATTGTTCCTCTCTTTGGAAAGATGGTCCACATGCATCCAAAATTGGCGTGGGTACCCTATTACCAGCCTCACCGAACCCCTCCAAAGATCTTGTCACCCGCATTTCAGGAGGTGCATTTATGGGAGGCCGAGTTGGCTCCCCTACCCTCCGATTGTTATAGTGAGAAAGATATTGGTGTGGTGTGACCTGTGGTCGCACATTTGGTGTAGGACGATATCTTGGTGCTAGAGTTGGGCTACTAGCAGTGGTCCACTTAGATGTTGAAGGTCCCTCTCTAGTGAACTCTCGTAGGGGAGGAGCAACAGTTTCTCCAAGAAAGGCTGTCTCTCCTGGTTTGGCTGTATTTGTTGAGAACACTTCCATGAATAATGGTTGTCCTTTCCACGTGAGCTCCCGAATCTCTTTCCAATCTAAGGTCCGGTATTCATTGGCCCATTTATCAATTATGTGGTTCATGTGTCCTGCAAGCTTCTCAACTACCACCCCCAGTGCTAGAGGAAGATCTAGCTCCGACAATTTAGTTGTGGCATAATATCCCTCTAACGAGTCCTTATAGACCTCTTGAAGTGGGTCATCCTGTAAGACCTTTGTCACTGGAATTTGTCGTACAAACTCCCATTGGTTCTCAGCCCCCTGATCCATTTTACTCTTGCCTTTCCTATCCCTTTCCAGATTTAGATCTACAAGAAGTAAATCATCTATGGATGGCTTTGAGGACTGGGCATTGGAGGGTCCAGGCATGTCCGGCTCAATGAGCCAGTCATCTCTAGACTCCCTTGCTCTGGAAAGTTTTGATAAGTCTAAGAACTCGGTTTTAGAGAGCTCCCCTAATTTATCTACATTTTCTGGATGGTAGGTGACTTCATAGCGAACACCATCTCCACCCATGTACATGTTACCCTGGTCATTGACTAGAGGTGCTCTATCAAGTTCTGAGAAAATGTCTGCGATCTTAACAAGATACCGTTGTTGTGGGTCCCTAAAGATCTCAGCTCCTTGAGCATTCGTGTAGACATATTGGAGTCTCACATTGAGTGTTAACCCCATGGTGTCGGCTTCAAATGGATTAAAAGATCTTGTGGGTGTCCTATTTGGGGCTAAGGGATGACTATTTGACGGCCCTAGATTGTCCATGGACAATGAGCTAGTTGTTCTAGAGGAAAGGGTATCGGATTGGGATTCGGAAAGGGTTTCAGCAATATCTGCCAAATTTCCTACCAATTGGGTCCCACTTTCCTGCGTAGGTACTCTAGAAGGTGCCCTAGGCCCTATGGCAGAATCTATAAGACGTCCCGACCGCAAGTGCATAAGGTCAAATTTTTTTGGTTTTTTATGTGTTTTTTTTGTTTTGTCCTTGTTTTTTTTTTAGAAATATATATATATATATATGTATATATATATATATTTTTTACCCTACCTAATCACTAAATGCAACGAAAATGAGTATGTGTGTAACTATCTATCCCTTTTTTTTATTTTTTTATTATTTTTTTTATTTTTTTTTCTAATTACAAAAAAATATGAATCACGCTAAACAAAACACTAATTATGCACACAATTACAGAAATTTTAGAACAATGCAAGTTACCCTAATTATGCAAAAAATTCAAAAAAAGGAAGAATTACAAAATATACAAAAAAAGTAGACTCCTAAAAAACACTTAATTTATAGAATTTCTATTTCTTTTCTTTTGTTTTCTTCTCCTTTTGTTGTTTTTTTTGTTTGTTTGTTTGTTTGTTTTTTTAAACTAATAAATTTCGTGCCAATTACAAAAAATATGAATCTACTAATTATGCACGCAATTACCAAAATTCAAAAAAAATAAAAAAAAATGCAAGCTACTTTAATTATGCAAAATTTTACAGAAATTTAAATAATGAACAATGGATTCAAAATACAAAAATAGAAATTATTTTTCTTTTTTTTATTTTTTTTAATTGTTTTATGGTTTTTCTTTTTTTCTTTTTTTTCTTTTTTTTCTTTTTTTCTCTCTTTTTTTTTCTTTTTTTAAAAAAATATATATATTTTTTTTTTATTATTTTATGGTTTTTATTTATTTATTATTATTATTTTTTATTTAAAAAAATACAAAAACATGAAAAATAAATAAAAAAATAAAAAAATAAGAAATTCACCAACCTTATCCTCCAACGCTTCGCCGCCTCCCGGATTCTGCGCCTCACCGCTCTCGCCTCGTCTTCAATGCACCGCCTCTGCTTTGCTTAGCTACCTGATTCAGTCGGCCACTGCAGCCTTCGCAGCTGCCGGCCTTCACCTTCGCACCTTCTCTTCGGATGAGGCGCCTCCTCTTTCTTCTTCGCCGGCCTCAACTGCTGCCGGTCGCCTCCACAACTGCAACCTCCCGCCGGCTTAGCAGCTCTTCACGCCCTCGTCGGCCAGCAGCTCTTGTGCCTTGCTCCTTCGCCAGCTCATCCGCAGCCAGGCTCTCCACACAGGCCACCTTCACGCGGCCGCTCGCCTTCTTCTCGTCTGCTGCAACCAACCGTCAGTCGTCTGCTGCAACCAACCGTCAGTAGCCTTCCCAACCTTCTTTGCTGCGGGTGAGGCAGAGACGGCCAACCCCGTCAACGACTGGGCTGCCAGCTTCACCACCGCCTCACAGCTGCAATCACTCTCCACGCAGACCTTCTGCAGTTAGCTTCCTTTCTTTTTTTTCTTTTTTGCGGCCACCGCTTGCTGCTACTCCTCTACACGGACCTTCTTCCACGCTAGCTTCTCCACGCCGGTCGCATCAGTTGCAAACGCCCCCACTGTAGCGCTCGATGCAGTGCCCCCCTCGATGCAGCGCTCGACACGTCAATGTATAGAATATATATATATATATATATATATATATATATATTTAAAAGCCGCCTTCGTCCTCCTTTCAACCGCCCTTCCAACAGTCCTTCGCCCTCCTTTCAACAAATAAATATATATAGAAATATATATATATATATATATATATATATATATTTCTTTTTCTTCAGTGCGCCCTATGAAGACGCCTCCCCACACAACTTCACTGCAGCCTCTTTCTGTGTATATGTTTTTTTTTTTTTAAAACCGCCTCCAACAACTCCTACCAACCTCTCGCCAACCCCATCAAAAATACAAAAACAGAAAGTACTTAAATCTGATTAATGGCGGGATTTCTCTACCGCAATGGGGTTTTAATTTTTTTGCTTCTAATCAAAAAACAAGAAAACACACAAGGCACCCTTGAGATCACACACTCAATGCCCTTGCAAACTCTACTCTAATCTACCCTAATCCACGATTTTGCAATCAATGGAGCACTTAGTAAGAAGTAATGGTTAACACCCTTCACTAACTTAGGTGTGCGTTCCCCGACAGCGGCGCCATTGTTTGGGACATCAAAGCATAGCGGAGGCTACACTCCAACCCACACACTTTGTCAATCCGTGAATGCAACCCGGTTAGCGCATAGAGGCTATCCCGAATGGGAGAAGATTAGTTAACCACACACTAATGACTTCTAGTCCTACTCAATCCTTCTTCAACACTCAAGCAATCAATCTAACATAATCAACGCATCAAGATTAGGCTACACTTAAGCATAAAAATGCAACTTATGCAAAGAATCTAACATGCAAAGAGCTATCACACAAGCCTCAACTACACATCATTTCATGCACAAGCTTCATCACATGCACTCTACAATTCACAAATCAGATTTTAGCATCAAAACATCATTAAGAAATCTAGATTAGCAAGTGTGTAGACCATAACCTCATATCATTGAAAATGTAGAGAATAGAGAGTACAAGATTGAAGCAAGAATGGAGATGGAGAGCCTTGGGAGAGCACATGAGAAGGAGCTATGGAGCAAGCTCTCTCTATGAGCCTCTCAACCAAATGACCAAAGAGTCCTCTCTAGCTCTCAAATGGGCCACCTTTTATACAAAAACTCTAGAACTCCCAAAAGTTCCCATGTGGGATTATTGTCAAGCCCTCTCCCACATTCATCTACAACTTGGAATTCTTTACAAGAGCCCTAAGTGTCTTTTTTGTTGCATCCTTGTATTGATCTTCATTCGTCATGCAACAATGATTGTCCCAAATCCCAACTTATAATCACTCCATGTCAATGCATAGGAAATATTTCCACCATTTTGTATGTATTCCAAAGTTTTCAATCAAGGCGTGTTGACATCATTTGATTAGTAATCCTCCCCTTGTATGCAATGGGATTCATCCTTTTCCATCTCTTGAAGCTGTAAGTAATAATATATGTTACCAAGAAAATTCTCAACAAGTTTTGCAATTGTGGGTTGGCTAAATTTATGTGCTTCACCACAACCCCCTAGATAGTGCCTTCACACCTTCCATCAACATAATCTCTATAACATCTGCTCATGTAATGCTCTAATTGAGATATGTTATTGATGGCCTCTTTTGTGTGGTGGTATAAGCCTCCACATAATTCTTGTCACTACCAGATTAAAATGTGTGAACTCCACATTGCCTTGAACATTAATTTTGGCTTTAGTAATGGATTACCTATGCGGATCATGGAAGTCTACTAGAGTATGCATGAACCCTTACCATAGATATTTACACCTCTCTTATGGAACAACTTTTTCTTCTTTGTTGGCTATTACTATAGCTATATAACAATTTCTTTATTAGAATTTATCAATTGTGTTATAGTTACCTCTCGAGTAGCCCTAGTTGCCTATACTTATAACGGGTATGTGTGTAGATTAGCAAGTGTGTAGACCATAACCTCATATCATTGAAAATGTAGAGAATAGAGAGTACAAGATTGAAGCAAGAATGGAGATGGAGAGCCTTGGGAGAGCACATGAGAAGGAGCTATGGAGCAAGCTCTCTCTATGAGCCTCTCAACCAAATGACTAAAGAGTCCTCTCTAGCTCTCAAATGGGCCACCTTTTATACAAAAACTCTAGAACTCCCAAAAGTTCCCATGTGGGATTATTGTCAAGCCCTTTCCCACATTCATCTACAACTTGGAATTCTTTACAAGAGCCCTAAGTGTCTTTTTTGTTGCATCCTTGTATTGATCTTCTTCATTCGTCATGCAACACTCCCCCCTTCCTATTTTGCGCACGTCCTCGAGCGCGGTAGTAGCAGGAGCTGCAACAAAAAAACAATGGGTACAAGTAAAGTCTTTTTTTTGAAAAAAAGAAAAGAAAAGAAAAGAAAAACCAGCAATGATAATTTCACACGTGAGCTTACAAGTGCAAGGCTGATTAAAGTTTTAATGAGTACTAAAATAGGTGAGTAAAGACTAGTCAAAGTGAGACTAAGTGGTAGATAGTGCTATGCAAAGGCAAGTGTGCTTGTACACCGCCGGTTATGACCGCAGTCTCAATGTCCTACAAGTATTTAAGTTATTCCTAAGTGGCAAACCTACTCCTAAATATGAGCAAAGGTGATTGGACTTTTTTTTTATTTTTTATTTTTTTTAAAATTTTTTGATGTGTGTGTAGAAGTTGATAAAGATTAAGGTTCCATCCCAATGAGACCTAAGCAATGGCCAAGAGACCTCCGCCAAGAGAGTCTAAAAACCGCTAAGTATCTCAAGGGCGACAGACCCTTTTTCTTTCTTTTATGACCTAAGGAGTACCCCATGAAGATGAGGGCATCGGTCTCGAGGGCCCATAGTGTACCCCAGAGTCCTACCAACATCTATCAAGGCGATAGATTCCTTGAAGGTCTTCTTCTGAAGTTCTTAGACGTCAGTGTTCACCCCATGGAAACCAAGGCATCGGCCCCAAGGTGCTAAGACAACCCCAGGTCCTACCAAGCATTCCTCATGGCTGTAGACACGTCATGTCTTAATTCACTTTGTATATATTTTTTTAGGGTATAATTTTTTTTACTCCTAGCACCTAGCTCATACCTAAGAGGTAGCTACCACTAGGGATAACTAATATACCTTGAAAGCATAAGAACTTGGCATATTCCATTGGTATATATCCTACACTGTCTTTAGATAGAAATATCTTTTACTAAGTCTTCTAAGAATCTAGAATTCACTCACCATATTTTAACAACTAATCAAAAACTTAAACCAGCCAACATTGTGTGAACATGCAAACCATATATTCAAAAGATAAAAGCACATAAAGAAATAAAGATTAAGATTTGAATACACCTGTTGTAGTGCCCTGTTGATGTTATTCATTTGCATTGATGCATTGCTGATTTTGTGCAGATTGCTTTTCCTTGGTCTTTGTAGGCGTAGCATGTCTCCCCCCTTCCTAATTTGTGTGCACGGTAGGTGGACTATAGGGGCGTGTTTGTTGATGCTCTTGTTAAGCTGAGATCTCTACAAAATGGTTATTAACAAACAAGAAAAGAAAAGAAAAGAATAAAATTTGCTATTGGTGCCAATCACCGAATATAGCCGAGGGAAAAAACCCAGTGGGAGAAAAGTGCCCTGGCTTGTCGATCTTATTGTGGAGTCGATGTGCTTACCCTTGCACTGGTGGTGGATCCGTGTCCACGTCTGCTGGAAAGATGGTATCAATTTCCTCAGGATGCAGGGACAACTCCTCACAAAAACCGGCCTCTGGAGAAGGTGGTAGAGGAAGGAGTGCTTCCTCACTAAAATATGGTATTGGTTCTATGGGAAGGTTAAGCAGACAATTTCGATTTTGGAACTGCGCAATATAGGTACTCATATTGATCCAATATTGACATGTTGAGGCTTGGGGAAGGAGGGCTTGCAAGATCGGTGGTTGCAAGTCATTTAAGCTTGCATCCCTCCATTGTTGTGCTTGAACCTCCTCAGGTAATCTACGTTGATTTGGTCCTCTCCATTAGGGCCAATTTGGACAAGAAAAGGGCTGTCTAAGGATCTAAAAAGGGGCAACTTAAAAAAGACCATGAAGATCTTACCAAAACTATTCAACATGGGTACTCATTGGATAGAGCTCATCAAGCGCCACCTGTGGACCATTTGAGCGCTAAATTTGGAGTTCATATGTAAAAGTTATGGCTAAAATAGTGCAAAATGTTCCAAAAGTAAGTGAAGGAGATCTTGACACGTGTACAAAAATGCCATACTTCTTGACACGTGGCTCCTCCTTGACCCTTAGATCAAGAATAGAGAAACCCTAAACAGCCCTTTTTTCATCCAAATTGGCCCTAATGCTATGGTATTCTCACATTAAGAAGATTATGGCGTTGGGGTGTAATACCCACAATTTGCTTCATTAAGCCCATGCCATATCGTCTAAAGTAAGAGCGGCATATCCAACAAATATGTGAAGCTTCTCCTAATACGAGTCGTGCACACTCTTGACAATGTGGAAATGGGTGATGCTGTTGATAGAATAACGTGACAAAGTGATGCCCACAGCAATTTTCACCTAAGGGAGCATAGAAGTACCTAGAATGTGTTTGAAACGGAGGAGCACTATAACCCCCGCGATGATCAGGTCGAGTACTATCAGGGTCAATGCATGGTGGACATGTATCTCGCCAAATATCCATCAGGAGTTATCTGGACGTAGAACAATGAAATTTAGAACACTCATATCCATCATTACAATTCCAATCAAAAACAAGATTATCTCAAAAAGAACATATCTTCTAAAGGCATAAGGAACTACATTATTCAAACATTGATCTACCAAAGAGCTTCAATTATAGTGTTAATGCCTTATCTTTGGTTTTATGTATATCCTTTTTAAGAGGTGGAAATTTTAGCAATTGTCTTGGAATTTGAGCAAGATAAGAGGATTTAGGCATTGAAATGCTAGAATCGATGCTCAAATGATACTCATTTGGACTTGTCTTAGGTACACAAGTTGATGGTTGAATTGTGTAACAAGGAGAAATTGGGACAACCGGTGTTTCATTACATGTTTTAGGAAGATCAACACAAGTAGATTTGTAGGTGCTATCACAGCCACCTATCCTATCTTGAAGAGTTTGTGTTGATTTCTTTTGCACCCACTGATATGGAAAATCAAGGGTGGCTTTTGGAATCTTTCTGAAACACTCTTTTACCCCTAGCAAACCATGGCATTTTGGAAGCCAAATTGCTGTTGCCCCCTCATAATAGCCTTGTGCTTTAAGAACATGTTTTGGGACCCATCGAGTAACAATCCGAGGTTTAGGCTTGGAAATGATGTGCTTCTTAAGAGGCTTAGCAACTGGACTAGATGGTACAAGTTTGTACACATCTTTGGGTAGCCAAATTGATAATTCCTTCTTGCCTGGCCTTCTTTGAGCAGCAACTAGAGTAGTTGGAACATGCCAGCCATGGCCCTCACTTGAGTACTCATCAATTATCCACATCATTTGTTTTGGAGCTTCAAGAGCAGATTTTGAGAGTGGGTTGTGTAAGGTAGAAACATTATCCTTTTGACACGATAAAGCTCGTGGAGTAGCAGATCCCAAGATGCAATCAGAATCAATTTGCAACTTGTATTGTCTATTCTTCCAATCTAATGAGTAATTGGTAGCACTTAACCACAATCTACCGAGAACAGCCTCTACTACTGCCTTGGACTTACGTGCCACATAAAAGGGCACTGACATCTGGTGATCCTGAATGGACATCATAATGACACATTTTCCCTCTATAGGGTTATCTTCACCTGAGAAGCTTCGTAAGTCAACAGGAATGTGTACAAGTGTTGGTTGACCCAAGGCTATCCATGTGTCAAACGAGAGAACATTATAATCTGCACCAGAGTCAATTAAGGCAGAGACAAAGTAGGTAGTTTCATGAAGATGGAGGCACACTTGAATATTGAATGGATCGACATATGGTTCATCAGTAGCCAACTGTATGGCCAACATAGAAGCTTTGCGACGCTCCTTGGTCTTTGCAACTCTCGCTTTAGCCTCCTCTTGAGCCTGACGTTTAAGTAGGTCAAGTGCTTCCTTCTGTGTTTGTGCAGCATGCATCTGTTGAAGCATGGCTTCAGTTAATGGTTCATTGTATTTCTTGAGACGACTTCCATTAATGAAGTTAGGCATTTGCTCACCTTCTAGTGTCTCTAAATGCACTGCACCACTTGGAGTAAGCTCATTAATCACAAACGGTCCTAGGCCACGTTTCTTGAGCTTTCTCTTATGCTTCTTAAGTGTGTACAAGAGCACAAGGTCTCCTTTTTTGAATCGGCCAGTTGTTACATTTCTATCATACCATTGCTTCTGTCTTCTCTTCTCAGCATATATCCCCATTACCGCCAATAAGCGGGTCTCATCAAGCTTTTCCAATTCGTCAACGCGTTGTGAAAGCTCATGACCAGTCCAATCCAATTGTTTAGCTACTCGTAGAGTAGGTACAAGAAATTCAATGGGAAGAATTGCGTCTAATCCAAAAGCAAGTTCAAATGGGGTTGTGCCCACAGATGTTTTATAGGCTGTCCTATATGCCCAAAGAACTGAGTGCAACTTTTGCTCCCAATCAGTCCGATGTCCCTCAACAATCTTTGTGACTGCTGTGCAGAGAATCTTGTTAGTACTCTCAGCTTGTCTATTGGTCTGGGGATGAAAACACGTACTCATACAAGAACTTGGCTGTGGTTCTGGCATCATTTTTGATTGTTGCCTTTGCCTCAACCCATTTGGTCAAATAGTCAGTTGCGATTATAATATATTCAGCATGCGTGTGACGAGCGGGAGGTTTAATGGGACCGACAAAATCAATACCCCATTTTGCAAAAGCATGTGTGCTTAACATAGGCCGCAATGGCATATTGTCCTTTGTGATGGGAGGTTTGGTCCTTTGACAATCGTCACAACGTTTCACATATTCTTCGGCATCCATTTGTAAGGTTGGCCACCAAAGCCCAGCCCACCTAATCAACTTAGCTGTGGTATTGCCCGAAAAGTGTCCACCCCCAACACCTGCATGTGCATGAGTTAAGATTTTCAAATAGTCAGCTTCACATACACACATGCGTAAGTTGCCATCCTTGCCCCTCTTGTAGAGTTGGCCCTCTATCAGCAGATAGTTTGCCGCTTCAACTTTAATAGCATGCTTTCGATGTTTAGGAATTTTTTGATCCATATGACCATGCTGAAGATAGTCCACAAGATACTTACTCCAACTTGGTGTAGTTGAAATTTGGAATAATGTGACATTATGAATTGGCTGTTGAATTTGACATGAAGCACAGTTACGAACAAATGTTTCAGCATCTGCATGCATGGTAGGCCACCATTGCCCATCCTGAGATATACATCGCACACAAGTAGTAGCTGATGCATGGATTCCATCGATACCCGCATGTGCCCATTCCAAGATCTCCTCATATTGGTCGGGGTTAGGTATAAGCCGCAACACTCCATCATTACCCTGACGATATAATCTTCCTGAGATTAACTTGAATGGTCGCCATAGGTCCACATTAGGACCCGCTAGTTGTATCTGCCCACTTGTCAAAATTTCTAAAATGGATTCAGACCATCTAGGAGCTGTCTCTACAAGGAAAAGTGTTGAATCTAACATATCATCATCCACATCCACAACAAGAGCTTCACCAGAGGTGATTCGAGACAAATGATCTGCCCTAAGATGAGTTGTTCCTTTTCGAACTGCAACTTCAAAATCAAACTCAAGAAGGATGATAAACCACCTCACAATCCTTCCAGTTGCACAAGGCTTATTTACCAAATATAGCAATGCTTGATGGTCCACAAAAAATATGAATTTGTTTGCCACATAATCCTTCTCTTTCTGTTGTGGTGTAATTCTTCTCAGCATTGTTCAACTGTCGACTAGCATATGAGATTGGGAAGTCCTTATTATGTTCTCCCAATTGAGCCAAAATACATCCAATTGCAAAGTTTGAAGCATCAATATGGACATGAAAGATTTGGTTCCAATCTGGTGCCCGTAAGATGGGTGCAGTCACTAATGCTTGCTTCAACTTTTCAAAGGATTCCTCACACTCATCAGTCCAATTAAATTTTACAAGAAGAGCATATAATGGTCTGGCTAGGACAGCATACATGTACATGAATCTACGGTAATAGCCACAATGTCCCATGAATGTTTGTACCCCTTTAGGGTTGATAGGCCGAGGTAATGAGACAATGACATCAATTTTATCCATATCTGTTGAAATCCCATTGCGAGAAACAATATGGCCCAAAATTTTCCCTTGTCTTACCATGAATTTGCACTTGTCAGGATTCAAGCATATACGATAAAGTTGACACTTTTGAAACACGTGTCTGAGGTGTTCTATATGATCATCACGCTCTTGTGAGTGAACACATAAATCATCCATGAAGATCTCAAGAAATTGCCTAAGGTACTCCTTGAATACATGACTCATTAACTACTGAAAGGTTGCTGGTGCATTTGTTAGACCAAATGGCATAACACGATAGGCAAAGATGCCATCTTCAGTAGCAAAGGCTGTCTTGTGTTGATCCTTTGGATCAATTGACACTTGATTGTAACCGGAGAATCCGTCCAAGAAACTATATGCCTTTTTCCCTGCAACTCGTTCCAGAACATGATCCGTGATTGGAAGTGGGTAATGATCACGCACCGTAGCTGCATTTACCTTTTTGAGGTTTACACATACTCGAAGTTTTCTATTTTTCTTGGGCACCACTACAATAGGGGAGACCCATTCCGTGTGTTCAATTTCATAGATAAATTCTGCCTCTAAGAGCTTGTCTATTTCTTCCTTTATCTTCCATGCAAAATTCTCATTGTAAGTATAAGGACGTTGCTTGGAGGGCTTTGCATCCTCTCGCAATGGAATTGTATGCTGACATATGCTTGGATCAACTCCTTTGAGGTCTTTATAACTCCAAGCAAAAACATCGCGATACTTCTTTATTGTTTGAATTAATAACTTCTCCTCATCTAAGGACAAGTCTGTGGCAATCCACACATAGCGAGGCTCTTCTCCTGGCTTAGCAATATCAATCTTTTTTGCATCTTCTGGACCATCATATGAAACCCCTGGCATGCTTGGTTTTTGTCGCATGGGCTATTGAAGAACAATCTTCCGATCTTGAAGAGTGTACTGTGTGAAATTGGGAGGAACATTGAGACCTTGTTCTTGTCCACTTGAGTCTTCACTCATTGAAGACCATGCGGTTTTGAGCTCTCCTTTGCCATCTTGCATCGGATTTTTTTGTTCAACCGTTGTCTTTGTACTTCCGACACTCTCTTTTGAATCGGTTTTAGACTTGAGTTTTGGTTTTTGTTTCTTCGTTTTTTTACGATTTTTGCTGACATTTTTTAGCTTTTCTCCTGCTTGGAATCCATCTGATCGTTTTACTTGGTCTTTGATACTATCTTGTGCTTGGACATAGTATAGATATCCGTTCTTTCCTGAGAAGTGAGGTGGTGGTCGAGAGTTTTCACTCTTAGACTCCTCCTTTTCTTTTTGTAGTCTCTCACATTGTTCCCGCTCATCTTGTCTACTGATTCTCTTATGGCTCTTACAACATTTACATTTAGGTCGGCTTCTAGGGATCTCTACTTGAACCTCCCTTCCTCTCAAGAGTAGGCGTGCCTTTCCTAACTCATCCTCAGGGATTATCACATTATTATCAAAATCAGAGTCCCAGCCATCTTCCTTATCAGCATCATTAGCAGATTCGAGTGTTAAATCCTCCACTGAGACTTCCTCGACATGCAGAGCTGTTGTGGATGTATCCCTATAGTACAAATCATCTAGAAGGGCACGTGGTTGTACCATTCGTATAGGAATAATATCATATCCATCTGAGTCACAAAATTGAATTGGCTTCGGTAAAGCACATGATAATGTTGCAAGGACATGACTCCATTCTAGTGGATCAATTAAATGCTCAGGGTAGGGTTATGGAATGTATGCCTCGTCTGATACACTTTGATTACCCTTAAGTCTCTCAGTGTTGAAATCCCTACATGAGACTCCACACATCCACAGATCTTCTCGCCCGTCTGACAATGTAACTCTTGAGCCCTCAGATGAAGGAGAATCAAACTCATCTATTGGAGACCTTGTTACATCACGATATGAGTAATTCCTTAGGTTGATCCTTGTGATGACAGAATCATGTCAGAGGTACAAATAATTGTATCCCCAATCTTGAATCATTTGAGATTGTCGCATGAATGGTCTACCCAATATCACTTCATAGTTTGGATGTTTTCCAAAATCCACTACTGCAAAGGTGTGCTCATATTCAATCCCACATGTGGTGACCAATATGTTCTCAAGCAACCCAAGGGGATGTTCTAAGCTTCCATCTGCTAGCTGCAAGCGCATCCTGGTTCTCCTAATAGCTGGTTTGCCCCACTTTTCCCAAATGGACCTTGTCACAATGCCCACTCCTGCATCACTATCAAGTATTGTAGTTGAAGCTACTTTTCGCACTTCTAATGGGAGGGTAGCATTTCCCTGATCGTCCTCACAAAATTTTCCTACTTTGTTGATAGGAACTGGCATAACATGCTTTGTCTCAGGGTGTATAGTACACTCATGGTGACCCTTTTGTAGCAATACCTGCTCTGACAAACATGTGGCAATATCATTCCACAACTCGGGTCGAATTTTTATCAAATCAAGCAATGGTAAGTTACAAGCCACTGGTGCTGACAAAATAGCTTGCACGATACTCATATCCTTCTCCTTTGTCAACCTTTTATGCATGGAGGGTATCCTCAAGGTTTGAGAACAGTTCTCATATTCTCCCAGATATGATGGTAAGGTTTTCATTGTATGCTTACTTCTAGGAGAAACAATTGTTTGAACTTCCTCCTGGATGCTTGGGCGTCCAAAGTTGTTTTCCGTGCCCCTGGTAAAATCCACCTCAGAGAATGGAGGCGAACTAATAGAGGACATGTTCTCATTAACTTTCTCATGAACTGCGGCCCACATCTCATTTGCCATGTCCTCATTAGCATCAACAACTTCATCATTGCATGGGAAGACAAGGCTAGGTGGTGGCAGATTACCTCCTTTCAATTGGGTGTCAATTGGTGCAGACCTCTCGCTATGCGCTTGTGAAATGAGCTCACTTTTCATTTCCCGACTTGATGATACTTCCGGTATGGTTTCTAATGTTGGCTTAAGAGAGGTCGGGCCCCGAGGAATAGGTGGTGGTGGTCCCTCAAGTATTGTCTGAGCTTCCCTAATGAGTTGCTGATGTACAGCTAGATTGATCTTCTCCTCACGAGGGTTTGGGTATTCTTGAAGCTTCTTGGGTAGCTCAGATAAAGCTGCAATGCGACTTCTATGAGCATCAATGATGGCATCTAGAGTCTCATTCACTTTATCCACAAAAACAGAACCCCCAGAACTATCCTCAGTCATACTAGTCTCATCTTGTTTAGCACTAGGCCCAGGTTGAGGTTGATGCTCCTCATGCACTTCTTGGGATGTAAAAGTTTTATCCCTCATGTTTTGTTTAGAGGCTTCTTGAGAACCAGTGGATGCACTTTTAGTTTGCTTGTTTCGGTTCTTTTTCCTTCTAGTGGTCTTTTTTCTATTGGACTGTAGGGTCTTGTCCACTAGATTTGTCTTTGCATCCCTAGTTCGAGGTGTCTCATCAGTTTGTATTTCAACGTTTCGTGTCTGTGATCTAGTCATGACTCTAAGTGGCACGACATCCTCATTCTCAGATGAAGGTGGTGATGGAACTGCGCCTACAAGGCTGAGTGAGACCTTTGGTTGAGAGGTGCCTTCCTCATGAGGTTTCAGCAGACAATCCTTTGGGAAGTGTTCTACACAACACCCTAGACAATATCTTTCAATTGGTGAAAACTGTTGTACTGTCGTATTGGATCGAGATGCTTGCCTTGAGCGATGTGGACAATCACGAGCCCAATGGGGTTCTCCGCACTCATAACAGGGGCCCATTGGTTTGGCCTCTACTTTCCTTGGCTGCCATTGACCTGAGGGGCCTGGAGTCCTAGGTTGGTAGCCGCCTAGTAACATTAAAGAGTTTTGTTCCCCTGGTTGAGTCTCCACAGTGCTTGGCTTGGGTATGCGGGACTTTCAAAGAGATTTTCTTTGGATGAATATGATGCGTATTCCTCTTCCACATAGCCTGGGTTTACCAAGTCTCTACACATATTTGAATTGTCGTAGTCGACAACCCTCACAGGAGCAGTCCCAGGAGCAGGAGGTTGAGCACCAAGAACAGGTCGTGCTTGCTCTTGTGCCATCGGTGGCTTACGTTCAAAATTAGTATACTGTTGATACATTTGTGGAGCCACTCCACCCCTTGGCTGCTCACGCTCCTGTCTCATTCTTGCAATGCGAGTACATTCCTGTGTGGTATGGGTAAAGTTCCAAGCACAGGCTTGGCACCACTTTTTTGTGGGTTGGTTTGAGACTAGAGGAGAAAAGGTATTACAATCCTCTGTTTTATGGTTACCGCCACATGCTCCACAAAGATGAGGACCTGTAGGAAGTACACTCATCATTCTCTGCTGCTGTTGTTGTGGCTGCATGGGTGGACGATAGGTCTGTCCCAATCTCCTTAGTACTAGGTTAGCTATCTGGTCTGGATTTACTAGCGCGCTAGACCCTGAACTTTGGTCATCACCCCACTGATCTCTAGTTTTCACCTCAGGGCCAGAACCATCTTGGAATTTGAAGTTATCGGTGAAATCCATAGCATCATGGCAACACTCATTGAAATTTGTATGCTTCTTCGCATAGAGATGTGTATGCAGTGTTGAATTTTTGAGTCCTTTTAAGAAGAGCGAAATTAATCGACTTTGGGCAGGCTTCTCATCTTCTGGGCAACGATTAATGTACTACTTCATTCTATTTACACAGTCTCTAACACTCTCATTCACGCCTTGCTTGAAAGAGTAGATGTGTGCTACCGTGTCATGTTGAATTCCCATCAAGGAAAAAGCAGCAATGAATCTCTCTTCCAAAACTCGTAAAGAAGATTTGTCTGAAGCCTCTAGTGCCTGAAACCAAGCAAGGGCTTTTCCCTCAAGAGTGAGTCCAAATCCTTCAATTTGAGTATGCTTGTCAGCCAGCTCGAACTGCTTGCCTAAATGCTGCTACATGGTCGTATGGATCTCCCGACCCTTCATACTTCTTTACCAGTTTCTGAAGAGTTGATGGCCTTACTTGTCGTGAATACTCATCATAGGACCTACGGCCTCTCGCTCTCAGTGGGAATTGTTCCTCTCTTTGGAAAGATGGTCCACATGCATCCAAAATTGGCGTGGGTACCCTATTACCAGCCTCACCGAACCCCTCCAAAGATCTTGTCACCCGCATTTCAGGAGGTGCATTTATGGGAGGCCGAGTTGGCTCCCCTACCCTCCGATTGTTATAGTGAGAAAGATATTGGTGTGGTGTGACCTGTGGTCGCACATTTGGTGTAGGACGATATCTTGGTGCTAGAGTTGGGCTACTAGCAGTGGTCCACTTAGATGTTGAAGGTCCCTCTCTAGTGAACTCTTGTAGGGGAGGAGCAACAGTTTCTCCAAGAAAGGCTGTCTCTCCTGGTTTGGCTGTATTTGTTGAGAACACTTCCATGAATAATGGTTGTCTTTTCCAAGTGAGCTCCCGAATCTCTTTCCAATCTAAGGTCCGGTATTCATTGGCCCATTTATCAATTATGTGGTTCATGTGTCCTGCAAGCTTCTCAACTACCACCACCAGTGCTAGAGGAAGATCTAGCTCCGGCAATTTAGTTGTGGCATAATATCCCTCTAACGAGTCCTTATAGACCTCTTGAAGTGGGTCATCCTGTAAGACCTTTGTCACTGGAATTTGTCGTACAAACTCCCATTGGTTCTCAGCCCCCTGATCCATTTTACTCTTGCCTTTCCTATCCCTTTCCAGATTTAGATCTACAAGAAGTAAATCATCTATGGATGGCTTTGAGGACTGGGCATTGGAGGGTCCAGGCATGTCCGGCTCAATGAGCCAGTCATCTCTAGACTCCCTTGCTCTGGAAAGTTTTGATAAGTCTAAGAACTCGGTTTTAGAGAGCTCCCCTAATTTATCTACATTTTCTGGATGGTAGGTGACTTCATAGCGAACACCATCTCCACCCATGTACATGTTACCCTGGTCATTGACTAGAGGTGCTCTATCAAGTTCTGAGAAAATGTCTGCGATCTTAACAAGATACCGTTGTTGTGGGTCCCTAAAGATCTCAGCTCCTTGAGCATTCGTGTAGACATATTGGAGTCTCACATTGAGTGTTAACCCCATGGTGTCGGCTTCAAATGGATGAAAAGATCTTGTGGGTGTCCTATTTGGGGCTAAGGGATGACTATTTGACGGCCCTAGATTGTCCATGGACAATGAGCTAGTTGTTCTGGAGGAAAGGGTATCGGATTGGGATTCGGAAAGGGTTTCAGCAATATCTGCCAAATTTCCTACCGATTGGGTCCCACTTTCCTGCGTAGGTACTCTAGAAGGTGTCCTAGGCCCTATGGCAGAATCTATAAGACGTCCCGACCGCAAGTGCATAAGGTCAAATTTTTTTGGTTTTTTGTTTTTTTTGTTTTGTCCTTGTTTTTCTTTTAAAGAAATATATATATATATATATGTATATATATATATATTTTTTACCCTACCTAATCACTAAATGCAACTAAAATGAGTATGTGTGTAACTATCTATCCCTTTTTTTTTCTAATTACAAAAAAATATGAATCACGCTAAACAAAACACTAATTATGCACACAATTACAGAAATTTTAAAACAATGCAAGTTACCCTAATTATGTAAAAATTTAAAAAAATGAAGAATTACAAAATATGCAAAAAAAGTAGACTCCTAAAAAACACTTAATTTATAGAATTTCTATTTCTTTTCTTTTGTTTTCTTTTGTTTTCTTCTCCTTTTGTTGTTTTTTTTTTGTTTGTTTGTTTGTTTTTTTTTAATTAACAAATTTCGTGCCAATTACAAAAAATATGAATCTACTAATTATGCACGCAATTACAAAAATTCTAAAAAATAAAAATAAAAAATGCAAGCTACTTTAATTATGCAAAATTTTAAAGAAATTTAAATAATGAACAATGGATTCAAAATACAAAAATCAAAATTGTTTTTCTTTTTTTTCTTTTTTTTAATTGTTTTATGGTTTTTTTCTTTTTTTCTTTTTTTTCTTTTTTTCTATCTCTTTTTTTCCTTTTTTTTAAAAAAAATTATATATATTTTTTTTATTGTTTTATGGTTTTTATTTATTTATTATTATTATTTTTTATTTAAAAAATACAAAAACATGAAAAATAAATAAATAAGAAATTCACCAACCTTATCCTCCAACGCTTCGCCGCCTCCCAGATTCTGCGCCTCACCGCGCTCGCCTCGTCTTCAATGCACCGCCTCTGCTTTGCTTAGCTACCTGATTCAGCCGGCCACTGCAGCCTTCGCAGCTGCCGGCCTTCACCTTCGCACCTTCTCTTCGGATGAGGCGCCTCCTCTTTCTTCTTCGCCGGCCTCAGCTGCTGCCGGTCGCCTCCACAACTGCAACCTCCCGCCGGCTTAGCAGCTCTTCACGCCCTCGTCGGCCAGCAGCTCTTGTGCCTTGCTCCTTTGCCAGCTCATCCGCAACCAGGCTCTCCACACAGGCCACCTTCACGCGGCCGCTCGCCTTCTTCTCGTCTGTTGCAACCAACCGTCAGTCGTCTGCTGCAACCAACCGTCAGTCGCCTTCCCAACCTTCTTTGCTGCGGGTGAGGCAGAGACGGCCAACCCCGTCAACGACTGGGCTGCCAGCTTCACCACCGCCTCACAGCTGCAATCACTCTCCATGCAGACCTTCTGCAGTTAGCTTCCTTTCTTTTTTTTCTTTTTTGCGGCCACCGCTTGCTGCTACTCCTCTACATGGACCTTCTTCCACGCTAGCTTCTCCACGCCGGTCGCATCAGTTGCAGATGCCCCCACTGCAGCGCTCGATGCAGTGCCCCCCTCGATGCAGTGCTCGACACGTCAATGTATAATATATATATATATATATATATATATATATATATATATATATATATATATATATATATATATATATATATATATATATATATTTAAAAGCCGCCTTCGTCCTCCTTTCAACCGCCCTTCCAACAGTCCTTCGCCCTCCTTTCAACAAATAAATATATATAGAAATATATATATATATATATATATTTCTTTTTCTTCACTGCGCCCTATGAAGACGCCTCCCCACACAACTTCACTGTAGCCTCTTTCTGTGTATATGTTTTTTTTTTAAAAAAAACCGCCTCCAACACCTCCTACCAACCTCTCGCCAACCCCATCAAAAATACAAAAACAGAAAGTACTTAAATCTGATTAATGGTGGGATTTCTCTACCGCAATGGGGTTTTAATTTTTTTGCTTCTAATCAAAAAACAGAAAACACACAAGGCGCCCTTGAGATCACACACTCAATGCCCTTGCAAACTCTACTCTAATCTACCCTAATCCACCATTTTGCAATCAATGGAGCACTTAGTAAGAAGTAATGGTTAACACCCTTCACTAACTTAGGTGTGCGTTCCCCGGCAGCGGTGCCATTGTTTGGGACATCAATGCATAGCGGAGGCTACACTCCAACCCACACACTTTGTCAATCCGTGAATGCAACCCGGTTAGCGCATAGAGGCTATCCCGAATAGGAGAAGATTAGTTAACCACACACTAATGACTTCTAGTCCTACTCAATCCTTCTTCAACACTCAAGCAATCAATCTAACATAATCAACGCATCAAGATTAGGCTACACTTAAGCACAAAAATGCAACTTATGCAAAGAATCTAACATGCAAAGAGCTATCACACAAGCCTCAACTACACATCATTTCATGCACAAGCTTCATCACATGCACTCTACAATTCACAAATCAGATTTTAGCATCAAAACATCATTAAGAAATCTAGATTAGCAAGTGTGTATTAGTAATCCTCCCCTTGTATGCACTGGATTCATCCTTTTCCATCTCTTGAAGCTGTAAGTAATAATATATGTTACCAAGCAAATTCTCAACAAGTTTTGCAATTGTGGGTTGGCTAAATTTATGTGCTTCACCACAACCCCCTAGATAGTGCCTTCACACCTTCCATATTTTTTCTCAATAATTAATCCCAATATGAAACCCCCTAGATATTGGGATTAATTATTGAGGTGTAACAATTCATTGAAACAACTAATATGTTTATTTTTTCTCTCTTTCCTCTTCTTTTCGTTTGTGCTACTACCCGTTTATTTTCCCTTTGTTTTTCCATCTTACAAAAGCGTAATAAAGGTATAAACAACAAGGTCCTAGTGGCAATGGCAGCGCAAGCAACAAAAAGAGAAAATGATTAAAAAAATCTTAAATCTTTAAACTTTAAAGCTTTTAAATGATATAAATATTTTTAAAAGCTTTAAGATTTCTTATTTACAAGTTTTAAAGCTTATAAATATTAAATGCTTCATCGCTTTTCCTATCTAAATCTTTATAAAAAACATCACACCTTATGCAAAGCTTTAAACTTCACAAGTGATGTATATATCTGCCCCTTTTGTGTATGGGCATGGACACTTAAATTGATTGTGCAAGTTAATAAAGTTTATTATGGAAGGCACATAATTGTGAATAGGATAAGTGCCATGCCAAATCTGTAAAAGGAAAGCCCAATCTTGTGTGTGCACTCTATTATTGGCTCAAGGGCTAAACTTTGGAATATGATTAAAATACCCATGCCTTAGAGAGAGATACATGCATGGGGGGGCGATTGAACCCAATCTTGTGTCGTATGGTTTTTTTTAAATCTTTCTTATTTACATATGTGTTTAATCATCTTTCATATGCTATGGCAATTGGTAGTTGAAAGGGATTTGTTGAGTTAAATTATATTAATTTATACTTGGAGCGAATATCCATTTTAATAATTTGTAGCTAGTGTCTCCTTAGCATCTCCTACTAGGTGATGTACTGGTATGAAGCTAGACGCACTAGCAGTTCCTATTGCCTTAGTGTTCATCGCTCCAAGGCTGACACTCCATAAATACATGTGCTGAAGAGCGTGGAGGTGAAGCCTAAGGCTCCTACACTTTCTCCACCTCCTTGCCCAAATATTTAAGGGGATCCTACCTTGAGGTATATGTCCAATAGGCTAGCTCAAAATAGTGAGGCAGGTATCCATAAAAGTATTAAAATATTTGTGCTAGTGGATTTTAACCTTAGGTTTAGAAATTTAATATATCAAAGGCTGTGAACCTTAGAGTAGTAGCACATATTAAAGAATTCTCTCATATTAGCACACTAATATTGGTTTGTCCTTTTGTTGACTTTGCACCACCCAACTACATGGCATTTACCTTGTTGACTTGTCACACAACTTGTCACACAAGGATCTCCATCTAGGAATTTTAAAAACAAATCCTCAAACAAAATAATTATTCAACCATTCAAATTAAGATATTGCTATAAATTCAACATAAACCAAGATTTAAAAATTAACACATGAAAATGTTTAGTTCGTGTACGACACAAACATTGGGTGCAATCTTTCCCCCTCACGTGTGAGGCCTAACAACGCTCTCTCTTTATCCAAAATAGAGAGATTGTAAATATTAAATTACTTGGAGATAGGGGAATTATTTTAAGATTTACAAAATAAATATTTGTAAGTCTATGCTTTAAGTCTAAGCTTGTAGAAATAAATAAATGGATGTGCACAAGCTAGCACGTAAATACAAAGCTTGTCCAAAATAATGAATGCCTTCCAAAAATAATAACTTGTGCACTTTCACCTCAATCTTTCAAGTCATCTTCACCTATAAAATATTAATAATAAAGTGTTAAACAATTATTCCATAGTCATACAAACCATCACCACAAACATGTCATCAAGCGTAATCACCCTGCTATATAAACCAACTACAACAAACATAGGAAGCCGCAAGCATACGTCAATGTGCATCAAATGTATTAATATTTGAAATGACATCACCCATGATATTAACATAATTTAGCATAACGCAAAGACAATCAGTTGTCCTCGATTATCTAAGAGGGTATAATAATACTTTTAAGAGGGCTTAAAATATATTCAAATAACATTTCCTCTTGCTTGAGTGTATATATGTATTATATATATGTGTATGTGTATATGTATGTGTATGTATATATGTGTGTGGATATCTGTATGTATATATATGTGTATGTGTACATGTATGTATATGTGTATGTGTATATGTGTATATATATATGTGTGTGTATGTGTACATGTATGTGTATGTGTATGTGTATGTGTATATGTGTATATGTATATATATGTGTATGTGTATATGTATATATATGTGTATGTGTATGTATATGTATGTGTATACATTTATATATATGTATGTATATGTATATGTGTAGTAATGTAGAAAAATGAAATCATATAAGTCAATATCTATGGTGTAGTTTCTAGAATCTATATATATTCTATGCTTTTAGATTCGATGTACTATTAGTACAATGTGCGTACATATGTCAATGTGTTCTGAGGTATATGTTCTAGAAATTTTTCATGTGGGTATAATGCTGGGCATAAAAGAGGATATAGTTGCTGGTATATTACCGCATGTATGTTACTAGGTATAAGTGAGGCTATTTTTGTGGTAAATGGAAGTTGGCTCCCTATCTATTCCCTATACTTCCTCTCATTACTCTCTCTCTACTTTATGTGGCAAATTGGGTGCAGTAAATGCCTCGCCCTCTAATAGTAGGCACCGATGGTGTATCCTTTCTGGCAGGGTGACGATGGTGATGGCATACTTCATGCCGCAATAGTGGCATACCCTTGCGGTGGTGGCGAAAGTATAAAATAAGCCTTTGCTCATTCTTTTGAGGCATGCGCATTAAGTAGAGAAAAATGCAGCCAAAGGATGACTGGTTGTATCTTGGTTGGTTGTATCCTAGTCGTATAGATTCACCCTTGTCTGGTACTATGGTTTCTCCCTGAATGCTCTCCATGCTCTAGCTGATGTAATTTTTGTTCTATTCTAATTCAATTCACCGCGCTTATGGAGGGAAAAAAAAAGAAAAAAGAAAACGCCCACTCTCTCTCTCTCTCTCTCTCTCTCTCTCTCTCTCTCTCTCTCTCTCTCTCTCTCTCTCTCTCTCTCTCTCTCTCTCTCTCTCTCTCTCTCTCTCTCTCTCTCTCTCTCTCTCCATCCCGTGCAACGTGCTTGCTAGACGCAGTCCTTTCGACACCGTTGCAATAGCCCTTCTAACGTTGTCGGTGGCAGCCCTTCCGATGTCGTCACAACAGCAGCCCTTCTGACACCGTCGTAGAGGAGCAGCCCATCCCGAATTTTAGCCTACCTGTAGATTTTCAGCTTACCTACAGATTGCACCAATTTTCAGCCTACCTGCAAATTTGCGCCACTGCCTGCAAAGTTGCACCCTGTCTACAAATTTTCTAGCAGTTTTCAGCCTTTTCCCATAGATTCAGACACTTTTTTGGGTGTTTTTTCAATAGTTTGCACAGCCATCTGCAGTCATCCATCCGCAGTCATCTACAATCATCTTTAGCAGATTTTCAGCAAGCCTTATGCACATCATTTGCAAGAGTTTCCAGATTTGTATTGGTAACTCAGGAATTTATATAAATCATAAGCAGCAGGGACATTATCCCCTTCCACCTATGATTGTGCCTTCTGTTGTCTCTTTCTCAGGTTGTGTAGTCTCACCACACACACACTTCTGCACAAGTGGGCATTCGGGGGGTTAAGTCAAGAAAGAACCCGCTGAGTGTTACATTGGTATCAAAGCCTCGACAAAATTTTTCTTCCACAAACGCAAGTAGTCAAGCAAGCATGGATGAGTTCCACGAGCTCTTCCTCAAAAGCATGGCAGATCTTACAGCTCAAGTTACCACCACCATCGGCAGTTGCATAGACACTTTGAATGAGTAGGTTGACATGCTCTCCCATTTTATCTACATAGTGCAAGAGGACCTAGCCAAGATCAACAAGCCCCCGTAGCCAAGACCCCTATCACCTATTATGGAGGGAGACATATGGAGGACATCGTGGGGATGAAGACACACACCACTGGTGTATATAGAAGATAAGTAGAAGGTCATGTCCATCCCTTCAAGATTGTTGCATGCCATCGCATCAGCTTAGGGCCAACAGCAGTTCACAATGCTGTTTGATGATACAGGTAGCTCGGAAGATTTGATTTCTCCACAATTGGCCACATGTTTGGTATGTACCACACAAGAGGTATATCTGGATGTTGATGGCTTCACCCTAGGCATTTGCCTTAGATTACCCAAAAGGCCTGCAACGTCTTTGGTGGAGCTTTGGGAGTTGATTGGGGTTGGTTACATTCAGAAACCCTAAATTTCAGACATTAACCATTTGGCTTGACCATTCACATGCCAATGATGCTTGTCTATGCATTATTGCTTGCATTTGTGCAATGGATTGCTTCCACATGAGCCTTGGCCAAACAAGGGATCATATTTTTGGAGATTCTCTTCACTTTGATTCAATTGGCATGCCATTGATGGAGTATCAAGTTTACTCAATGCTTTTGGGAGCCATTCATGCTTATCTTTATGCCACATAGATGCCTTGAATCATCTACATAGCCATTCAATGCTATGACTTGCATTTTGGCATAAGAAAGCATAGCTCTTGGATCAATTTTGGGGGATTGAACTCATATTTCACAAGTGTCAATGTGTTGTTGGATGTTGTTGATGTTGGAATTTGTTTGATGGATGGTGAACACTTGGAGTGAGGAGAATGAGCATGAGTTCATGCGTATTGATTCATGAGAAAATTGTAAATGGCATGAGTCATGCCATATACTTGTAAGTGATCTCTTCCATTACATTCACATCATTTTTTGTACCTACACTCACCATTGCTACCACTTCAAGTTTTCTAGAATCTAGCAATGTGTGAGGGTACCTTGGCATTGGTTGGAGAGGCCAAGGGGAGAATGTCTTGAACTCTTTGTGCCGTGATTGCCTTGGAAAAGCGGTACAAAGAGGGATTAGGTACACGGAGTGAAGAAATGGCCTCAACCTTCACCTTGGAGGAAAACTTGGTGAAGGGGTGAGAAGGGCTTGGCCGGGAGATCGGCAAGCTTCAACGCGCGTCCTCAACAATCCTCACATCGACTTTATGGATGCATTTGGGCAATGGGGCCCCCTATTCCATCATATTGTGTGGATGTTGCTAATGCCTTGATGGACAAAGATTGCATAAGAGCTTTCATGGCATTGTGGGATGCAAAGAGCATTGTATTTTGATTTCAGAAATTGCATTTTCAGTTGAGATTTGGCTCCATTTACAAAGGAGACTATGACGAAATTTTTCCAAAATCTTGGCTATGCATGGCAATTGAGGTTGGTGAAACATTAATTGCAGACCTTGGGATGCAAAGGAAGTGCAAAAGGTGCTAACAAAGGTGTGGGAACAAGCAAGGATCATTGGGGGCACAAAAGGGTCACTTGGGCAAGAAAATTGCAGATTTACAAAACCCTAATTCAGTCCCAAACCTTTTGGACTGAATTAAAGGTGATCATACGAGCTCTTAGTGCTTCCTTAGAGCTACCCAATGAGCCCTTAACCTTTCCGTTTCGATATCTCTTTGGGGTAGAAATTAGGGTTTTTGCAGAAACAGTAAACCCTAATTCAGTCATAGGGGTTTTAAGGTCTTCAAGATCTAATCACATAGGCTTGTAGTACTCATCGAGGGCTTCGATTTGAGCTAAGAAGTTTTGCATTCGGATATTTCTAGCTCAAGTTATGCTCAAAATACTATTTCAGCCTATAACCCTGTAAACCCTAAAACAGAGAATAGTAGCACTTCTCACCTCTTAAGGGTCTTTGTATAGTGGTCTAGTACACCTCATTAGCTCTCCAACAAGCTCTAGACCACTTCAATCGGACATCCCTACCTCAAGTTAGAGCCAAATCTTTGAAACCGATACTTTCCATGGGAACGAGGACAAGAGGGCGACCAAAGCATAACACCTTGACTCCCGACGAGGTAGAGGGAGAAGAAGCAATTATGGAGCAAGGAATCTTAGATGCTCCGGAAGATACTTGTGGGCATACTTCAAGGGAAGTGCATGAAGAAGTGAATGTTGGAAGTGCCCACAAGCCCACCCCACAAGCGTCACATACCATCCCCATCGATTCGATCATGCAAATGCTGATGCAAATGAATGCGAAGATGGACACGATGGCTACAAGGGTGGAGGTCAATGATAGACTTGATACTATGGCCACAAGGATGGAAGTCTTGGAAGAGAGGGTGGCTCGGCCAATGAGCCAACCTTCATTTGATAATGGTCATGGTGTTTCACATGCAGGCAAGCAATATGGGACAGCTTTTGAAGGCCGTAGGGAAGGCAAGCTACCTATGGCACAAGAGGTTTCTCCCAAAGTAATGCATGAGCATGCCACCAAGAATGCTACTTTTGGATTCATGGCGGATGCACGGAGACCCCTTGTCAAGGACATGTTTCATTCTTCTTTTCACTCGGGTCCATCTAATTCCAATATGCACATGATTGATGAAGAGGTGGTACTCGATTGGAACCAATTGTCCTTTGCCCAAAGACAAAGGGATGCTCATGAGAAGTGGATGGAGTTACCAAATGACATCAAGAGGGACTACAAAGACTTTGCGCAATTCATGGAATCGTATATGAAGATGCAAAGGTTCAAACCCTCTACCCAACATGACAACCCATCCTACACAGCTTCTAAGGATGTCAAAGACAAAGTCTCACTATCAAAGTTCAAAGGTGATGGATCATCTCCGCAAGAGTTGGAGGAGTGGGCTACTAAGCTTGACACTTATTTCCAACTTTACCCAAAAAGTGAGCGTGATACGGTACAATTTGCTTCCTTACACCTTGAAGATTATGCACATCAATGGTGGAGGCACTTGGTCAAACAAGGGAACACGCCATCAACTTGGGAAGGATTGAAGCGGGAGATGAACTTGGCCTTCATTTCACCCCTAGTGCTTGACCGTTACCATGAAGAATGGTATGAACTTTCTCAAAAGGGGATGATGGTGAGAGATTATATCAAGAAATTTTTGAAGCTTTCAATGTACGTGGAAGGCTTGAGTGAAGACATGAAGATGAAAAAGTTTGTGCATGGGCTTGAACACTTCATCAAGGCGGATGTGTCGGCTCAAAGGCCTAGCTCTCTCAAAGAAGCTATGAGGTTAGCCGAACTCTATGAGCCAAAGTACAAGAGGTCTCAGCCCATGACCTTCACCAAGGACACACTCAAACCAACCACTACTTCTTACAATTTTGGGAAAGGTCCTACCTCTACATTACCATCCTCTAATCCAAGAACTCCTACATCATTTGGGGGTGGACAGCCAAAGAATGGGATACATCAATTTGATGCCAAAAGGAGTAGTGACTTCATGAAGAAGAAGCCCTTTCAACCCTTCAAGAAGACTCAAAGAATGGATGATCCAAAGATTGAGGAGTTGAGAAGCAAAGGGCTATGTTTCAAGTGCAAAGAGAGGTGGTCACCCGGGCATGTGTGCAAATCAAAGAAGATTGTGGCCACTATGATCCTCATGGATGAGGAAGAGAACAAGGATGACTCTCATGACATTGAGGAATGGGAGGATTGCAATGAAGAAGCACATGAGGAGTCACTTGAAGACCATTCTTTCATCACGGAGGATGGTGAGTTTCCGTTTGATCCGGGAGGTGGAGTTAAGGAAAGCCTTGTGGATGGAGATATGCCTACCAATGCAGAAATTTCAGCTTGCATATGCTCTATCTCACAAGAGTTGTTGGCGGGTTGCAAGAACCCAAGCACACTAAGGTTGGTGGGGACCATCAATGGGAGGGTTGCACATATTCTTGTGGATTCCGGGAGCACTCATAGCTTCATCAACTCTAAATCCATCAACTCTCTCAAACTCAACACAAAGAAGACACCTACAACGTTCCAAGTGGAAGTGGCAAATGGGGAAAGTGAGAAGACTAGCTTGGTTTGCCCTTCTACAAAAGTGGTTTTATCCTCTTCATACACTTGGGAAGGTGATTTGGTGGTTTTGGATATGGGTCCCATCGACATTATCATGGGGTGTGATTGGTTGGCTTCACTTGGTGACATTCACATGAACCTTCAACAAGGTTTCATGAGCTTTCTACATCATGGGCAACAAGTGGTACTTGCTGCAAATGCACCTAAGAAGCTCTCTTTGATCACTCCAAGGCGACTCAAGAAAGAGATTAAGGCTTTTGGCACTATCTATGTGTTACATGTTACCCAAGAGGGGATGGAAGGCAGTGGACAGCACATAGATGAGGAAATGGCAACTCTTCTTAAGGAGTATGAAGATATTTTGCAAGTGCCAAAGAGTCTACCACCTAAGAGGGAGATTGACCATGCCATAGTACTTGAAGGAATGTGGAGTTTCAAGAGGATGATTATGTGCTATTGAAGCTTCCCAAGAGTCGGCATAACACTCTCAAAGGTGTAACCAACTCAAAATTGGCTCATAGGTATTATGGACCATACTTGATTATCAAGAGGGTTGGTGATTTGGCCTACAAGTTGGATTTGCCTTCTTCGACAAGGATCCATAATGTGTTTCATGTATCTAACCTTAAGAGGTTTATGGGATCTTTGCCTCAAGAGATGGAAGAGCTTCCACCCATGAATGAAGAAGGTGAGATCATTTATGAGCCGGAGAGGGTTATTGGTAAGAGGACAAGAGAGTTGAGGAATCGGAATATTGATGAATACCTTGTCAAATGGAAGCAATTACCCATGGATGAGGCTACTTGGCAATCATTGGAGTATGTCCAACAACATGGCTTACTTGTGGATGACTTTCCGTGACCAAGTGGTATGGTTTACTTGAGCAAATTGGGTAATATGAGGAGAAGTATACATGCTGTAATTTCTGGACAGCTTTGGGAAGGTCTACTATTGGGCCTATTTTTCTACTCCAACAAGCTTCATGGCGTATCCTAATGAAGGATTATGATGTGGGCTACATATGGCTGAGTGTACATATCATTTTCAGCCCAATATATGGAGTCTAAATGAAGGATTTTCAAGGGTCTTCATCGACTAGAAGGGCTGTCATAACAGTCCCACTCATACACTTTGGGCTTGAAGCTTTGTGGACTTGTATACATCCGGATTTTCATTGTCTATGTGCTTTGGATGTACTTGAGAACTCTTAACCACTTCCCATTGATTACATTAGAGTCTCATACTTTGAGATTGTACATGTTATTGATTTTGAGGACAAAATCTTTGGGAAGGGATGGTTTGTAATAAAGTAGGAACTTTATTCAATAGGGTTAATAATGGGACAAGTCCATGTATAAAAGAGGGGACTTGGACCATGGTTGTAACTTTTGATGATCATTTTTAGAAATGGAAACTCATGTTTCTTGGAGCTCATGGCTTCTTGGCTTGTGGAAGGCTATTTCCATTCTCTTGGTGTGAGAGACTAAACACACTTAGGCATCATGTTTACATGGTGATTACTCATATTTTCATGCATTACATCCCTTCATTCCACATTCCCCTCATCTCCCACGTGTGCAAGCCCAACATGCAATCAGAAAGGGCACCAAATGCGCTATTTTGTATGTTCGCGTCACATCAAATGCATGATGTATGTCCTATAGATTGTCACCCTAAAATGTAGCATGTGACTCAACAACATTGATCTCTTTGACTTTGGCTTTTCCTTTTAAGTCTGCTGTAGCCACATCAGACTTTGTGTCATCGGGTAGACCTCGTGTTTTGAGTGTGCTTAAATGCATATTAGTCCTTCTTAATGTGCCCTTTCTTATGCCAATAATGAGATTAAATGTCACTCATATGCCCATGAGATTTACTACGCGATTTGTCACAAAATCTATTGCGATCCTTAGATCTACCACAATCTTGATTATGGCCTCGTGACTTCTAAGTACATAGGATCAGCACCACCAAATTTTTTGGCTCCAATGACTTTCTATGTATCTTTTCAATCAACAAACCGCTAACAACGTCATTGTACACAAGCATACCACCTGGTGTAGAATTGCTTATGCTTGTACAAAATGTATCCCATGAAGGAGGCAATGAAAATAACAAGAATATGGCCTGTACTTCGCACCAAAATCAAGCCCCTAAATTGTTAACTAGCTAAACAATCCATTTAACTCATTGAGATGAGCTGAAATGCTTACATCTTCCTTCATACATAGCTCGTAGAGCTTCTTCATTAAGTAAACTTTGTTACTACCAATCTTATTCTTATATATGTCACATAGCTTCTACCATACATTGCGTGCAGGAGTCCCACTAACTATGGTAAAGAACACAGACTCTGCGAGATGCAAATGAATTGTGGACTTAGCTTTAACATCAAGAAGTCTCCACTCCGCATCTATGTAAGCATCAACTTCTTCGCATTCAAACAGAGAAGCCAACTGATTCTTTTGAATCCAAACATCTTTTATCTTCGCCTTCCAGATAGAGAAGTTTGTGCCATCAAACTTACATATGTTGTAGATGTCCTTCTTTGACAATGAAGAGAACACCATAATGATGCACAAGTGATCTAATGAGAAATTGATGGAGTTTGAGCTGTACAATGGCAAATCAACCACGAAGTTGAGCTACAAGGACTGTGCAATCATGCATAAATCGCTCAGATAGGAACCACACAAAATTCCAGGAGAATTTTGATAGCATAATGGCATAAAATTGAAAAATTGAAAACCAAGAAATCTGCTGAACGAATATAGCATAAATAGTATCCAAATAACACAAGAAGCTATCTACAAATAGACTATCAAAACTGACAATACATAGTTGATGTGTCGATAGAGGTGCTCGAGGGATCACTTGATCCACCTTCGCATTCCTATGCCACGCTCAGCGTATAGCAGCTTCATACAACCTTACATCGACCCTCAACAATGGTTGCATAGTCACATTGATCATAAAGACTTATCCCGAATCGAGGTACATGCAGGCTATCCACAATGCCAAACGGAGACTATGCTGCATGTATACGAGATGGCCAAGCCCAAAACTCGTGTCAGAACAAGCCATCAAGGCTGCCAGTAGAGGCAAAGAAGATCTCAATGTCCCAAGCATACACTGAAAGAAACTCCTGTCAATGCATAAAGCACATGCATCGGTGTTTCCACTGCGCTAGGCATACATAGCCATCAATGCTCTAGGTCTAAGCCGAGCTCAACTATAGAAGTCAATAAACATGGTGCAATAGAGATGTATGATCGGAAATTACCATATCCTGTAGCAAATTATAAAACTGAAAAACCGCTGCTCAAGGCATAAAATGATCCCAAATCAACACATAACAAGTGTTCATAAATCATAAACCAAATGCATCTTAATTTGCCACACTTCGATCAAGAGTGCATAGATGCATCACATCTGCAAAATCTATACAGAGTCGAAACCACTGCTCAAACATGCCTAAAGCCATGTATAGAGCATCAAATGTGTATATAATGGCAAAGATGCATTATCCCACAAAACATAACGTGTGTGGATACACCTGTGAAGACCTGTACTACTACGTGCACTTGTAAACCGGGAAAAGACCTGCATTAGAGCCTACAACCTGTACCTACAATCTAGATGTTGTGGGAATACACCTATAGAAATTGTGTGTGTTGCCCACACACTCAAGAAAAGCTTCGAATAGCCATATGGTGCATCAACTCAAAGCCCACATTTGCATACATGCTCACTAGACACAATGTGTACCAAATTTTACAAGGCTATGACAAACTAGTAGATTGTAGTCTACTAGGATAGCATGCTGAAGACACTTCTCATTCTCCTTACACAAAAGGAGATTGGGCAAACCCTTTTGGTTGAGTAACCTAACCTTTTGGTCACTCAATCCTACCAAAGGGCTTTGTGAATGAAGCTCTTCAGTTTGCATACCAACCTCAGATGCACATTAGGCATTTTTCACTAGTTGGTTGCAGCAAGCTTGACAATTAACTAACAAAGATGTACTCTGTTCTCTTTGTGGAAAATCACTTAGCCCAAGACCTCTTAGCTGAATGCTCTACAACATATGCCCTTTGTTTGTACCAAAGGGGGCTTCCTAACATCAGCTATACACAAGGAGAATTAACCTCTACAAATTTCATAGCTGTGTTGTAGACCTGCAGGCTGAAAACTGAACGTAGCTCCTAAACGGTGAAGAATTTGAAGAAATTTTCTTTTGGAATGTTGTAGAGCAGATTGAAATCTAAGTTATGTGTGAACAAAATTCTAAAAATCCCTTTTGTTTAAGAGAAAAAATTTCTACAAAATAGATCTATATTCTTGATAGTAGGTTCGCCCTCTTTGTGCGGCCAACACTCTACTCCATAGCCAAGCTCTGGTACCAGTTGTTGTAGAAGAGAAAAGCAAGAGAGATGGAGTATGAAAGAGAGGGCGAGAGAGAGAGACAAAATAAAAATGGTAGGGTAGAATCAACCTCTCTGTACACATTGCTCTCTTGTTCATTGAATTTCTCACTCAGTGTCTATCTATACGTAGAGTTAGTATTATGTGCTAGCATGGGCCATGGCCATCGGACCACATGGGCTTTATGCCCAACCATCAAGAGGTGACTTTTCCATCCACCTTAACATTTTTAAAGGCCTCTAAGCTCAACTTGCATCAATCAAAGCACCAATGGATGAAGAAGACAACATTTCACTTCTTCTTAAAAGCTTGCCTGATAAGCATATTGTCATTGCAGTGCTGAATATGCTATTACTAAATGTTAATGATGTGAAATCGTCCCAAATGGATAAGTATAGTAAATAGAAGGGTAAATTACTAGAATTTATTATTTCTTTTGATCATGCACATTATACAAAGACAAAGCACAGCTTTAAAGGAGGAAACAGATTCAAAGGAGTCAAGAAAGATTGCTTATTCTATGGCAAGGATAATCATCAAGAAGAGGATTGCTTCCATAGGAAGAAAGCATAGAAAGCTTACTTAGCAAGCATCAAAGAAGATGAAGACTATCAAGAAGAAGACAATGATTTAAGGAGCTTGAGGAGAAATCCTTGACGAAGCTAACTTTGCTCTAGATGATTGGGAGTTTTAAAAGTTGATATAACTAATAACTTCTCCTTTCATTTCTAAAACACCTAGCATCAAAAAATCTTGTAAAAGCACCTCTATCCTCCTTCATGAGATCTCTGACTTAATAAGATGGCTTGGTGTATGTGCCAATAGATGAACTCTGTCGAAGCCTTTTCGCCCCCCCTTTCGGAATCAACAGCTTGTAGGAAGTACGCATGAATGGATTAACGAGATTCCCACTGTCCCTATCTACTATCTAGCGAAACCACAGCCAAGGGAACGGGCTTGGAAAAATCAACGGGGAAAGAAGACCCTGTTGAGCTTGACTCTAGTCCGGACTTTGTGAAATGACTTGAGAGGTGTAGAATAAGTGGGAGCCTTTGGCGCAAGTGAAATACCACTACTTTTAACGTTATTTTACTTACTCCGTGAGGTGGAGGCGGGGCTTGGCCCCTGCTTCTGGTCTTAAGGTGCGCTCGCCCGTCGATTCAGGTGGAAGACATTGTCAGGTGGGGATTTTGGCTGGGGCGGCACATCTGTTAAAAGATAACGCAGGTGTCCTAAGATGAGCTCAACGAGAACAAAAATCTCGTGTGGAACAAAAGAGAAAGCTCATTTGATTTTGATTTTCAGTACGAATACAAACTGTGAAAGCATGGCCTATCGATCCTTTAGTCTTTCGAAATTTGAAGCTAGAGGTGTCAGAAAAGTTACCACAGGGATAACTGGCTTGTGGCAGCCAAGCGTTCATGGCGATGTTGCTTTTTGATCCTTCGATGTCGGCTCTTCCTATCATTGCGAAGCAGAATTCGCCAAGTGTTGGATTGTTCACCCACCACCAATAGGGAACCTGAGCTGGGTTTAGACCGTCGTGAGATAGGTTAGTTTTACCCTACTGATGAGCGGTGCCACAATAGTAATTCAACTTAGTACGAGAGGAACCGTTGATTCACATAATTGGTCATTGCGCTTGGTTGAAAAGCCAGTGGCGCGAAGCTACCATGTGTAGGATTATGACTGAACGCCTCTAAGTCAGAATCCATGCTAGACGCGGCGCTCTCTACCTCCTCGGTTGTTACCTGACTTATAGTAGGGCCGCCTCGGGGGAGGCTCTCGACACATGCTCATGCGTCCTCGAGAGCATGTGTCGAGAGCCTCCCCCGAGGCGGCGCAAGTGGCTGCCCCGAGGGCTCTAAATGGCAATTCCAAACGATCGGGGAGATGAATCCTTTGCAGAGATGACTTAAATATGTGGCCGGGTATTGTAAGTGGCAGAGTAGCCTTGCTGCTACGATCCGCTGAGATTCAGCCCGCCACCGCACCGATTTGTCCCCTTCTCTCCTCGCGAGCGGGGTTTGTACGTGCCTTGGCTGATTTCGTGCAGGGCAAGCTTTAGTGTGCCTTACGATAGCGTGAGTGCTCGCACGGTGTGCTTGCCCATCTCCTAGGAGGAGTGCGAGTGTCCCCCATCCCCGGACGAAGGGGGTGGGGGGAGGGACAATGTGAGAAGTCTTGTGGTGGACTCGAGTGGGACGGACTCCTCAGAGTCTGAGTGGAACGGACTCTGTTGCTCTCCAATCTGAGTGTTCGTGTGCCAGGGGCATCGCCTGCACTTTAGAACACCCGCGGAGCATGCACACACTTGGATGGATGTATGCATGAGTGTACGCACTTGGATGGATGTACGCATGAGTGTTTGCCTCAACGACTGGCCGCGCGGTGAACTCGGCTGGATGTGGGGAGACGTATTTGCCCAAGTGTCTGCGTGGGTGGACTTGGAAGGATGTGCGAGGAGGACGGTTTTCTGCCAAGGGTGATGTTTGGATGCCCCCCACATTGTGCACTCTCTTGGAAATGCCCCTTCGGAGTCTTGGAAACGTGGAATGTTCCACCATAGGGGAAACCTGCTCCTCTCTCTTTCTTGTAGTCTCTTGGATTCGCTACTTTGATGTGGTGCAGTCATACCAGCGCTAATACACCGGATCCCAACTCCGCAGTTAAGCACGCTTGGGCCAGAACAGTTCTGGGATGGGTGACCTCCCGAGAAGTCTTGGTGCTGCACCCTTTTTTGGGCCGGAGCATCACTATGCCCCCCGGAGCATCACTATGCCCCCCAGAGCCGTCGTGCTGTAAGGCCCCCCGCCCCCGCGCGTTCCGTGTCCTTCACGCCCCCCGCCCCCGGAGTCGTGCCCTTCACGGCCCCCGGCCCACCCCCTCGGAGCCGTGCACTTCACGCCCCCTCGACGACCCGCCGCCGTGTGCCGTGGCGTCACGCTCCGTCGGCCCCCTGTGGTGCCGTGCCCGAACAGCCCTCGGCCCGCCCCTTGCCCGAACACCTCTCGGCTTGCCCCCCCACATGCCGTGCCCTCACACGCCCCTCGCCCCCCCAGCCCCCCACGTGCCATGCGCTCACTCCAATCCCTGGGCCCCCCGCGGAGCTTTGTCTCGCACCACGTTGCATGCCCTCATGCCCCCTCGCCTGGCCTCCCGGAGCCTTGCCCTCGTGCCCCCCAGCCTGCTCCCCCGCGTGCCGTGCGCTCACGCACGCTTGCCCCTGCGGTGCCATGCCCGAGCACCCCCCGCTCGACCCCCCCGGGAGCCGTGCCCTCACGCCCACCGGCCCCCGTGGTGCCGTGCCCGAACACCCCCCGCCCGGGACATCGTGCCCTCACGCCCGTTGGCCCCCGCAATGCCGTGCCGCCGGAACACCCCCCGCCTGCTGTGCCCTCATGCCCGCCGGCCCCCCGCGGTGCCGTGCCGCCGGAAGCCCCCCACTCGGAGCCGTGCCCCCCCGCCCCCCCGAGGTGCCGTGCCCTCACGCTCCCCCCCGACCCCCGTGGTGCCGTGCCGGAACACCCCCCCCGGAGCCGTGCCTTCATGCCCCCCGGCCCCCACGGTGCCGTGCCGCCCGAACACTCGCCCGCCGCCCCCCTGGAGCCGTGCCCTCACGCCCCGCGGCCCCCGCGGTGTACACCCCCCGCCCACCCCCCGGACCACGTGCCCTCACGCCCCGCGGCCCCCGCGATGTAGAGCCTGAAGCCCCCCCTCGGAGCCGTGCCCTCACGCCCCCCGGCCCCTGCGGTGCCGTGCCCGAAGCCCCCCCGGGAGCCGTGCCCTCATGCCCCGCGCCCCCCTGCCGTGCCGTGCCCCGCCAAAGCCGCCCCGGAGCCGTGCCCTCACGCCCCCTCGCGGCCCCCGCCGCAGAGCCGTGCCCGAAGCCCCGCCCGGAGACGTGCCCTCCCCCCGGGCCCCCGCAGAGCCGTGGCCTCACACCCCGGTGCCGTGCCCCCTGGGCCGCGGAGCCATGCCCCCCCGCCCGCGGAGCCGTGCCCTCACACCCCGGTTCCGTGCCGCCTCCCCCCCGAGCCCCCGCCTACATAGCCGAGCCCCCGCCTACATAGCCGTGCCCTCACACCCCAGTGCAGTGCCCCCTCGCCCCCGTCACTCACGGAGGCGTGGCCTGACACCGCGGTGCCGTGCCCCCCTCCTCGGCCCCCCCATGGAGCCGTGCCCACCTGCCCCCCACGGAGCTGTGGCCTTACACCCCTAGCCGTGCCCCGCGGTGCCGAGCCCCCCGGCCCATGCCCCCCCCGCGTCACACCCCCGGCCCCCCGCTATCACAACCCCCGGCCCACCCCCCGCCGGAGCCGTGCCCTCACGCCCCTCACTCCCCTGCAAAGCCGTGCCCGACCCCCCCCCCCCCGGCGAGCGTGTCCTCACGCCCCTCGGCTCCCACCGATGAGCCGTGCCCTCACACCCCGGCCCCCGTGCTGCCACGCCCGAATACCCGCCGGCCCCCGCGGTGCCGTGCCCTCACACCCCAGTGTCGTGCCCGAACACCTTGGTTCCGTACCACCATGCCACACCCGCCCCCCGTCCAGCCGTGCCCTCACACTGCGGCCCCCGTGTGCTACCGCGCCCGAACACCCCCCGACCCCCGCGGTGCCATGCCCGAACACCCCCCAGCCGGCCCTCACGCCCCCCGGCCCCCCACGGAGCTGCCCGAACACCCCTCGGCCCGCCCCCTGGAGCCGTGCCCTCACGCCCCTCGGCCCCCATGGTGCCATGCCCGAACACCCCCCGGCCCCCCGCAGAGCCGTGCCCAAACACCCCAGTGCCGTGCCCTCATGCCCCCCCGGCCTGCCCCCTAGAGCCGCCCCCTGGCCCCCGTGGCGGTGCCATGCCCGACACCCCCCGGCCCCCCGCAGAGCCGTGCCCGAACACCCCGGTGCCGTGCCCTCACACCCCCCGGTCGGCCCCCACACAGCCGTGCCCGAACACCTCGATGTCGCGTCCTCACGCCCACACGGCCCCCGCGGAGCCGTGGCCTCACAACTCGATGCCGTGCCCTCACGCCCGCATGGCCCCCACGGAGCCGTGTCCGAACACCCCAGTGCCGTGCCCCCCCGGCCCCCGTCGCGCGGAGCCGTGGCCTAATACCGCGGTGCCGTGCCCCCCCCCTCGGCCCCCCCGCGGAGCCATGGCCTCACACCCTAGCCGTGCCACCGGCCCCCGCGGTGCCGTGCCCCCCGTAACTTAGTCCCCCCCGTCACCGCCCCCCCCCCCCCCCCCCCCCCCCCGGCGAGCCGTGTCCTAACGCGGTGCCGTGCCCGAACACCCCCCGGCCGGCCCCCCGGAGCCGTGCCCTCATGCCCCCGGCCCCCGCGGAGCCGTGCCCGAACACCCCGCGGCCCACCCCCCGTAGTAGCCGTGCCCTCACGCCCCCCGGTCCCCGCGGTGCCGTG